>NW_011948432.1:4476057-4507699 GCF_000503995.2 Ceratosolen solmsi marchali
GGGGGGGTGCCCTGGCGTGGGGGGGGGGGGGGCACACGCAGGCAGGCGGGTAAGCTACGTCGGTGATGACGTGTACGGGGATTATCGATCTACGCGGCCTGACTTATTATGCGTCACCTAATCGCGGCTCGCGCGTCCCTGGAACGACACGCTGAATTAACAATACGAAAGTCCTCCTCTGACGGAGTTCCTCCCGGATAAAGAGGTCGAGTCGATTGGCCGCTACGCGATCTTTCGGCCAAAACTTGCGCGGCCTCTCTTCGCACAATTCGCGAAAATTTCTCGCTCGAGCATTCGAATTCATTCGACGAATCGTGGCCCTTGGCTTTTCGATTGGCTAAGGGGATTCCGAAGGCGCCTCGCACTTACGACAATTGGAGCTTTCGACACTTGGACGAGTACTCGCGCTGAGTTTGAATTGTAACACGAACTTGGGGCCAATTTCTCATCCTCTTGGCATTGCAATTCGCTGGCTTTTGAAATTTTTAAGAAGCTGCGATACCATGACCATTGATTAATTAATTAGTCTACGCACAAAAAGCCCCTTCGAATGGTTTTTCCATTAGTTATTGAACGGCTTGGTAGACGTGATACAGCGGACTGACGTGACACTTTTCTTTCGCGATCGTTCAAATCATTTCCTCGATGTCCGACTATTATTATTCGGCCGGCCAGTCCTTCGCCAATAATACTCACTACATTTACATACGGCAATGCGATGATAGAAACCTGATAATAACGAGTATATTAAACACATTGTACTTCTCGGATAATCCCACCATCGTCCATCATCGTTCTTCACCCATCGTTCACGTTATTATAGAGGAGGCAACGTAATTCGGTGGGAGCACGTGCCGAGCACCAAAGAAAAAAAAAATATGTCTAGGCAATGATAGTAGCTGTCAATGGTGGTGATTGGGGGGAGGGTGGTGGTGGTGGTTCGGGTGGGGGGAGAGGATGGCTTAAAGAGGCACTCGAGAAAGTCACGACACCTACGCGGCATGAGCTTCGTGGGCATGGAATCGAGGCTGCCCTGGGAGTCACCGTTGCCGCGACAAAGAGAGTCGCCGCACGGAAGATGCAAGAAGCAGCCCAACGGCGGCGCGTAATCCAATATAATCGCGAGGGCAACGCGGCGTTCGACGACCCGAGTCGCGGAAGCCCGGTGGTACCCTTCACTCGATAAAGCCCGAAGGAAAGTCGGAGGAAAGACGGAGGAAAGCAGGAGGTAAGACGGTGAAAAGACGGAGGAACAAGGAGAAACGGTGGATGTTACCGCGGGCGGCAGGAGACGAACGGGAAGCACACGGGAAGTCGCTAATTAACGGCTAAGGCCGACTCGCCTCGGACTACATTGAATTCGCCGCGCTCGAGAAATCCCCGATGACGCTGCCTGAGATCGATGAGGACCGGATGTGTATGTGTATAAGCTCGCCGAGGTCATATGACACGAGTCACGCGTGTTTATCTCGGCTGTGCGTGTGTTAGGGCCGAGGATCGCATCGATTGCGCGGGAACTTTTCATTTTGTTATAATTCTCGGGGTCGGTCGACCACTCGATGACGTTTTCGTTTCGTTTAATCCTCACATGACGAGGGCATTTTGTATTATCGATAAGATAATTTGCCGATAAATGCTTAATATCGAGGATGCACGTGTGTAGAAGGCGAGCGAAAATGACAGCTCCAAGACGAGTGAGATCATATATATTATTATCGATTTGCCACCCGAAGATGCCTGGTTTAAAGTCTCCTAATTGCATTGTTGAAATTAAAAATACTCTATTCAATTTGAGAATGTTAAAACAGTTGAGAATTTCGTGACAAGCGATTGATTAATTTCAAAATCAATATGTAAGAGTTTGAGTTTAATTGAATTTGCAGGAATAATGAGAGGACTTGTAGTTGTGGAGGAAAAACATCTACCAATATCCATTAGCACTATCTCGGCTTTCTATACTTGCTATATGAGAAGAAAAAAGTCATTATATATTTGAATTTGATGATATAATGCGTCGTTAAAGCCCCTAGATTATACGAATAATTCCTATGAATACCTTATTACGGGCATAATGTAATTCAAAAATCTAATTTGTCCTAATTTATTAATTATTTTCAATTAACATACGTGAAATGTACATTGGTAAAAGTGTTTTTATAAACCACACCGCATATCGTTGTGTGCATTCCAGCAATTATGCGTAGAAAAATGCAACGACTGCAAGAAATGCAAGACAGTACTGTAATTGTCGCTATTAGAAAATTTATTATAAAGATTTGCCTCGCAAATGCTCGCTATGCAATAAATAACTATCGATAGAAATTTTATTAAAATTATATTAAATTTAAATTTAAATACTCGATTTTAAGATTAAAGTACGAGTGTATCACATGTCCTATTGTTATTAATCAGATATTTTAATCGAATATATGTTTATAGAAATTTTTTTTAGAAATAGGAGGTAATTATTGTCGTGTTATTCGTATAAAAACAAAAAAAAAAAAAAAAAAAAAAAAAAAAAAAAAAGAGGTAAAAATTTTTAAATTGATATTTTTTAATCTCGTTTACGATCAATCGATTATTTATTAAACCTAAACATTTAAACATTGTTACTCCACACTATTTAACGAAAGAAATTGAATGAGGAATATATTATTTTAATAACTTTTACCTTAAATGCATAATAAGTTTTTTTTATGATTATCGCTTATGATTAACTGCTCTTTCGAAAATTCTAACAATAACAAGTTCACTTAATTTTATGACCCACTATTTGTGCAATTTAATAGAACTTTAATTATAACTTTAGAAAGTTTGAAAGACTAGTTTTAATATCCAATTCTATTTGTTCTTTAAAGTACAAACGCTACTTGAAAAAAAGATTCTTCATCTGCTTTTCTAATAAAGTGTGATTAAGCATTATTTTTTGACCTCCTGGTATTTATTGAATGTACTAATATCAATTTTAACTCTTGAATAAATGTAGTTTTATAAAAATATATTAATCGCGTTAATGCAAAAATTCTTAATTATTATTGAATTTAACAGGGCGTCATTCAAGTTGGAGCTATCGCCATTAATTCTTTTATTCTAAAAACAGCAAAGTACTGAAGTACAGAGAGTACTAGTTAATGGTTAATTTTTTTCATTAATTATATATAGATGAAAATTATAGATAGAGACGGTCTAGTCGCTTCGCTCGTCCAACTGTCGAACGACATAATAGTCGCTTACAAATTTCACTTCTTAATCGATTGGTCATCCATAAACAGTAAATTTAATTTTCTTTTTTTCGATCATATAAAAAGCAAAAAAATTTCTTATAATATTAGTTTTTCAACGAAGAGATTAATAATCAATAAGATTAGCTTAAAACTATTCGTAGAAACTGTGAGCAAACATTTTACAATACAATTCATTTGTAGTTGTTAGTCGAACTATTTTTCTACAATTACCCTACGTAATTATGTGACTATTATGGTCCAAAGATCCGTAATAGGTGAGCTTAGATAAAATTTGCGGATAGTCGCGTTAAGATGAAGCTTAGAGCCGAAAGTCAGCTACTCCAAATCCACACAATCCGCTATTTTACTTTATTATGTTTTGTTGTTGTTGTTGTTTTTTGTTTTTTGTTTTTTGTTTGTTTTTTGTTTTTTTTTTTGTTTTTTTTTTTTTGTTTTTTTGTTTGTTTTGTTTTTGCTTTATATTTTAAATTCCCTAACGATTTCTTATATATGCCATTGGTAGATAGATATATTAATTTTGTTAACTGAACAATGACGATGTTTTACATCTCGAAGTATTCAAATTGTCATAGTTATAAAGTTCTGTAATATCATAAGATAACGACAATTATTAATGCCGAATATAAATAGATATATGTATGGAGATTCGTGAATAAATTACATTTTTGAATATCAATATGAATATTATGATATTGATTATTTGATGTACAATCATGTCATTTGTATCAATAATTTAACTCGATAATTTAACTGTAAGGTTAAATTATCCGAAGATAGAATACGAGATCAATGATATATTGTGCATTTGTACCATATAAATTAAATGATTGACTTTTTTTAATGTAAACTTGTCTATTAATCGCTTGCTGAACAATCTTTAATTAATCGTGAAAAATGAGATTGGGAGGAGCCGTGTTAGTTGACTCTCCCGTTAAGTGAAATTTATCCGACACAACTGCAACACTCACGAATCAAATAAAGCGATGAAAAATTACCTAAAGTTTATTGGCGATACTCCCTACAGAATAAGGAGACGAAGAAAAAAGTGACGGTTCCCCTTGCCGAGGAAGGAAAGCCCATTTAATTGTAAATCTGTACAGACGATAAA
This sequence comes from Ceratosolen solmsi marchali, assembly GCF_000503995.2. Taxonomy (NCBI): domain Eukaryota; kingdom Metazoa; phylum Arthropoda; class Insecta; order Hymenoptera; family Agaonidae; genus Ceratosolen; species Ceratosolen solmsi. Next base: position 4,480,411 of record NW_011948432.1, read on the forward strand.
GCTTAAGACTGATCAAGTACGAGACAAACAAACCCCTCGTAGCCTATGTAACGAACGGAAATTCATGGGGTAGTATTTTTTTTGTGAATGAAAGCATCGTTATCGAAAATTGTATAGAATAACTGGCTATCCCGTAGTTATCATTAAATCTCTTTTTCCCTTTTCTCTTTTCTAGTCTTCTTATCAAGCAGCTGAAAATCTTCAATTACTTTTCTAGATACCAGATATGGATATCTACATTTTATATCGACACCGATTAATTTCATTGGGCCATTTGTAAAATTTACGAATAATACTATAATATTAGACTATATTATATATTCTTTTGTAACTAACTAGAATTGTAAATCCTAGATATTCAATATTTTCTAATTACACGCAATTGTAGTCCATTTTTTAATATAAAATAAGATGAAAAAAAAAAAAAAAATTTAATAAAATGATCGAATGGAAGATTTAAAACGACTCGCATATTTAGTCGCGTAAGTAAGTAAATCAATGATTTAAAATACGAATTAAAATTACTTTCCTATTTCATACTGGACTTTACGTTTTATTTATAACTTTATTCTTCATGCACGTTATACGTTATGAAAAATAATTGAAAAAAAAAAAGAAAAAATAAATAAACAAATAAATAAACAATATTACAAATATTTGTAATATTTATAATCTTAATTGTTTGTTTAATTTATATTATTTATATAAGTAAGTTTATAGATGATTTGTTAAATATACTACTATATTCATAAAAAAGATAATTCATTTTGTCGTATCAAGAATCTTAACTGAATTTTATTCTCTAGAATTATTGTAAATATCGAGTTGCAAAAATATTACACACACCCAGCCACACACATACACATAAAGTCGTTGATAAGTCGGTTTGAATATTAAAAAAAATTTCCTTCTTACCATCCACTTACCTCGGATAAATAATAAAAAGCCTATAAACTTCAAAGATCCTCTCTCGTTTCTGCATCTTCTTCTATGATTTGATGTCATTATAAAATGAGAATGTATTGTCGCAGTCACGTGATAAATGTAATGGATAAACGTTTATAGTGGATGCTTAGAGTACCGAAATTTTTGAACATCCTTATTTCCACGACAGCGACATAAATCATAAATTATCAATGGTGATCCAATATCTAATGTACTAATATATCTACTAGATCTCAAGATACCAATTAAAATAGTCTTAACAAAACATTGAAAACAAATGAGCCTTGTTAAGGAAAAAGTACGATAAATCAAGCGTTAAATAGGGGGAATTGAATAAAGGAAAGTTCATTTGGAATACAAATTGTCATCTAATGTCAGATCTGATACAACAGGCCATATGAATTTTGAATAAAGTTTCGGTAAACGCAATTACAAACGATACAATTTGTACGTATTAAAGTGGTCAATTAAAGGTCAACGTCTAAATATGTGCCTCTCAAGATTTATCCCCCAAATAATAATAACAACGATAATATTAATAACAACAACGAAAACGACAACGGCAACGACAACGGCAACGACAACAACAGTAATGATAATAATGATAATAACGTACAAGAAGAACAATAAATGAGCGACAATGAGATGCGTCAAAAGCCGTCACAATAATTGCTCGGGCCGGAAGTCCGACTTAAAAAACCTACTTGAATTCTTAAAAGGCCTTTCATTTGTGACTTGTTGCTCGCTTTTGGCGTGTAAAACGCGAAACGGCAAAGTAAACTCGGCCCGCATTGGCGCATCCGCACGCTCTCGCATTTCCCTGGCGATGCTCGTCCCTTCGTTCGTTACTCGAGGCATTATCGAGGATTGCGAGGGACATGTCACAATCCTCGTGGCCGAGCCTTCGTTTGCCCTTTCGATGCCTCCGCCGCTGTTTCCTCGCTCGAGACGAGCTACGATCTCCATGCCTCTTGTGCGCCTGCCAATTGCCCCTACGAATCTCCTGCGCTCACTCGGCCAATTCGTAACCAACCAACCAACCAACCAACCAACCAACCAACCAACCAACCAACCAACCAACCAACCAACCAACCAACCAACCAACCAACCAACCAACCAACCAACCAACCAACCAACCCCCCCTCCCCCCGCCAATGTACAATCCAGGGCCCGCCGGCTTTACGGCTTTACGCTTTACGGCTCGTGTGCGTGAGCACTTGCGTCTTCGCATCCTTCGCTACGCCGAATAAAATTTACGCCGACGTGGTTACGGGCTGCGTGTGACACAGAGTACACTATCCTCTTAGTCGTGATCGGCTTGTGCGCTCTTTGGAATTCGTCACTCGAGAAGCTTCGCTTCGGATAATGCTCATCCTGCCTCGAATATTTTAATCGCGTGCCTCCTTGCCCCACCCCGCCGCTCAATTTGTAATGTCGACGAAGCCCTTTCCAGTAGTCGAATGTTCAGCTTTCCAAGTGAGCATCATTGTTTTGTACGAGCGCCAAGGAATTTAATTCAAATAAGAATGCGCGCTTTCCGACATTATGTAGATAACGAACACACACACACACACACACACACACACACACACACATATATATATATATATATATGTATATATGTATATATGTATACAAGTGGAAATATAGAGAAGACGGGGAGAGCACTCGACAGATATATTAGTTAAGCATCAACTTATTTCTGCGAAATTATATATTAAACGAAAAGAAGCGAGAGAGAGAGAGAGAGAGAGAGAGAGAGAGAGAGAGAGAGTGTGTGTGTGTATGTGTGTGAGAGGATAAGAAAGTTGATGCTTTTGGGAGATAATAAATATCTTAAGTCTAAATCCTCTTTATCTTAAATTTTGTTGTAATTCATGCAGTTCGGCATCAAATTCCATTGAATATATAATAATATTCTTTTATAGATTAATTGAATCGCAATCATTATTAATTGCGTTTTTTAATTAATTCAGAATCTCTAAGCATTACAGCTTCCTAATTTTGCGACAAATGCTTGTTGAATAATTTGGCACTAGGAATGATGATATTTTTTACTTAATTTGAAATAAAAGAAAAAAAAAAATACTATAATTGCTTAAGACGATTTTCATTATCTATATATTATTATTACGATTGTATAGCGAAAGAAATTTGGTGCATTGAAAAGTCAATAAAAAAGTAATTATTTGTATCATTCTATTAACTCGAATATACACACACACACACATACAGAGACTCGATTAGTTATTATCAATATTAAGTGTTGTGAATAAATACTTCAGCAATGTCAGAAATTCTACTTGAGGCGAGATACGAATATTTTACATTACTTTTAAGCATTAATACGTGATGCTCGATATTTGTACAATCGATTTATGGAAGCTGAACACGTAGAAACCTTATGCATGACAGTGATTTTTTTCGTATCGAATTTCGTGTATTTTTTATTATTTTTTTTTTTTTTTTTTTTTTTTTTTTTTTTTTTTTTTTTGGGTACCTATACTCTTACATTGTTTCCGATTTACAAAGATTTCTTTATGTACATTTTAAAACAATACAAAGGCAAAAATTATTTTTATTGCCAATTATAGTAATATTAATTATTGACATTCTTTTTTATGCTTGCGCTTACAATTGACACACGCTTAACAGAAAAATAGGTAAAAGAGTGTCAACGACAACGAAGACGACAACAACAACAGCAACAAAGTATAAACGACTCGAGTATATTCAAATAATGATGAAGATACCGAGTGTTAATTCAGAACCGGTTGATACTTGCCGATCGCGTGGCATTTTTTTTCTCTTCACTTTTCAATTAGTTAAATAAATTTAGATGCATTGGAATATGTAAAAAATATTTTTTCCATATTTTTACGGAAGATTTTCGTGGATTGTTAAGTCTAATTTTATCCTCTTAAAGTCTGTTCTTAATAAGAACGAAATTCATTACTATTATAAAGTAAGATAATGTATGGAAAAGTAGGAAGGTACGATCGAACATAGATACAAAGACATCAAAGTTTTGTTCTCAATATTAATAAAAAAAGAAAAAAAAAAAAAAAAAAAAAAAAAAAAAAAAAAAAAAAAAAAAAAAAAAAAAAAAAAAAAAAAAGAGGAATAAACGAAAGATAATAAAAATATTTACTATCAAAGTGGCTAATGAGTCACGTATTGTACGAAATTTAATTGTCTTATTTAAGAAGAGACTAGGATATTGTTTTCGTAACGTAATATATTCATAACCACCGTTTTAATAAAGTCAACGAAACCAATAAAAATTTTCTCATCATAGTGATTTGTACACGTTGTTGCCATTGGTAATTTACATCACGTCTTTATTAAAGCATTTTAGCCATTTTCTAAGCGGACGATGAGGCATTCGCAACGTTATAGACGGGGAGCGAGAGAAAACGATTCGGCATTTCAATTGTCACCGCAAAGTCATACACGGATGAACGACGCTCGCCTAACGCCATTAATCGAGAGCGTTTAGTTATTTCGTCGGCAGTCTAATAAGAAATTATCGCCCTTTCGCATTAAGCAGAAGATAGCTTAAAGCAGCGACATCGTTGTCCCGGTTTAGCGCTTAAATTATTTACCGAATCTTCAAAACTCGATGGCTCATGCGCTTCTCCTCCCACCCCTCGCCTCTCACAAACTATTTCTATATAATTTATAATTTCTATTTATTTTTATAAGCCCTGGAACCCGTGGCAATGAAGCTATTACTCGCTCGGATCAGCTTGAAAAATTGACCAATTGCTCGAATAATAAGAAAAGTTACGAGCTACGCCGCAATAATCCTAATTGTCCCGGTCGCATCGACATTATCGAGAGCCGGAGCCGAGGATGTAAGAAAAAAAAACAAAACAAAAAAAAACAAAACAAACCAAAAAAAAAAAAAAAAAAAAAAAAAAAAAAAAAAAAAAAAAAAAAAAAAAAAAAAAAAGATAAACGGGGAGAAAAGGGTTAAAAAAAACAAAACAAACCAAAAAAAAAAAAAAAAAAAAAAAAAAAAAAAAAAAAAAAAAAAAAAAAATGAAAAGATAAGAAAAGAGAAAAAAAAAAGTGTAACGCGGAGAGAAGCGTTGTATCAACGGTCCTAGAAAAAAAGCCAACGGAATGTTAATTTACGTTAAGTCGGCCAACGATCTCCGTCCTCGCTGGGCAAGACCCCAGCCCCAGCCCATCCACCCACTACTCGTAGCCGCGCACGTCGTCCGCTCGAGCGTGAAGATTCGCGCGCGACGAGCCGGGCGCTTCCTGCCCAAGAAAAAAGAGGATAAAAAAAATTCTATTGAACTTACTGACGAGAGCGGCGCAAAGTCCGCAGCTTAGGAGGACGAGGAGGAGCGCCTTCCCAGTGATAAGGAGCGTCATCGTCCGTGGGATAAGGAACGTTCGCTGATGGGATCGAGTGCGCGACATCCTTACGATCCGGGTACGCGCACTGCGTGGAACTCCCGAGGTCGAGGGAATCGAGGGCCGTTCGACCCGAGGCACGCCGAGGAGATCCGCGATTCTGCGCACTCGGCGCCGCGTGCCATTCGCCTCGAGCGGCCGAGGGGTGGGGACGGGCATGGGTGGGAGGGGCCACCTGTTCCTTGGCTCAGGAGGTGACGCCGTGCCCCGACTCCTCGGGGAGCACCTGCCCCCTTCTTCGCTCTCACTCGCTCACGCTTCACGCAGAATTTCGACGGAGATGATGGAGCCGTGACTAGTCTCTCGCGTCTTTTGAAAATTCGCTCCAACGTTCGAGCGACAATGCTCTCACTTTATACCAATTGCCAACCCGACTCTCGGATATCCAATGCGTTTGAGGCGCAATGCCGGTACGAACTTAGGAATAGATAGACAGATAGAGAGATAGTGAGGTAGAGAGATAGCGTGGTAGAGAGAGGGGAGTAGAGAGAGAGGTAGAGAGAGGGGAGTAGAGAGAGAGGTAGTGAGAGGGGTAGAGAGAGGGGTAGAGAGAGGGGTAGAGAGTGAGAGAGAGAGAGAGAGTGCTCTTTTATTATTTATTTATTTTTTTTTCTTTTTTTTATTTTTTCCACGACGCTGCTGTTTAATGTACGACGATGCAATTCGTTTGCCAGGCTCGATTTCTCTCGACTCGAAATTCTTTCTACACTCGTCATTACTAGGTATTCGATTAGTGCTTTCTAAGCACAAGCAAACAAGTATTTAACGATGCTCTCGCCGATCTCATTCGCGTCCTGTCCAGAAACGGGAATTTTTATTGTTAATGATGATACAGTGGTGTACTAACGAATAAGCGCGTGCAATTCTAAAAGTAGCAAACTAAATTATTAGAGTCGTTATTTTGTAACATTGGTTATTATTATCGCGGCCGTATGTACATATTTATACTGACAATGCTTTTTGTAAAAAGCAGAAATGAAAAATAATTTGTTCTTTAGTTGTTGAAACTGTCGACTCTCGTTTCAACGAGTCGACGATAAGAGCGAATATTAAGAAATTACGAGAACGCGCGACTTTGATGTCTTTACTTGCATTCTTCCATCGCTTTCGCGATCCAAATTCGATAAATAATTACGCTCGAAAAGCAATAGAAAGATTAAAATTATTGCTTTTGTTTTTCTTTCATTCATTGTTATTTTAACGACTTTGGTATTTAAACAAGTTACTTGGCTACAGCGTAACTGTAACAACTCTCTCTATAGAATTAAAATACAGAAAAATGACGAAATCGGGAATATATTCCAGGAATATATATCAGCAAGAGATATTATGTAAGGAGGAGCGCAGATCGCGAGGATTAAAGAAGCTCCTTTGGAATATGAGGTGTACTGTGGTCGCGCAAGTTTGCCGGTCCGTGATCGAGCGTTGCATTGCTATTGCTTAAGAACAGAGACGGAGCATGTGTTTTGGCGGTTGCGGCCGACACGTGTGCCGGCTGTTACGCGTCTTAGCATTACCGGTCGTGCGGCCGAGCGCCCACCTGAAATCCTAGGAGATCGATGTTTTCGGACTTCAGGTACCGCGAGGCTACTTTCGACCAATTAGGAAAGAGCTCGGAGCTCAGTGCTCTTAAGCTCTCGGATAACAATTAAAATTAAATTTATTTAGAATTTTATTATAATGGAACGTATCAGCTACGTTGAATTTTCATTCTTTTTTAATATTATCGATCCAACTCTCCCTCGCTGTGTTGAAATAATAAATCCAAGGTAGGGTATTAAAGGGGATACGAGAGTACGATGAGCTCGGGCTGATGAGCCGATGTGAATGTTGAAAAGACCGATCATTAAAATTGCTTTTAATAATGATTATGTCGCGGCAGTAAGTCGCCGATACTTTGGATATTAATGGCAGTTGTAATTAAAAATTTTGTTTCGATAAATAAAACACAAAGAGTGACAGGATACATTGGAATCGTGTGACCGATTTTGTTGTTATTTGAAATTTAGAATTATCGATACTCCTAATGAAGTTATATTTGCAGGAATACATATTTAATATCGCCATTACAGCTCTATTTATTATTTTTATTTGTATATGCTTAATTACCATGAAATTGTAATAAATTGTCTTGTCTTGAGGCACCGTATTTATCGAGCGGCTTTAATAATTTATTATTTACTTAAATTTTATCTTGACGTTCGTTAATATACATTTTCATCGTTTCATTATATACATTTTTCAATCACGTAATAAGAACAACTCAAATTTTCTATTAGTTTATTTTATTATTATTATTATTATTTTTTTTTTTTTTTTTTTTTTTTTTTTTTTTTTTTATTATTAGTTCACATTAGTATTTTATCGTTTTAAAAAGTATTTTATTAAAATTCTTAACTATGCTAATAATTTTTCATAATTGTTTCAAGGTTTGGCAATATGATTTTTTTTATCTAAAAATGCATGGAAATTTTATATACATCTCAGTGATTGTTGAAATTTATCTTTTATCCAATTAAAGATATTTAATTAATTGCTTCGTCAAATATTGATTAATTAATTAAAAATTTTGTTCTTGATATTTTATTTCACTTTGCTATAAATAATTGTTATTAGATAGTAATTTATATAAACTTTTTGTTTAATAATAATCTATCGTAGCTTTTACAATATATTTTTACTTTTGGCAATTATTATATTTTTTCAAAACTTAATCTTATTTAAAATATTTTTCCATATATTATACAAATCAATTTAAGTGAAATTATTATTATTATCATTATTATTATTATTATTTTTAATATATCATTTGATAAATGTTAAATATAGTTAGAAAGTTCGATAAGATTTTCATTTAATTATAATCGTATTCAAATTAAATATTATAAAATATTACATTATTATATGTATTGTATTATTATGTTTTTATTATTAATTTCATTAATTTTATTTATATATTATATTAATATATAAAATATATTAATATAATTATATTCCTATGTGTACAAGTTATAATTTAATAATTATTAGCAATACTTTAGCAATTATATTACGTATTATTCAAAGCAAAGAGTATGTAAAAGTGAACTAAACTATTTGTAAATAATATTGTTATATTATTAAATGATTACAATAATTCATTTATATGAAAATTCATTTGTTAAATATAAATTCCTCGTGAAGTTTAAGAAGACCATTGGTATTCTGCCAAATGTTCAATGAACTTAATTGATAGGCGAAAATGTATTAAAACTGTAAAAAAACTTTTTTTCATTTTTATTTTATTATTATTATTTTATTCTTAGATTGATTTAGCGCAACTGATTTTTTAATATTTGAATTTAATAAACCGAATAGCAATTTACATAATTTACCTAAGATTTTTCGATTGTATTGTTACTAGAAGATTTATAAATGAAATAAGAAACGTTAAACAAAAATTCTATCTCTATATGAATAATTTTATATTCTTAATTTTTTCTTTTTAAATTATATGTACGTATATCAATGTCTGACAGCAGATTAAAAGGATAAATTTGTAGATGTTTACTAGGATTAGCGATGCCTTTAATAAGGACTTATGACAAAACTATATTCATATCATTAGAAATCTTCATTCTTAAACAATAACTAATTATAATTATGAACAATAATCACTGACTATGCTCTATTTTTTCTAGTATGTTCATTTATTGTATTTTCATGGATAAATATTTTAGTTATAACAAAAAATGCTTAATGGGCTAAAGCATTATGATGAAATTTTAATATAGCCGTATATTGATATTTGTTAACTTAATATATAATAGAAAATTTACAGATCGTTGCGGTAGAGGCTTATATATATTTTATTTCACCTACCCGTAATATTATAAAAGTTTTCAAACTTAATTATGACGAAAATTTCATGCGCAAGATAATGTTGCGCAGAAGTAAAAAATGTCTGCTCTTTTAACATAACCACTTTTATGAACAATTAGTATCGCGTATTACTGTATTTTATAATTTTTGTAAGTCCAAAGCTTTATTTGAAAATGCCTCTGATAATAATGACCGGTATTCCATGTAGTGGCAAAACTAATAGAACGAATGAATTGAAAAAATTTTTTGAAATGGAAAAGGGGAGGAAAGTTACAATTATAAGTGAAGAAGAGATGATACAGAAAGCTATGTTTGATAAAAACAATTTTTATTCAGGTAAACCTATTGCTGAGATATATTTTTATTAGTCCTTATTAATGCTAATAAGTATAAGGATTTATGCTGCTTTCTCTTATAAAGCATGCACCCAGTTAATGATGTATTTCTAATTTCAACTTTCACTAAACGCTTGCAATTACCCTACATTTTGGGTATCAATATATGTTTATTTAATGCACAATATAAAATTATGTATAATAATGTATAATATATATATATATATATATTTCATTTATATATTGTTAGTTTGAATCGAAGAACATTATTATTGTATTCGCGATGATTTATATTGTAATTTTTATTTGTTTTTACTGACTTAATAGTCATATATAAAAGTTTATTATAATGTCAAATTTTTTTATAAAGATTTCTTTGTATATTAATTAACGGATATAATAAATACTATCGAAAGATTTATGGTGATACATTTTTTATTAACTAAGCTCTCCAAAAAATATCAAATATAAAAAAGTTCATACGATTTAATTACTTAACGAAGAAGTTATAATAAGCCGTGTCTTTTTATTTATACATTTTGTATGTTTTTTTTTTTTTCTTACTATATTTATTGATGTACCAACTTAATTATATTAATTTCTTTAATTTTAAAACAAAACCGAATGGATAAGTTATTAAATTTTCATATCATCTTCAATCATCTCATCATTCCAATTATATCTAGGAAATTGAATTTTTCCTTTCATGTATCTACAAACAATTATTGTTTTCAATGTATTGTGCAAATAATTATACGGTTAGATAATCATAAATATTTTGAAAATAATTAATTTTAGAAAATCTTAATATACTATTTTAAATACATATTTCTTTTTAAGATTATAAAATTTAATTGGTATATGTAACAATTGAGTAGTAAATGTATAATATAAATACAAGTACTCATGAGTTAAAAAACGCATTAGATATACCGATAATGAAATAAGTAATAGATCATCTTAATTTTAACGACAATTAAACCTAAATTCTTCATGAGAAATTACTTTCTAGATTCAAGGAAAGAGAAACTCATCCGTGGCGATATCAAATCCCATACACAGCGTTTATTAACTCAAAATGATATTTTAATTATTGATGGTAGTAATTATATAAAGGGCTTTAGATATGAAATTTATTGTATGAGTAAACTGTACAAAACACCGCAATGTACAGTTCAGTGTGATCTACCAGTTGAACATGCTTGGTTATGGAATGAAAATAGATCTATGGACGAGCAGTATTCGAGAGAAATATTTGATGCTTTAATTCTAAGGTATGTTGAGAAAATTTTTGGCAATACTTTAAGTAATTCTAATCGTATACTTTAAATGTTTAGGTATGAAACACCCGATAGTAAAAATCGTTGGGACTTTCCATTGTTTATAGTAAATCCAGAAGATGAATTAAATTACGACGATATTTATTCTGCATTGTACGAAGTAAAAGCACCTAAACCAAATATGAGCACTCAATGCGTTAGTAGTATTTTATTTATAATTGCTTTTAAATTATAATTTATAGTCATTTATTTACTAATTTTTTTAATATTGTTTCAGACACCATTATCATCGGCTAATTATTTATATGACATAGACAGGATAACGCAGGAGATAGTTAATGTAAATTTTTAAATAAACATATAAATATTGTAATGCGTTCGTTAAAGAATTTTAATAGGAATAATTATACTTTTACAGGAAATTATATCAGCAAAACAAATAGGAATCGATAGTAACATAAAAATTCCCAAATATAACGTAACGGTTCAATGTTCAGGAAGTGTACCACAACTTGCAAAATTAAGACGTCAATTTTTAACATACAGCAAAATGCAACAATTAGAGACTGAACAAATTCCAACATTATTTATACAATATTTAAATAAAAGTTTATAAAATTAAGATACTTTAATGAAAATGGTATTAAAGTTATTTAATACTACATACTTTATTAGAGCTTAATGTCTAATTTAATTGAGTAGAAATCAAGGATATTACAAAAAATTTTAATTATTCTCGTTTTAAATATAAAATTATATTAATTACAATATTACAGAAAGTGTAAGTTACATTTCAATATACTGCGCTTCATCATGGGCAAACTCTGTAGATATAATAAGCACAAACTAAGAGGTCTTTATACAAATATTTTAAATTAAAGTTTTATGAGAACAAGCAAAAAAGTAAAAAATTTTTCTTTTTGTATCACATAATAATAATAATAATAATAATAATAATAATAATAATAATAATAATAGAACATTTAATAAATTTTTCGTTGTATTTTTTGAAAATTTTAATACAACAATTTGACTCAATTGTAAAATATCTTGTAGGTTTTGTTTGATGTACAACCAAATTTGATATACTAAATTCGATTCTTTTTTTTTTTTTTTGTTTTGCTGTAATGGATTATACACAGTACAAATAATTTCTTCCATTCACAATTAAGAACAAAGTATTTGCATTAAAATGAAAACGTATAAAAGGCACTACTTATGAAAATACATCATCGACCTCAAACTACTAAATCAAAATTGAAACTTTCATTTAACAAAAATTCATATTTTTCATGGTATTTTAAAAATTGTAAAAATGCTTTTGTCAAATATGTGCATTTTGTACTTTAATTTTGTATTAAATTAATATCATATGTAATTATATTTATTTTCATATATTTATATTTCAGTGAGGACATGTTAATGTTAGTTAAATCGAATATTATTGTAAATAATAATTACATTAATCTAGATAATACCATTAATTTCATTTTCAACTTCACTGAATGTTGCGTCTCATGTTAAACACAATTTATATTGTTTATAGCCTTGATCGATAATGCAATACAGAAAAATTAATAATTACACTAAATCACATATTGGGTTCATCAAGGAAATTGTAAGGCTATGCTCATTTCCGGTAAATTAGTGAATTTTGTACTTTAAATATTTTGTATTATATATATATATATAAGCTTTTTATATTAAATGAGTTTGAAATGGAAATAATAAAGTTACTTGAAAATTGAAAGATATTTTTAAAAATTATACAAGTTATACCGAAAATGATGCATCTTTTGAGAAGCTGAAGGCTTGAAATTATGAATCCTTCAAACATCTTTATGAGTGAAACACAATTAAATCACGAACTATTAATTTTCTTGTTCTTGTAATCCATTAGTTTCTGAACCGTTGGATTGGCTCATTGGTTGTTCAGTGCTAGTTGTAGGCCTTTTTGGTTTTTGGCAAACAAAATAAACACTATTATATTCATATTGAAGCATGCTGTTAACATTTTGGGCGTAGCGCGTTTTAACGTGCGTTTCTTCTTTCTGAAACATTACATAAGAACGATTGAATGAAAATTAACGTCACATTAAATGACACGAATACATTCGTAGAATAGAATACCTCTATTTGGAAACCAAGTCCTCGAATGACGTCACGCACTTCGCTGTAACTTGGCTCGATAGATTCTTCCATAGGCATATCACTAAAATGATATAAAAGAGGACCAAGATTGATCCATATCCCACCAGGCTTTAGTATTTTATAGATTGTTTCTATAAATTGTACCACATTATTTGCGCAATCAATAAAAAAACATGTAGCAACACAGTCCCAATGATTTTCTTCTGTATAAACCTATTTATATAAAATTTTAATGTATAATCAATTTGTAAGATCATTCAATTGTGTTTAATTAAACAATAACTTTTTAATAAATAATAATTAAAAATAAAAGAAACAATGTTTTAATGTACATTGATTTATACCTCGAGAAAATCACCCGCTGCCATTGAAAATTGTGCATTTTCTGGAAGGTCACTGGGATTTACGTCTGGAAAGTAAACCTCTTGCGTTTGGTGTTCGGGTTGCAAATTATTCATATACTGATGTACCCATGGATGAACTTTAAATGAATTTATGCTTCTACATCTGAAAATTAAATTTACATAAAATAGGCAAAAAGAACTTCTGTTAAAATATCTAAAGTAAGAATGTTACTATTTGTGATTGTGCATAAATTTTAAATATTATATTAAAACAATTACATTGCATGGATACATTTACATCATAGTATATAACACTAATAACTTTAATTAATAGTTTATATAATGATTTTAATGCTATTAATTTTAGCAATAAATTTGTTTTCTTTATCTAAGTAATGATGTAAAAATCTGAAAATTTAATATTAATTTACGCAGCCAATTCTTTAATATAAAACTATAACATTACACTAGCCCCAAGCATTAAAGGTGAAATTTCTCTAAATAAACAAAAACTAATATCATGTTCATCAACATGATATTATTTTATTAAGTGTTAACAATGCAAATGCAAATATCGACACACTGAAAACATACGGATGTTAACTTACTTATTTAATACGAAATGGGACGCAAAGAGCATGAAGAGTGAAAACTCATTTCCTTGACAAGTGTAACCCCTCCTTGCGATCTCGTAAGCAAGTCTCCCAAGTCCTGCACCAGGTACGAGAATTCGGATATCCGCTGGCGTACTGGAAATTTACCTATCATTCCATTTTCTTTCTGAACTGTTTATCTATCATTTTATGACAGAAGACGTGAAGGTGAATAAAGTATGGAATTGGACACCCGAGCGATGAGAATATTATAAATTATTCGTACCAGTGCTCCAAAGGGAATTTGCTTATGATTTCATCGATGATCGGTTGATAGCAAGTTCTCCTTTCTTCCGTGCCTTCTGTGCTCCAGTCGCGTACTAACTGCTTGATTGTAGCTTGAACCTTTTCCTGATCCGCCATTATTGGACGATGACTAAGAGTCTAAATATATATTTTACTTTCTTAATAAATTTACAAACGTATTGGCAACACACAATATGATTATTATTACACTATTACAGAACCATGCAGCATAAATATCATTAAATATCCATAGTACTCTTTCAAAATCATTTAACGAAAAATTATAATTGATTTGTCTTCTTATTTTAAATGTAATTGCATAAAATTATTCTCTATGAACATATATTTCTCATATTTCCCTTTAAAATAATTTAAAATAGGAACGTATATGCATCCATCAATGAATATATTAATTAACGATGAATATAATAATATTAACAATGAATATATATTGACAACAATTAACAATTAATAAATATTAACAATGAATATATTATTAAATAATTTTACTTATTAATGACAAACTTTGTAGAGCGAAACAAAACTTTATACTACATTCAAACAATACTATATACAAAAGATCATACAATAAGCATATAAAATTGTTACAGATACTGCTGGCATTGCTTAATAATACAACGAATAAAAGTAACACATGCTACACACCATAGAAACTGGTCTTACACTGTCGGTTGACGAACTGGTTGGACTAACATTTTCAAAAATGTGTGTCACGTCTTTTATGATGAGTTTAATTATTTCGTCGTTATTTTCGATACATCTTTTAACATCGACCAAGTGTTCCCTATACTTGGTCAATAATTTCTGATGGTGTGGTGGAAGTGAAAGTAGATATCGCTCGGTTTTCTTTACTCGTTGCAATGAGTGAGGCCTATGAAAAAAAAAAATAATATATATATATATATATATATATATATATATATATAGCAATTATATTATTGTTACCTAAGCCATGATTACATGACCTTTCTATATTGATAGCTTTCATATATAACAAATTAAAATGGTAAAAATTGTGAATTGTCAGCTTAAATACAATCAAACTTATTGCTGTTATCGTTGAAATATATTACTCCTCGGCTGTCTAACATGACACTTTGACATAATGACATTCCGAAGCTAGTCTATTAATATATCAAAACTCGATAACATAATGCATCTGTTATTTGTTGGTGTAAACAAGATAAAACTTAGAGACATGTATAAAAAGTATTTAACCAATTAACTCTTATATCATATTTAGTCATAAACTTGATAATTAAGTTACAAAATTAATAATTTATAATTAATTTATAGTCTTACACTTTAAAAGATTAAATGTAATATAGCAGAGTAAAAATAAATAATTAATATAATTAAAATATCAAATTTTGTGCATGTTTGCCTGTATGTGAAATAACAATTATCGAGCATTCCAATTATGCATTGAATGAAAATATGAGTATCAAATTTTTTTTTAAATTATACACTAAAACTTATAAAAGTATCGATATGCCAAAAATGTTTAAATTCGATTTTTTAGTTCATTAAACAATTTTTACGTTGTATTAATGTGCTTAAATCGAATATTTTATTGTAATTAATTGTAAAAATTGGTAGCTGAAATATTTGAAAAATTTTATATCAATGTTGTGAATCTTCATTTTTTTTTTTTCTTTTTTTTTTTTTGTAAAAAATTTAATAACAGCGGTTAATTACTATAACAGGAATATCTCGTATAATATATATCGTACAACATTAACTAATATGGCTCAAGAATATTTCAAATAGGTAAAATAACAATGGTTTTGATCGATAATATCTAGGCACAGAATATAAATCATTAAATTCTGTTTGGCTTTGGTAAAAAAAAAAAAAAAAAAAAAAAAAAAAAAAAAAAAAAAAAAAAAAAAAAAAAAAAAAAAAAAAAAAAAAAAAAAAAAAAAAAAAAAAAAAAAAAAAATTGAAACACCGGCCGGTTTTCTTAACCCCAGGGTCTCTTTGGCATCGCAAAGAATTACGACGGAATGATCGTGATGTAAAGAGCTTTTTACATGACCATAACCGGCACGTGGAATATTTTTTTTTTGCACAGTGTGGTTGCGAGAAACCAGGGTCAAAATAAGCGGTTAAAGAGGTGATGTAGGGAAATACAAGGTACAGGGCTAATTTCAACATGTACAATGCAATCGCTAATGGACTTACTTGTAGTATTTGAAGGCCGAAACGATACGTTGAAAATGCTTCTTCTCTTCCTCGTCCTCGTACGTGCTGTTCATCTTTTTTGGGTATGCATTCGGCGCGACTTCCATTTTCGATTATGCCTCAGGCCTTTGTCCGCATAGATATGTTACCCCCACATAGGCATGCGCGCGCCCGAGAGTGGATGAGTTAATTCCGAGTTGTGTTTTCCGTTTCGCGATGACTTCGTCAGCTCGTCGTTTTCGTTTTGTTAGTCGTAATTGCAGGATAAACTTCTCCCTCGGTGCTACGATTTCGCGAAACACGTATTGGAAAGCATAAACGCAATAGTACTTGGCTTCTACGCTCGGTTAATTATATTATTTTCCTCGATTGGAGCGAGCGCGACGTCCAAGCAGCGGCTTTTTCTCTCCTCTCCTTAAGAAGAGAACAATGTGTATCGTTGTTTCCTCGCGCGCGCAGATTCCTTCTCCGTCTTGCTCGTTTATTGTTTTTCTTTTCCTTTTCTCCTTGCTGCCGCGACTCGCGGCGCGCGCGCGCGCTTCTAGTATTTTCCCGCCTGCGTGGGAGCGAGATAGAGGTGGCTAATACGATTCCTTGATCGAACTCGAAGATTATTTTAATATTCGGGATCTGGCGATTATTATGTTCGTCCATAATTTAAGAAAGAATAGTACCGTCCTGTAATAAGCGTTTGTTAATTTGCTCGTTTCTTTAATAGGACCGTGTCGCGTCCTCGACATTACTTTCATAAATGAATCTCTCTTATTCAGTACTCGTTATTCGACACTATGAATAATTTGAAATTCATTTTATATGAAGAATTTAATTTGATTGGGATATATTGTTACCCGTGCAAGTGTCTTCGGCTTTACTTATAAATATATGAAACAATCATTATGAAAACATTTCTTTTATTCGAGTTGTTTTTTCTTACGCCGTTACGATTATCATATCGTTAATTCAAATCAGCTTTATCTTTCTCTTATTCATCGGATAATCTTCTAATGTTGTTGTATTGGAAAAATGTGTGCATATTAAGTCATTAAAAACATTCGTAAAATCATAGGTATTATTTTAATATTATAATATTAACAAACGATACTGCATTTCATAACAAATTAATACAATGATTTGTAATTGCAAATTTGTTATATTTTCATCCTTACGCTAATAATCGAATGGCACTTGATAGTATAAAATTTCCTTTTCATTTTACTTTTAATTACTACCCTACGATTGACTTTCCCATTAATTATTTTTTTCCAACATATTTCATGCAAAAAATTTCCCATTTACGCATGGCCAATTTAATCACGTGTAGACTATTTATTATGCAAGCATGCGCCCGTGTATTTACTTTCATAACCTCCATGATTTTTATTTATTATTTTTTATTTATATATTTTTTTTTTTTTTTGCATTAGTATAGAAAGTGGTATTTCAAAATACAGTTAATAATACGAATATAATAAAATGACCGACGACACTGACCAAGTATTATCGGAAGAACAAAAATTAATTATTGCGCATAAAAAAGAACGTAAAGAATTACAAGGTAAAGTGCTTTTTGTAGGCCAATTATGTCGATTGTTAACACATATTGTCATCTTTTATTTTAGCCAAAATTCAAGTCTTGAAGAAGACCATTTGTAAAGGTGACAAAAAGAAGAAGAGAGACATCACTGAAGAAATATTGAAATTAGAAAGTGATTTGGATAGAAAACAAGATGAAGAAATTGCTTGTCTTAAATTATCGAAAATGAGTACTGAAAAATCTGAAGTAGAGATTGATAATTTATTAGCTAGAGAAAATAGTGATTATGTACATATGAAAAATAGTCGAGAAGAATGTAAATCGAGTGGTAGAGTTTCTAAAGCCCAAAAACGAAGGGAAAAGAAAGAAATTGCTGAAAAAGAAAGAAACCAAAGAATAATTGAACAAGAAGTTATAAATATTCATGGAAAGCGTAATGTTGAAATAGAAGCGATTAGAAATATCCTTGTAAAACGAAATTTAATGATACATGAAATACCAAGCGATGGACACTGGTACATGATTATTTATAATTTAAAGCTTATATTTCGGCGTGTAGTATATATCTGTATTTTATTACTATTTCAGTCTTTATAATGCCATTGCGCATCAATTGAATGGAATCGAAAATTCGACGTTAAATTGTAACGACCTTAGGGAAAAAACTGCCACGCATTTAAGAGCGAATGCAGACAATTTTTTACCATTTATTACTAATCCAGATTCGGATGAGCTTTTGTCCATCGAACAATATGAAAAATATTGCGACGATGTTGCTCAAACGAATGCTTGGGGTGGAGCTATTGAAGTACGTACATTTTTTATTTACATTGGAAGCAATGGCACTCCATAAATTATAGAAAGATTATTATTAACACCGGACAAGAGACAAATTGATTAAATTAATCTTTATATGCCGACTTTATTTTCATATTCGTAATACTAAAAAATTTTTAAACACAGTTGCAGGTATTATCTCACGTTCTTAAATGCCCCATCGAAGTAATTCAAGCCAGCGGTGTTACCTATATAGTTGGAAACGAACATGCCCCAACGAGAAAGCTCATCTTAACTTATCATCGTCACATGTATCAATTAGGAGCGCACTACAATTCAGTAACGAAATATGTTAAACAGCCGGAAGACAGCTGATTGATTAGATTGCCAAATTGTAATTGCTCAAGATAAATTATTCCTAGCATACTTTAAAATATTGTTTAGCAATATCGATAACTATTGGAACATGTAATTATGCTAATTAAATGTTGGCTAATGTACAAGAGTTTGAAAGAAAATTATTAAAAAATTAATTACAATTATTTATTTCTACATCATTCTGTTATAAATATATCGATCTTGTTCTTGTACTATTTGTAATTTTAGTAGAAAACTTATTCTAACTTGTCGTCACATGTATGGATTAAAAACACAATAAATCTGTGATAAAATATACAAATTAAAAAGATCGCTGATTAGATTGACTCATTAAAATAATTTAAAATAATATTTAAAAAAAATTATTTTTATTATTATTTATTAACAATTATCTTCTTTTTAAGGATTATTTTGTTGAGTTATTGGGATTTTCTTCAGTCTCTACTTTATTCTGTTGTTCATCTGGTTTCATAGCAGGGAAGAACAGTACCTCCTAAAATAAGTGTATTTCAGCAATTTCACAGGAAAAAATGTACATTAAAAATGTTTTAGCAATGTAGCAAAATGTAGCAATTCCTACCTTAATATTATTGGAGTCCGTAAGAAACATTGTTAACCGATCAATTCCAATACCCCAACCGGCGGTAGGAGGCAGACCATATTCAAGAGCATTGCAAAAGTTCTCGTCAACTAATTGTGCTTCGTCGTCCCCAGCTGCCTTATCCTTAGCTTGTTGTTCAAACCTTTTTACATTTAACGGATTTTAGACGTAATTTTTGTCCACAAAATGCTTATGAAAATGATGAATTGTGAAATTGATTACCTCTCTCTTTGGACGAAGGGATCGTTTAATTCAGTGTAGGCATTACAAATTTCTTTCTTCATGACAAACAGTTCGAATCGTTCGGTTAAGCCGTCCTCAGACCGATGCCATTTGGCAAGCGGAGACATTATTTGTGGATGATCCATAATAAACGTCGGATTAGTGCATTTCTCTTCTATAAATTCACCAACAAGCTACACAACAATGCAACACAAACATATTTTCAATCAATTACTTTATCTTATGAATTTGTAAAATTATTAAACGATTCCAATAAAAAAATAAAAAATATATTTTGGAAATATATTTGCAAATAGATTTTACAGCCACTACTCTGTGGCTTATATTTATACACGACATTTCGCATTCGATTTAAAATTGAAAATTTTCAAATTGATCTACCTTATCTAACAATCTGGCTGTGGTTCTCGGTGGCGAGCATTCAATTTCATGTTTCGCACAAAGATCGTTGAAGAATTTATTAGATTCAGATGTGCTAAACTCCGAAGGCGCAGGAAACTTGACCTTCAATACTTCTTCTAACGTCTTAACCATAAGAACGCGCTTGAAGGGAGGAGTAAAATCAATCTCCACCTCTTCGCCATCCTCACCATCCGGATGATATTTGATTTTGTAAGAACCATGTATTGTTTTAATCATACCTGAAATCATTTCTTCCGTGATAGACATGAGGTCATTGTAATCTGCATAGGCCATATAAAATTCGCAAGTGGTAAATTCAGGATTGTGCGTGAGGTCGATACCTTCGTTTCTAAATTGCCTTCCAATTTCATATACTCTATCGATACCACCAACTACCAACATCTACATAGAATCAAGTAAATTCGAAAACTAAAAAATACAGGTTGCAAATATAAGCATTTGTATTTTATCGTCTTACAATTGATGTTTGATGATTATTTACTTTGAGTAACGACAAAATATTATTATTAATTGCATGTACTATGGTTATAATGTAAAAAAAAAAAAATTTTTATAACTCATGTCTTATTTACTCGTTATTTTTCACATTCGTAAAATTTTTAATTTCCTAACAAGAAATGTTCGCACGGTTAAAGAGAATTAAATATAAAACAATGGAATTTCTCTCAATAATTACAGACAGTAATTACGACAAATTATAAAATAATATTATCCGCTTACCTTATGATAAAGTTCTGGCGCAATACGCATGTATAAGTCCATATTAAGTTCATTATGATGTGTAATAAACGGTTTTGCAATTGCACCTCCAGCAATCATATTCATCATTGGAGTCTCGATTTCCAAGAAGCCTAGTTGATCGAGAAATTTACGAATATAAGAAATGATCTTAGAGCGAGTATAAAACTTTTCTCTTATTTTCTCGTTAATTATTAAATCTAAATACCGTTTCCGATATCTAGTTTCCTGCAATACAATTAAAAGCTATTTAATTACAATAAACTGTTAATTAAAAGCAATTTATCTCGAACGAAAGTGAACGAGATGTTTGTTAAATTTTCATTTTTAGGACGTGGAAATATAATAACACCGACTCGCATAAATTTACAAAATTAAAATGAAAAAAATAGGTAAAATGGATTATTTCCATGCGATTTATATTATATTCTTTTCTAATTATTAGTAATTTATATAATACTTTAACAATAATTTACATTCGTAATGAAACGAATATGCGTATTACCTTATCCTTTAAGCCATAGTGTAAATGTGGAAGCATATGCAAGCACGGACTCAGTAATTTAATATAGTTTGGCAGAATTGAGAACTCTCCTTTTTTAGTTTTACAAGGAAAACCAGTAACGCCAATAATATCACCTCGACCAATTTTATTAGTGTGACGAAAATACGTTTCTTCATCGCAGTAGTGCTTTGCATTAGCCATTACTTGAACCTTAACTCCTTCGGCCCGAAGATCATAAAAAATTAATTTATTACCAGAACGTCTAATGGAATACACTCTGCCAGCGATATTATAAATGTTTTGTGTTATCATTTCATCATCTTTGAGAGTGTCGCTATATTTTTTAATAAAATTTTTGAGCGATATTGATACATTGAATTTATGAGGATACGGATGTTCGTCGGTAGTCTTAAGTTTTTGAACAGCTTGGCCTCTAAGTTTAAAATATTCCTGAAAAAGTTACATAAATTGAAATGCGAAGCAGGGAATATTATAAACTTGGTATTTAAAACTTTTGCCCACATTTGGATTTATGTTCTCTTCTGATATTATTTGATCAGAATTTTCAGACTTTTTTACTTTCTCGGCAGTCTCTTGCTTCATAGTCTGTTTTTGTTCGTTTAATTTTAACTTTTGACTTGCTTTAAGTTGCCTCTTCAATTCACTAAAAATAATTATTTATGGATCAAAAGTTAATTTCTTCATCTATTAATTATTCTCTATTTATGCATAAATCAATAAAGTTCATTCTCATTCAAAATTTCTTTTATCGATATTATAAATTAAAGCAGCATGCATAATATACAACTAACTCTAATAAAAATATTTGTATTCGATTCCTTTGGTAAGCGTATTATTAATTTTCTATCAAAAAATACAAAATATATTAATAAATTTTGTACAAATATTCTCTACATAAATTAATTTTACACGACCAAACTAATTTATGAAAAAATAAAACTTAAAACTAAGGAAATAGTATGCTCAATAAATGTTTTCCAATAAAATGAAAAAAAAAAAAAAAAAAAAAACGATATCTGTAATATTTAATCAAATAATTTGCTCGTTACATCTTATAAATTTCTATAGATTATTTTCATAGACTGGTCGTTCGAATTGCTGAAAAAGCGTACTTACATCTGACTTAAAATGGAAAATCCACGCATCAAGTAAAAAGACATCGATAATAATAGTAACAACAACAACAACAACAACAACAACAACAACAACAACAACAACAACAACAACAACAACAATAATAATAATGTGTATGTGCGAGGGATCATGAATCGAAAGTGTCTATGTTGTTTAAAAATAAATTCGATAAAAGACTAAGCGCACTAGCTATCAATTCTTAGAGAAAACGAATTTTCACCCTTTTTTTCTTTCGTTTCATTAATTTTTCAAAACTCTCAAATCACAATCGCTCGTTTGCTCTCACGAAACATCCCCACATATTTTAATCGCATAGAGTAATACAAGTGAGTAAAACAATAAAGAAAATGTTACGCACTTTTTTAAAAACCGGTGGATGGAAATATGACGCAAGATGAAGTGTGTTTCGTATATCATTAATCTTGCCGACATCAAGTCATTGCAACTTCTTAGATATTTCAATGAGACTCTCCCAACTCTACCTAACATCTTGCCTATGCGTATTTACGATCGATATAATTAAAATTCTCCAGACTCCAATCACTATAATGATAAAGCGGAAGCGCTAATGAACACACGAAACTACGAAAGAAGACTCTGCTGGTTCTCGATAGGTTATCTTTTCGTGCATAAATTGTTTACTCACTTCTTCGATAATTTTATCCCCGACACCTCGTCCATTGCGCCTCTTCTTTTATCTTCCAAACACTAACGAATAACCGATCAAATCGATTATCCAAAGGATAATAATCGCTAAATATAATAGCAATAAGCAATACACTGATATGTACTAAAAATTACTTTGTCCTCGTGGCCACAACCGCGGTCTCTACCTCCTTCGGATTTTTTACATTTTTTGCTCATTTTACACGTTGGCAATTCTCAATTTTCATTATTTTAATCGGACGACACACACCAATAACGTTAGAATCCATTGCCGCCGGCGCGTTTTTCAAATACTTTGAAATTTATTTAGTCCAATCTACTTTTTCCCAACAATCTAATTAAAAAACCGACTCTGACACTCTCTCTCTCTCTCTCTCTCTCTCTCTCTCTCTCTCTCTCTCTCTGCGCGTGTGTGTATACGCACGTGTGTATGCATACGATTAAATATACAATTGCAAGATTAATGGGAAATCTAATTGCGAGCATTATAAAATTATGAGCTTAAACTAAAATTAAATTTTAATAAGCAATCGGAGGTACGAGGTATTTTAATTAAAAGCTCATTTTAAATCGAGCCAATTTGATAATTATTATTTACATTGATATTATTATCCAAATCATTTATATTAATTTTAAAATATTTTACAAAAAAAAAACAAAGAAAAAACAAAGAAAAA
Organism: Ceratosolen solmsi marchali; assembly: GCF_000503995.2. NCBI lineage: Eukaryota > Metazoa > Arthropoda > Insecta > Hymenoptera > Agaonidae > Ceratosolen > Ceratosolen solmsi. The sequence continues at coordinate 4,504,556 of NW_011948432.1, forward strand.
AAAAAAAATTCCCAAGACAAAAGGAAGCAACAATATATTTTTAGATGTTCATACTAGGCGCTGCTGCACATATAAATACGTAAAATGTAAATAAATTTTGTTTATTTATTTAAAATTTATCTGTAAGATGCGTTGAAAGCAATCGTATTCAATATGAAATATATACATTTAATTATTATATATAATAAAATTATCGACACGTACTAATTATTGGCAATATATAATGCTTACATTATCATATGAAAATGATTATTAGTGCTGTTAATTAAGGCTTATAAAGCTAAGTGAATTAAGATGAAACAATTAATATATACATGTCTTCTTTTTGCTTAATTAAGACGCGATATAAATATAACGAAGGGGATTATTTTTTATGGGATTGATGTTGCCGTCTTATTTGCTGTTGTCGCCAAAATTCTTGACGAGCCTTCAAAAAATTGATACCTTCCTTGGCATGGACCGTAATATGCTGAGTCGATATCTGATTGGCTGCTTTAATATCTGCAATGATATAAAGAATAATGTCTGAGCACAGGTGAATTCACAGTTACTGTAACTTTCTATACATATAAATTTGAATAGGTGAGAAAAAATGAAATGCATTGCATAATTATTATTTATTCAATATTAAATCAATGATATTTTTTTACATTGGTAGATACTTTCATGTACAAAAATAAGACTATAGCAGCTTTGGGCATGTAAGCACTCTCAAGCTTCGAATCATTTAGAACGCTCGAGGAGAAATAAATGTATCATGAGATGAGAAAAGTTGATAAATAAATAGATAAGAAAGATATGGGATGGGGGTATAGGGAGTGGAAGGGATTGCGATGGGGGTTGAGGGGAGAAGATGGGGACAGAGTTGAGCGACGAGAGCGACGAGAGCGAGAGAGGAGAGAGAGAGCGATAGAGAGAGAGAGCGATAGAGAGAGCGAGAGAGAGAGAGTGAGAGAGTGAACGAGAGCGGGGGGAGGGCAGCGATAGAGTAAGCGGGTGGGACGAAGGGTGAGAAAAACGCTTGCGGCGAACGTTAATTTTTCAGCTTGAAAAAGCGCCGGGAACACAAGCAAGTGGCCTCATAAAATCAGGATCGAGGCTCAAATATCCTCGAATAATCGCTGCGTGTCAATTAGAAGCGCATTGAGCTCTTGATTCGTGCAGCCGTCGTTCAAAAATTTCATTAGGCTAAGGCGCTGCTCAATATCCTTGACCCTCGTTTGAATCCCGCCCCTAAACTGCTCGGACTTCTCCATGGCCTTGACTGCGAGCTCGTAGAAGGTGACGATGTTCCGGAGCATGCCGAAGGTCTTGTTCAAAGGGCAGCAGCGATCGTAGTCCGAGTAGCTGTTCTGATGAAGGAAGTCATCGGTGAGGATATTCGCCACGTCGAGAGTGAGTTTCTCCATGTCGGACAGCGACTCGTGCCCGGTCAGTAGCATCAGCTGCTTCACATCGTTCTCCTTCTGCAGCACGTTCAGCGCCTTCTTCCGGTACTCCATGAATCGTGGGAACTTGGATTCGTAATAGGGCGCTGCGTGCATAATGAAAGACACTCGCTTAGCTCTAGCTGACTCGGTCACTCTGGCACGTGCGACATTACTTCCGAGACAATAGTCGATGTAATATTCATATTATCAAGAATCGATATAATCGACAAAGAGGCCATTATTTTATTAATTCGACATTTTCAAGTTCAGATGGAGAAAGTACTTTTGGCCATAAGCACGATTATTGCTCGCGCACCCTTCTTTTCTCGTGTCGGCGTGGCAAAGGCTCATCGACCCAAAGCAACGGAAACTTCCACGGCCTAATTTCTATACGCAATTTATATCGCAAATTTTGGAATTAAATTCGAGTTAAAAATGTCAATGGCAACTGTCTTGAAGAGTCGGGTCGGTCGTGCCGATCGCCGATCTTTCAGAAACGGAGAAAGAGGAGCGATCGACGATCAGCAGCCGTCATCGAGCTCGGAAGTACGTGTGCGCGCCAGTGCCTCGGAGTTACTTTATTACACAACAAGGAAAATAACTTAAGTGTCCGATGGATTCGGTGTAACTGGTGAGGCAGTCGATAGATGGGAAGTGTTTCCTCTCGGCGAGCCTCTTGTCGAGGGCCCAGAACGTCTGGGTGAGGGATTGAGTAGCGGTGGTGAGGGGCTCGGACAAGTCGCCCGCTGGCGGTGATATCACCCCGATGATGGTCACAGAGCCGTCGCGGTTCGGATTGCCGATGCACCGGAATCGACCGCCCCGCTCGTAGAAGGAGGCCAGCCGCGTGGAGAGATAGGCCGGGTAGCCGGAGTCCGCGGGCAGCTCACCGAGGCGGCTGCTGATCTCCCGCAGAGCCTCCGCCCAGCGCGACGTCGAGTCCGCCAAGAGGGCGACGTGGTAGCCTTGGTCGCGGAAGTACTCCGCGATAGTGATGCCCGTGTAGACGGAAGCCTCGCGCGCAGCCACCGGCATGTTCGACGTGTTCGCTATCAGTGTCGTCCTCTGCATTATCGACTCACTGTCCCGTTCACACGAGTACACAATATTCTCTTTAACTGTGCCGTTCATTATCGTACATCGTACTTTGTCATTCGTTTGTTTGATCATTTATTCATTTATTTTATTTTATTTTATTTTATTTTATTTTATTTTATTTTATTTTTTGTATCTCATTATTATTTATTTGTTCTTCCCTCCGCCGGACGTCCCGGAGCCTTTGTGGAGCTGCGGGGACTCCAGGACGGGCCGTCGTCACGGGCGTGTATCGCTATGCAAGACTCTTCGCTTTAAGAGGCAGAGCCGATTTGCGGTTGGGTCGGGCTCCTGTGGTCGTTGGCGGTGCTTATTTTTACCGACTGATCATTCTTCCAATTGGTTGCGTGTGTCACGGGCGACGACCGGGGCGTCGAGGACGTGCCTACGACGCGAGGTCATGCATCGCGATACACACCGTCGAGCTGTTGGGGCGGGTATCGCCAGTTGCGCGAGGGTCGATTATGACAGACACGGGATAGTCGCGGAGGGATTGCGGATAATCTGCTGCAAATAATCGAGACTCGATGGTGGGTGGTGGTGGTGCTACATTGCGTTGGCGAAGGCTCGAGATGATGAGGTGACTATGGTTTCTTGGGGTGGGGAGAGGGGGAGAGGG
>NW_011948432.1:4514136-4535684 GCF_000503995.2 Ceratosolen solmsi marchali
GGGAGAGGGGATAGGGGAGAGGGGGTGAGGGGATAGGGGATAGGGGAGAGGGGGATAGGGGATAGGGGATAGGGGAGATGGGATAGGGGAGATGGGTGATGGGAGATGGGAGAGGGGAGATGGGAGAGGGGGAGGGAGAGGGCGTGTCGAGTTACCTGGAGTCGTTCGTCTCGATCTTGAGGGAGGAGAACTCGCGCAGCACCTCGGTCATCTCGTTGCCCCTCTCGCCGCAGCCAACGTACACGACGACGTCCGAGTTGGAGAATTTGGTGATACTCTGAGCGATGACGGTCTTACCGCAACCGAAGGCCCCGGGCACCATGATGTTGCTGCCCTGGGCGCACGGGAAGAGCCCGTCCAAGACCCGCTGCCCGGTAAAAAAGGGCCGCTTGGGTATGAGCTTCTCGAGGGTGGGCCGGGCTTGGCGCACCGGCCATCGCTGTAGCATCGTGTGGTTCTTGTATACATGATCTATCTCCGTCTGCACAATAACCTCGTTGATCGAGTAGAAGCCTGGAGGGGCGATGTACTGCAGCTGCGACGAGTCCGACATAACATTATTATCGCCTCTGAGTCTGCCACTGTGCATCCGCTGCCATTCCCAAATTTATCCAACTCGCGCGTTCCTTATCGCGTCGAAGCGAGTGCACCCAGGGGCCGTCTCATCCCCACGTTCGTTTGTTAACAGACCAATCGTTAAGCATGGGATGCGACGGAGGAATGATCACGCGAAGGTAGAGAGCGCGACGTTTCTCGGGATAATGGATAATTGTGGCGGAACAGGACGGTAGATAATTAACAAATTTATGATACTAAAGTACTAAGGCAAATAGCCTTAGAAGACGATGAATTTGGGACTTTTGCTCTTCAATGATAGACTACATTGCGCATTAGTATTAATGTTTTAACGATCAACATTATTTCTTTATCACTTTTCATAAAATCTATACGCCTATAATGGCATTATTAAATAAACTCTTTGCTATTTCATATAATTGGCATAAGTCACGTTATTCACTGACATCGAATTATTTTTAATTCTCTCGTAATAAAACACTTGAATTTTGGCACTTTTTTGCCAGTAAGAAATTTATGAGAGATTTAATTCGAATGTAAATTTAGTATTTAAGGGCTTCATTAGGGCAATATTAGGCGCAGTAAGTAAAGTTTCCTTCTCAAATTGTTTCTTTTTCTTAAGTTGAGCATTTATTAAGCATTATTGATTGTCATTTTAGATAATAATTTTAGATAAATCTGAAATTGAATGAATTATGTAATTAAGCTTTTATTACAAATAAATAGAAAGAATTATCTAATAATATATATTTGAAATATTATTGTAAGAAAATTCGATAGCGTAATGTTTATTATACTACTTAATAATAACGATATAATGACGATTAATTTCTCTAAATTTTCAATACAAAAATCAGATATTAATATCAGCAGATATATGTAATTAATTTTATTTCAATGTGTAGGTATAATTTTAGAAATATTAAACGATATAAATAAAATCACGCGAGGTCGTGATACCATTTTCGGTAAATTGCTATAAATATCCAACTGACTTTTGCCTTTTCGTTCCATAAAGTCTAATTAAATCAATAAAAATATTAACCGTACACTCTCAATTCATTTGAAATTACATTCGTACGTTCTCTCTCTCTCTCTCTCTCTCACACACACACACACACACGCGCGCACGCACGCACACATACACACACACACTCTCTCTCTCTCTCTCTCTCTTATTTCTTATATGTATTGTCTTATAACAAAGTTCTACATGTACTGGGATTATAGAGGGTCATTCGCTAGGTCAATTGGGTAAAAAACATAGTTTTTAGTCTTTTGCGTTTTTCTTTTTAAAATAATTTTCTCATAACAGTAAATAATAATAGTAAATGTATTGTTTGAACTAGATTAATAATACCTCAGGATCAGTTGCTTTTAACACACCGCGATTATAATCAACAAATAAACTTTTAACAACATTGTCTTTATTATTTCTTAAATTTGTATTTTAGTTAAAACTCATTGAAATTGTAATTATATCGATTTCGATTTATAATATAGTAGTGAAAGTGTTAGTCAGCGCCTATAGTGAGTCTATTTCTTTTTCTTTTCTCTCTCTCTTTTTTCTCTTTTTCCATCACTACCGGAATTCGTTAGTATCCGTTGCACTGGATATCGATTTCGCGCTCACCTTTCCGAAACATTTCGGCGACAACATAATGTTGTGCTTGATCAATTGATTTTCATACACGTAGCCGATTATATCTCCGCCGATAAGATTTGCGCCTTTCTTCAGCTTCATCGGCTCGAATTCCCAGAGGGTCGACCTCGAGATTGAGGAGAGCCTTATACCCGGAGGTATATATATCGAGTCCGTGGTGTTGTGGATCTTTTGAAGGGGTCGCTGTACGCCGTCATAGATGGTGCTGAGAAGGCCAGGGCCAAGCTCCACCGATAGTGGACGGCCGGTGCGGAACACCGGATCCCCATAGGTTAAGCCGCACGTGTCCTCGTAAACCTAAGAGGGTTCGTGTCGTTCATAGGGAAAGGACTTTGTGGTGCGAGAGCTGTTACTTTATTATATTTTTCCCTAGTTTGCCAAAACTAATGGAAATTTGTCAAGCTTTTACCTATATTTCTCTCTCTCTCTCTCTCTCTCTCTCTCTCTCTCTCTCTCTCTCTCTCTCTCTCTCTCTCTCTCTCTCTCTCTCTCTCTCTCTCTCTCTCTCTCTCTCTCTCTCTCTCTCTCTCTCTCTCTCTCTCTCTCTCTCTCTCTCTCTCTCTCTCTCTCTCTCTCTCTCTCTCTATCTATCTCTATCTCTCTATCTATCTATCTATCTATCTATCTATATATCTATATATCTATATATCTATATATATATATATATATATATATATATTCGCTTGTTCGTAAGAAAAGTGAGTTTGTTAAAGATTTTTGAAATTTTGGCAATATAATAATTCCCTTGTAACCACTTGTATTTAAACATCACTGACCTCAAAATTAAAAAATACTTTTAAAAAGATAGAGAGCTAAACTAGAAGAGTTAAAAGAGATGTAAATTTAAGGGATAAATGATATTCTTGCGATTTTTGAAAGATATTCTTTTTAAGTTACTGTTGTTATTTCTTAATCTTGTCATTTTCAAATTACTAGATATTCCAAATTAAAATATAAGATTTAATATGTTTTTTTTTATATATATATATATATATATTTTTTTTTAATCATTATTATGATTATTATTATGATTGTTGTTGGTGCTGTTGCCGATTGTTGTTGTTTTTTTCGAGTCATTGTTTTTCTATATCGTTATTATAATTGTCGTCGTGGTCGTTCTCATGAGCGTCGTCGTGGTCGTCGTCGTGGTCGTCGTCGTGGTCGTCGTCGTGGACGTCGTAATCGTCAGCGTCATCATCGTCTGGGCCATCATCGTAATCTTATGTCGTTAATTATTTGTATAAACTGACTTGAATCGTGGCTGTGTTGCCTTCGAGGCGTATGACTTCGCCGAGGAGCTGCTTATGGCCGACTTTAACCAATTCGTGTATGGCGGTGCCGTTCATTTGATTGGCCACGATCACTGGCCCCGATATACCATGAATGAAGCCCAAATCAGATTCGCTTGCATCTTCCATTAATTTTAATTTCGGCATAATTAATTGCGCCGAGTCTCGCTCGAGCACCCTCGTCCACTACTCTCTTAACCAAAGTTTTTAGGTTAAATTTTCCTCTTCTTTATTATAATAATGAGAATCGAGCGCGACGTGCTTAGTTGCTACACTTGATCGGATGATGGATGGGGGATGGGGAATGGGGGATGGGGGATGGGGCCACTCGCGTTTCCCTTCAGCTCGTCAACCTTTCAATCGAATGGACATTACACTATATAAAAATTAGCGATTTATTTTTGTTCTTGACTTTCGGTATATTTATATGCATATGTTCGTTTGAAAGATGTGGCTTGTGCTATTGGGCTATTTTATTTTATCACATAATTTTATCATATAATTTTTCACCATATAATTCTTCAATAAATGTTCGATTCCCTTGAAAGTTGCCCGAATAAATGTTATGGTAATGAGTGATTCGATATTTTTTTTGGTGAAAATTTTTTTATAATTTTGCGACATTGTTTTATCTTCGGTTAGCATGGAAATATCGATACAACGTCTTATCCACGTATCTGCCTTAATGAAATAATTCGATTAATTTTCTAATTGGCGATTCGTATGCGTTCGTTGCAATAATAAATGCTCACCATTCCAAAAACGCCCCGACTAGATATTATACAATTTTTTGCTTATTTTAATTTTCTATTTTCAATTAAATTCATCAATTGATATATAAATATGTCATACGGGGAATAGTTGTAAATAATTGTGCAGAATTATTTCATCACTAGGGTTGCAATTATTTTTCGTCACACAATTGTCATATAAGCGGTGTGAATTTTTTCTTTTGCACCGTTGACATAAAAAATGTTGAGCGTTGAAAAATTTTTTTTTTTTTCTCTTGCACATCCCATCGTATATACTATAGAATCATTACTTCTGTACGATAACGAGAATTACTAATTATTTCCGATACTTTGAACGATAATGAACAATGTCAATGACAACAAGTTACTCTACGTCATCACTATTCTTCAAATGGTATTGTTAAATTGCAATACGTCCTCGAGATATTGGCAAATTATGGTACTTTTATTGAATTTTCAATGATCTCTCGGGTACAGCGGTCGAAGAAACTTCATAGCGACAATATTTCGATATGATTAAACTAATAATAATAAATCTGTATCGATAACGATAACAAATACATAAGAAACGACAATCGTGAAAGGTCCTCGGATAGACCGAGTTATTATCAATTGCCGTGCATGGGCGAACGAATTAATGGAATAACCAACCTGGCCGTTTCAGCAGATTTTGCAAATAGCGTTTTTCGACGTTAAGCTGACTCGAGAGCTGCGACGACTCCTGGTGGCCCGGCCGTTTGCCCGAGGTCAACGAGCAACGCTTGGACGATGGCCCTTGAAGACCCGGAGATTTAACGTCCGACTGCTCCGGGTCCCTCGTCGCTGTGGAACTGCGATCGGCTATCGGCACTGATTTATCCTGTATTCCCTTGCGGCAATCGTCTCGCCGTGACAGCGACACCGCTTTACCTTAATCGGCATTAATCGTTGATTCGTTAATGAATCGTTGGATTGATTGGAGTCAATGTGATCCAATTACTTTTGTTTTCAATAAATTGTCATTTCAATTTAATGTCATCTTCATTTCGAGTGGAATAAAGCCGAATTTAGCGTAATTGCCAATGTTAAGGTTAACCAATGCTGTCGATCAATATCCACTCGCGCGCTCAATCAAATTGCATTTGCCTTGCAAAATCTTGGATTCAAGTTCCATGGGGACGTTGCGTGACGCGAGAAAATGATTGGAAATCGCCTCGTAATTACCAATGACAAGTTAATAAATTGAAATAACGATGGGATAGGACGAGATGTACTATACCTCCGAGTATGGTTTGAATGGCTTCCTTGGCCTTCTGCACGCCCAGGCGAAACTGATCGAATTCGGGTCATATCTTCATGCCCCGATGGTAGTAGACGAGACTGAGCTCAAAATCACCGAGGTGAAAGAGGGCCTCCGCCTTGGAGTAGAGGGCCTTGGCGCTATGAAGAGCCTTCGTCCTGCCGCGTAGAGCGCTGTTCGCATCTTCCAGAGCCTTCCGCGGCTCTCCCAATAACAGATGGCACTTACTCCGCGCTATCAATGCATTCTTATCATTGGGGCTCAGTTCCAAGGCCTGCGGGATATTAAAATTTGGCCCCGTGTCTCGTTTATACGATGGTCATTAGAGTCGTCTTATGGGAATCGCGTAAAGCGAGCTCAAATGATTCGTGATAAGTCGTTGTTTGGGATTGCCGTTGTGTGCTTAAGCGATAACGAGTGGGGAGTTACGTGTATTTTACGCGACCGAATAAGACGAATGACATGGACGGGGTTCCATTAGCTGTCGTCGGTCGCTTCGCCGAATGAAGTCGATTTCAGACGGAGCATAATCCAGTCGAATGAGTCTACTTAATGATGGATTGTGAATTTACGTGTTGAGAAATAAGGGGAAAAAACAAACAAAAAAATCAAAAAAAAAAAACAAAAAAAAACAAAAAAAAACAAACAAACAAACAAACAAAAACGAAATAAAAAAGAAAAGATAATTCACGAATAGATGACAAATTTTGTCATTAAAGTATAAAACTTTTAAATTGTCTCTTTTATTTTTATTACACACACGCGCGCGCGAGCGTAGATATATATATATATATATATATATATATATATTTATTTATTTATTTTCGCTTGAATAACTCGACTTTAGTTTTGAAGTTTTAATTTCTTACCAAGTAGCTTAAACAACGAAACTTCCATGAACTCGTATTACTCTACTTTCATCTCAATTACTCTATTTTAAGCCGCTTACGACCCTAATATAATATCTTTTGTTATTTCTGCTTGAAGCACCTGCCTGTGTGTGCGCGCGCGTGTTTAACGAATATACCATATCAGATAGTGCAAACTAACTCATGCAAATGCAAATATTCCCTTTAAATTACATTTTATATCTAAATTTGCTACTTCTACTTGGGGCACAATTTATCCAATTTACTTACAAGAATTAAAAAAGAAAATTTTTTTTTTGAAGCATGCACTTTTATCAACTTAATATTTATCATTTAATTTTGGCTAATTGACTTAAACTAACTGTAATTAATTGGTAGGAAAGAAACTTGCTTGTACTTTATTATAAGCGAATAGTTCAGCTTTTGCTCGCAAAAGCTTCTTCTTCGTCCATTAAATCATGGTTCTTCAATTTAAGAACAAATTCATTTTTAAATGTAAAACCAACTTTGATCTACTATTAACTAATAATTCATTATTTCTCAATAGGAATATCGTACGTATTCCACTAGATAATATACAAGCATATTATGTTAAATATTTATTATAATGTCCATTTATTATTTAATAATGTTTACTCAATAATATTTCTTCATTACTTGAAGTATAATGGTTATTATAAAATAAGATATGATAGTATCCTGGTTCGGATACCGAGCGATAATCATCCTTTGGCGGATTTTCCTCGATCGATTAATCTCAAGACAATACCACAAAATACCCTCGATGCTCTCGAGTTTCGCAAGATTCACTGGTTTAAGCGCGTAGTCCTAGGCTTACTCCTTGGCCGCTGAACGTTGAAACTCTCGCTTTGACGTTGTGACTTTGGACGATTCAAATACACTAGCCGACATGGATTCTCGTGCTCAAGCATTAAATGACGCGTAAGATAAAGGTTTAATCGAGGATATCGAGACCTTGTTGATGCAGGAGAGAGCGATATTGACGTTGCCGCACCTAAGCTCCCGAGTCCCGAGGGCCAGCATCGCTCCAGGCTCGGCCTCCTCCGGAATCATGAGCGCCTTGCTCCGGTCTTGTTTGCGCTTAAGTTTGAGGGACTGTTTGATGTCCCGACTGCCCATGTTGACGGCCGCAGCTCTGTCCTTGTCCGTGTACACCTCCTCCTGACGATGGGCCTCGCTCCTGCGCCTCCGACGGCGTTTCGTTCGCTGGATGCGCTCCTCCTGTAGCACCTGCTGCACGGTCTTCGCGTGATGGAGTCGCACGACCGAGCCGTGCTCCTTGGAACGGCGTGATTCCGAGTCCTGGACGGACAATGCCATCGCAGCGGTCACTGCAGCAGCAGTAGCCGACGATGATGACTCCCTCCTTAGCGCAACGACAAGTAGAATATTACCTCGTGTGACTTCCTTTAATGCTACCTATGATTATGTCGTACGGCGATGATCCATCTACTCCGAGTCTAACATTGGATCATCAAAATTGCAAATCTGGCTACGCGCGGGTGTTAGAGTCATGATTTTGAAATCGTCCTATCGATGCTCCTCAAGCATATAATCTATTCTATTGGGGCTCCTTTTGTTAGGTAATTAAGAACGATAATAATTTTGGTATTAATGGCTCTGAGCTAATAATGGTTTTGGTTACAAGTGAGATAATTTTGATAGTGATGGCATCGAGGACGTAATGGGAATTACTCTGCTTGATATTATGAATGATCACCACAAGGATATAAGGACATTGAACCCTTGGATCACCTTTGGATACTTGAGTATTATATTTTTATATTTCCGTTAAATAAACACGGCTTTTGATTAATAATTTAAAGAATTCAGTCCAAAGTTAAATTAGGCTTTCAATATAAAATACAGGATTCGAATTTTGTGTGATTAAAAAAAAAAAAAAAAAAAAAAAAAAAAAAAAAAAATCATGATCCACGGAAACATATAATAAACAAATTTTTAACTATTAAATTAGGTGTCGAAATATCAGGATCGGTAATTCGAATTTTATATTTACGTTTATTTGTATTATAATGAACATTAATTAAATCTATTTGCCTCAATGGCGTACTTTATGTTTATTAATTTTTTAATCTGTTTCACAAGATAAAATAATTATTTTTACATTAACAATTTTTAATGAAATATGTTTGTGAAATTAAAAAGATTACTATTACAAAATGTTCGAGATTTCATAATATTTATTATAAATATTTTAGCTTTTAGCAATGATATGAAACTCACATAATTCATGAAATACGGTTGAAATGATAAAATATCATTAATATTTGCGAATGAAATGACGAAAATGGTAAAACTACTTAAAACTATTACATTATATCGCGTTATTTTTATTATAGATAACGAATTTAAATTTAATATCGTAATCATATTATGTTATTAAATTTTGTAAAAAAAAAAAAAATATTAAATAATAATTTAACTAAATCTATATAAATATAATAAATAATAAATGCATGCGCGTCCGCGTTAAGGATTATGAGATGTGGTATTTTATATCTTCAGATATGTAATAAATAATTTTTATGCAATATTGATTATACAGTCGGTTACAAATTTATTTATTAAAATATAATGTAAATTCACTAGTTGAACAAAAGATAATTTTCATCGAGCCCCGATAGAATTTTTTTACAAATAAAAAATCCAATTGACACAGATAAACCCAGGCTAAGTTGTCACATTAAACTATATCATTGAATTATTTGACTAAAATAATATTTGATGAAAATTCGTATAATAATACAAACAATAATAATACATTAAATAATTTGATCATTTTAATAGATAAGACGTAGACTAAAATAAATAGCTTTTTTAACGGGTTATTTAATTTTTTTTCAAATTCAATCAAACTCAACAATTATTGATCTTATCAATTAGATTACGTATAAATAAAAAATAATATGTGTACGATATTCTTGGGTGAGAAATATTTATTTTTTTTCAAACGTTCATTAAAATGACATTATTCATTTAAATTACAAAATATCTGCTCCGTTACATAAATGTAAAAAAATTATATTGTCAGAAATTTATCATAATTAAAGATTTTCATTATAATAAATGGAATTAAAACGAACTCTATATTATTTTTAAATTACTTATTTCTGATTTTCTTCTTTTTGATAAATTATTTGGTTCAAATATCCTTAGATTTTTATTGACATATATTGCTTAGATAAAGTATTTAAAAGCAAATTAAATAATATATATATATATATATATATATATATATATATTCATTTTACAAATTAATATTTATCATTTAACAAAAATTACTTAGATTAAATTAGAATTAGAACTTAGATTAAAAGAAATAATCATAATTTTAACATTAATTTTGTGGAAAAACTCGAGAAGCTTCAAATAAAACTTTTCTTCGAATAATAAATTGTTCCAAACTATTAAATACTTTGACAATCGGTCAGTTTATGTAGACGATTACAATCAAACTTTAAACGTATTGAAACATAAGATAAATAATATACAATAACGTCATATCACTCTATTAAATATCTTTTTAAAACAATCAATTAATTAAATCTATTTATTAGATAATGAAAATCTTAGTCTATCATTTTAATCGTGTTTAATTTAAAAATTTCAAAGATATTTTTTTTAATAAGCCAGTACGGTCATCGTGTCATTGTTGTACATCTCATCCATAAAGCCTGACTATTTATGCAAATTTGAATAGGAAATAATTTTACCTTTTAGAATATTTGTCATCAGTGGCGATTCCATAATTGGTATTGGGCACGTCATCCAGACCAATACGTACAAAACTTTGAAGAAAATCATTATCGTGGAGCGTTGGTTTCAAAATGTTACAAACCTCTTGTACTATCGTAGCCGAACCTGCGTTAATATTTGCAGAATTTTTTCTATTTTCTGTCATTTTTTCTTTCTTTCTTTCTTTCTTTTTTCTTTTTTTTTTAACACGGGTATTCGCCGAAGGTGAAAGAATCGTACAAAAAATGTAAATTATCCAATTTTTAACACACAACTTGTAATTTTTCAAAGATTTTTCAATTAAATATCAATCGAGATAATTTCATTTGTTAAAGATATTCATTAAATAAGACGAAATATTATTTCGGCGCATTCTATGCGTTTACTTCACAACTTCGAGCTTAACAATTTTCAAACGAACCATTTGCTTTTGAATACGTAGGAAGAAAATTTTTTAAAAATTGTCCTCGGACCACTCGATTATACCTTAATCCAGACAATCAACTTATCTTAAATAAAATCACTTATTATTAACGATGCAATAAGTGAGCAAACTTGAAGGGAAATAGGAATAGATTTTATGGAATGCAAGATAAAGGAAAATATGTATATCGACACCTTCCACGGTAGCCTCTCTGTTTCCTTAGTAACAGTCAACAATGCGTCACATGTAACACTTATCATTGCGTGTAGTCGAATGTGATTTCTCTAATGTTTAATTAAAAATTAATAATCTATGTTTTGTAATGTAACCTGATGTGTGCATAATATATAAATATATGCATATATAATTATAACACTACGGATATAAATACATGTTTAATTATTTTTTATAATATTACGATAAAACGTTAACAAATATTCGCAACAAGATTATGTTCATGATAACTATTTCAGCAATTTGCGCATTGGCTAATCGATAGTAATGTTCTTCTTAACGCCGAAAGTCTATAGAAATATGATCAGGCACTGATTTTATTTAACAGTTTTTATAATTTTGTTTCTATCATTTGTCGATACTAAAATATTTAACCAAATCCAATGATTAATAGCAATAATCCGATAATTTATAAAGCTTATTACGTAAATAATTGAGATACGGTAACTTTATAATAATGCAAGAAATATTGTAAACAAATATTAACATATTATTAAAAACGGTTTAGTACTTATAAAAATATATATTCGCACCATAGTTTAGTATTGTTTATAATATAATATATTAAATATTTTAAAAAAATGTGGATTTGTAAATGAAATTGATTCGTCTCCATAAAGATCTAAGCCTATTTAACAATTTTTTAAATTAAAGTTAATTAAATGCAAGTTTCTTATCACATAATAAAATAATACTTATCTTTTTCATTAGATTTACTAAACATAGTAATAGTAGATTTTTAGTATTTTTGGTCATCAGAAATATGAATTTTATTCAACTTGCCGAAACTGATATAATAATATATATTCGATCATACTTAAGTTTTTGACAGTTCGTTTTGAATAAATGGATATTATTTGAAAATAATACTTTACTTATAATTTCATTAGAATTATTGCTTCATACAAATACGCTGAAATTTATAATTTTCAATTCGCTAATTCATCGCTAATTCAACACACTATTAATTTACATAGTTACGAATATGTTTTATTATAACAACTCTATTCTATTTTTAAAATCTTTTTTTAAAAGTTTCAATATTCACAGTCTGAACTCTGATAAGAATTGAAGAAGAAAAAAACATGTATGTGTAAGATATGTAAAGGAGACTTTGTACGAAGTACATCATAGTATTACATCGGTTAGTAATGAAACTGCAAGAAGCACGAGAATTCAATTGATTGAAGCAATTTTTTGAATCCAAGTTACGATGTTTCTAGACTCTAAGTTATCAAAAAATAAACACTTAATATCACATTTAAGATAATACGTTAGATCATAATTAATTAATATTAAATATTCGTAACAAAATACGAAATTTGTAATTAAGCACGATCAATTAATAAAAATAATTTTCTTCTAATACAACAAATTAATATAATAATTTACAATCGAAGAAACAATAAAATTGAATTATTTATAATATTAAATTACAATGATAGAAATATATATTTAGTTATAAATCATTTCCCTAATGAAGGTAATTTAAATGTTGATAAAACTCAATTGTAAACTGAAATTGGATGTAAAACTAAAATGTTAATTTTTTTAATTAAATCTTGATATAAATTTGTTTTCAATTTTTTTCAAAATATGTATCGTATACGCCATTAAATAAAAAAATTCCGATTATAAATTTGCCATGTCTATTATAAAAATAATTTACAATTAAATGCAAATACAGAAGCTACAATTATATATTGTCAATTTTCATATATTATAAATTAATTTATGTATTTAGATTTACGTATTCTTTTCAATTGCCAAAACTGTTGATATGAAAAATCGTATTTTCATAATCTTAAGTAAATTTTAATCCAATTTAACGACATTGTATACTTTATTATTACATTATACAACTTTAGCATTGTAAGTAAATTGTTGTTCGAAAGAAAATTCGATGCTATTAGAAAATTATGTTGAAAACATTATTTACATTAATACACGAAGTAACATTTTTTTTTTTTTTTTTTTTTTTTTTTTTTAATACACTTAATGAAAACATAATGAAAAGAATTAATCTCGTTTAATTATATGAGCAAAAAAATTTATAATGAAATAATATTTCGATTATAATTCTGTTATTGAAATAATATTGGAGATAATGGGATTATCTATAATATATATAAAAATTGGAATAATATTGGAAATATTGAAATAACAATGAAGGAATAAATATTAATTCGATTTTAATGTTCGATATTTTAATATATGATCATATCGCTAGTTCATACGTTACAATATTAAAATAAAATTAATTTATTGGTATCGAAATAGCATGAAAATTTTTTTTTATAAATAATATAAATTTCGAAGCAATGTTGATACAATTAGTAGATATTTTAAAAGAGTTCACCGGCTTACCTATTTAATTCCTATAATAATAATACATTAAGCAAAAATATAATTTTTAAGAAATTAAATAACAAATTTTTGTAAATAATAATTGTTATAATACGATTTACAAATATGTGATAACTGATAAAAAAGTATACGATTATCTTATTTCCTCATAATTATGTACGATTCGTTATTTTAATCGAAATTTTATATAAAAATACCTAATATAATGAAGCATTAATGTATCGTGCTTATTATGATAACGTAATTCGTAATTTTTATTATTTTCAACTGGACAATTTTAAATATCAATTCGTCAATATTTTAAATTATAGTTGAAATTTTATGGCTCTTGTTAATATATTTCTTACAATATGAACTCATTATTAAAATAATTAATCGCTAGAAAGTTGTAGTCAGAAGAAGAATATAATTAATAATTGGCAGATAGTATCCTATGGATATTAAATATTATGTTGTATAAGTATTTGTAGTTATGAAAATCTGCATTCGTATTAATTAATGTATTCATATAATAATTTGCATTGCAAACATATTTGAAAAATATTTTTCATAATATAAAATTACTATTAGGATGATATTTATTCTATGATAATATTCGATAATTCGATAATTTATAGCTAATTACAATGAGAAATAATGTGATAAATTCTAACAACAGGACTACAAATGTTTATCCAAAAGTACATATATTAATTATAATAATATATTTAATAATATTTGATAACTTACCGATCAAAATGTCTTTTATTATTAATTTTATAAGAAAATAAGCGACTAAGTACATAATTACACATGTCGTTAATCTCTATTACAAACAGCTAGACGCAATTACTTAATACATAATTACTTAATACGGGAGTAATTTGCATATGGCAAATAATTTTTATTATAAAAATTAATAGATACATTTAAAAACACGCACATGCAGACTATTTGAGATATCCTACTGACGCTACATCGATATCATCATGCATGATTCTATTCTATTAATGGTCATTCTAGCGTAATCTTGGTGCTGTAAAAGTGTTTTATGAAATTAATCATGTGCATTGAAACATAATATGCGATTATGATAATCTGCTCAATTATCAACTACTGTAATTAAACATATATTAGCGTGAAAGAAAAATACTTATAATATAGTAATTAATCTAAGAATACATTACAGTTTAATTAACCTTAGTGTACAATAGCAAGGCCTTGTCATAAATGCCGCTCTTTAAGTGGCCCGTAGCTTCGTCGATAAATGTCTTCGTTTCTATTTCTACTGATTTTAGATTAACCTTGCATCTCCCTCTGGAAATCGTCTTTTTCGAAGCAGCCATGTTTTTAAACTCTGAATAATTAAATTCAATTAGTCGCGAGCTTGCAATTATAGGCGTAGAAAGTATTTATCTTAAACGTATCAAGGCAGTAGAGACGAATTTTTGTACATGATTTCAAATTGCAGTGCCAATAATAATTTACCGTCTCAAATGTTCAAGAGAAATATGTTCTAATGTGCAATATTACAGATAGTGCTTCTCTTAATTCCTTGAATGATTATAATTTATAGAGATATTGCCTATGCACAACGGGATTGTATGAAAATCACGTGAATGTTTAGTTAATGAAAAAAATGTATTGACATTTAAATTAAAGGATCGAGTCAAGATTTCACATTACCAGTAAAGACTTTGAATAGCTGACGCATCGTATCAAGAAAATGTTTGCACGTTTTATTCGAGATCAATCGTCAAAATTTCATTCGTTCGACGTATTGCAATTTCAAATGCTTTTCGACTAAAATCTCGTACACAATGAATCAATAGCACATTTTCGATCAGTCCACGGAACATTATGAAAATTCTATCAACAAGAAAGCATACTTTTTATGCTTTCATGATGAATTGAAAGATTTTTGCTGTCTCTATAGTTGCAAATTTATGATTAAGATAAATATCATTACGACATAAGGTTTATGAGTTATTAGACACGAATATCGATACACACGATAAATAGAATTACTTGTAAAAAATTAAGATGCAATCGTTTGAAAACGAGAAAAAAATAATCATAAAAAGTAATAATAATAACAATAATAACAATAATAATAACAATAATAACAACAACAATAATAACAACAACAACAACAACAACAACAACAACAACAACAACAACAACAACAACAACAACAACAACAACAACAACAACAACAACAACAACAACAACAACAACAACAACAACAACAACAACAACAACAACAACAACAACAACAACAACAACAACAACAACAACAACAACAACAACAACAACAACAACAACAACAACAACAACAACAACAACAACAACAACAACAACAACAACAACAACAACAACAACAACAACAACAACAACAACAACAACAACAACAACAACAACAACAACAACAACAACAACAACAACAACAACAACAACAACAACAACAACAACAACAACAACAACAACAACAACAACAACAACAACAACAACAACAACAACAACAACAACAACAACAACAACAACAACAACAACAACAACAACAACAACAACAACAACAACAACAACAACAACAACAACAACAACAACAACAACAACAACAACAACAACAACAACAACAACAACAACAACAACAACAACAACAACAACAACAACAACAACAACAACAACAATAATAATAATAATAATAATAATGAAAATAAATAAATAAAAAATAATAATAATAAAATTCTATTAAAGTACCATAGTAGTACGATATTCGTTGAGTTTATTTCTTTACTTTTTCTCTTCTCTACCATTTTTCAATCTCACCTTTAAATTCATAAGCACACGATGCTTTAATTGATTAATTCAGCCAGAGGTGCTTTTATCTATAATTTTTATCTATCTTTATTATCTCTGGATGTCTCATGAATGTCGAACAGAGCGCAGCGATATTGAATCGTAAACATACTCCTAAAACGCCAATTGCAAAAATTGGTAACAAATAATTAAAGTACTATAATAATTTCGATAAATCGGATATCTCAGTCCTCTCGTTTTAATTTGCATCAACAAAGCGAAAACAGTCCTCGATAAATCCACAATAACGCATTCCCGTCAGCACGTAACAAAGCCGCTGCTTTCCATCGTTGCAATCATTGCAATTCACTGACTTGGGAGCCCAGGACTCTCATGGCATCTCCAACATTTACGATCGTCCATTTATATCCGCCACTTGTGTCGCCCAACACCGAGTCTACGAAGGACTCTTTCCTTCACCCTCCTACGTTATTTACCCTCGAACAACCACACGCGCGCCCACTCGAGAGGATCACGAATGATGAAAGGCCGCGGCAACCGCGAGCACTCAAACTGCCCCCGAACGATAAGTGGCCACGACTGAGTGAGAGTAGCGAGATAGTCGAGCAAAGCAGGTGTGCGCGCGCCCCCATCGAGTGCGCAGCTCCCCACGGGGCGACCTCCTGGTGCACTACCCCCTCTGACCACATCATGGGATGCGGATCGTGGCGATATTCATTCGCGTGCCACTCGACAATTGATTGATTGTCCGGCGAATGAGTCGTCCTTGAGCCCCGCCGGCCCAGGAGCCACGGGGACCGATGGCAATAAGAGGAAAGGAGACGCCGAGCGCGGTCTCACGACTCGACGACGCTGCCATTATCCCCGGGTCTCAGCTTCCCGAGGAGTCGGATTACGGTCCGTTTACGCGGCCCCTCGCTGTATTGCATTTTCAAATTGCATATTTCCCCGTGATATTACCAAATACATAAATAATGAATTTCAATAATATGATTGCAAATCGATTTGGAGTATGCGGAAGGGAGGGTAAATTAGTTTGCTCGCGTGCCTCTTTACCTTTAAATTCTTAGATACAACAGAATAACTGAATATAGACAATGGCTCATTACGTAACTGGTCTCTTAATGTACACAGTCACGTTATACATTCGGACTTCTTAATATTTCGATTTAACGATCAAAATTCTCAACTCATGCGCTTACAATTTTCGTTCATAATTTAAAATATTTACGTACAGGCTTACTTGCTTACGGAAAATCTAATGCGACATGATTTCAATGGCTTTGTCTAATACAACAGAAATTGTAGCTCCATTACACGTATATGTAAGAAAGTCGTACAAAGTAAGCGTTTAATAATGAAAAAAAAAAAAAAAAAAAAAAAAAAAAAAAAATAATTAGTAGTAAGGATATACAAGTAGAAGCTGGATGTAAGAATTTGGATGAATGGTACGTTATATTATATTGAGCATTTCAATATTAATACAATAACTTCGAACTAAGAAAGATTTAGTATTTTAAAGAATATCATCGATCATTCGGTATTTAATTAGTGTACAGGGAGAGAGATAGTGATATATATATATATATATATATATCTCTCTCTCTCTCTCTCTCTCTCTCTCTCTCTCTCTCTCTCTCTCTCTCTCTCTCTCTCTCTCTCTCTCTCTCTCTCTCTCTCTCTCTCTCTCTCTCTCTCTCTCTCTCTCTCTCTCTCTCTCTCTCTCTCTCTCTCTCTCTCTCTATATATATATATATAGAGAGAGAGAGAGAGAGAGAGAAAACATACCAAACCCCATCCCAATACTATTGGATAAAAACGATTTTATTATTCATCAATTATTTCAAATCTTTAACCCAAAGAGTTATAATTCATTTCTTTTCTTAAAGTTTTATTGTTTCGCAATTCATGTCGAAAATTTCGATCGAAAGTATATAAACGCATATGAAAAAATTATGCTTCAACGCTGTCATTTGTATTTTAACATATAATTTTAGTAGCACTCACACTCTGTGTTAATAAACTCGCTGATACAGTACAATTGTAATGCAAAATAAAAACAAAATTAAGGAAATAGCGGAGACCGAGAGTGGTAAAAGGCAGAAAAGCAGAAGAAAAATACATTATTTATTAAGGATAATCAGTAATCTTTATTCCCCAATCGTATTAACAAACAAATAAATAAATAAATAAAAAATTAAATGGAGCCTACGATATGCGTGCCTCGTGTGGCTTTAGAAGCCGCAAAAGTATAAGTTGGCCGTGCTATCTCGAACTGTACAAACGAGATAACACGTCGAGAGTATAATCCAAGACAACGTAAAGCAAAACGAAAATAGAACTGAATCTCATCGGTGAGGCGTTTCGCCAATATAAGGCGCGTATGCCGAACCACGTGGCAAATGTTAACAGAGAGCCGAAGTTCGCGAGACCGACAGATAAGGAAAGCCACCTCGAGCGCATACATAAACACGTGGCGACTAACATCAGCGGTACCTGATCACTTACACTCAGTCCCTTCGTCAATTCCATATTAGCCAACTGATTCATTGCGTTGACTGGGCATAGACGCTTATGGGCACGGCGTTTGTCCATCTAAATCATCTCGAATGAATGGTGGAACGATCCGCGTTTGAAAGTTCGAACGCTATTTAAGACGCTTTTGAGAGACCGAGCGCATGCAAACATGTAAAATATATAAATCGCCGGATAAAAGATTAACGTACCTTTAAAAATATATTCATGCGCTCCCATTATGACTTTAAATAATAAAAAAAATGTTTATTTTTCCGGTAAATGTTAAAACACGTCAACCTTCGATTCAGAACAGATTAATGGAATTGTGCGTGTGCGTGCGTGTGTTTTTTTTTTTTTGTGACAATGAAATGTGAATGAAAATGTTCCTTTTGTTCTTTTCTTGAATTTTTCTAAAAAAAAACAGAAAAAAACAGAAAAAAATTTCAAACAATTTTCTACGATTCGTACTAGTAAAATTATGTAAATCCTCTCTTAGTTTAAACGGTCGATCGATAAAAGTTATGCGCAGTAAATATTGCAATGCCATAGAAATACTAATTATTATTAATTAACTTTTGAATGTAAGATTGTTTTAAATGTGAGATTATTATTTTGACAGAATTTATATAAAAAAATTTCATTGGAAAATAATATCCTCGTAAATGTACTTTATCATGGTACATTATTTAAGTACAATAAATTCTGTCTCGAGACTTGAGAAATAAAAATTATAATCACTCAACAAATGAAATAATTGTACTTGCAAACTATTTTATAGGAAAATTAAAATTATTTACTTTATTTTAAAACTTTCTCATTATCCTCTTAGTCATGTTGTTGAATCGCCTACTTTCATAATATTCGGTCAATAATCATACACTTTAACATTTCACTCAACGTTATAAATATTATTTTTTCACTACACAAATAAGATTTATTCATTTTATTGTTTTTGTTTTTGTTTTTCCACCTTATTCATCGACATATTATTATTTATATATTAAATTAGGAACGCGATTACTTAATGTATACTTACCGATGAATGATCGAAGTATCCTTATCGGAAAAAATTGTAATTATAAATAAAATAGCGATCGAGGGTAGAGAATTTGTAATTCCCTCCATTTTGCAAAGATATTCGTATAAATAGAAAGAAATAAAATCGTAAAACTACATTAATAAACATACACTGCCTTATATTTTGATTGCTTTTAGAATTTTGGTGTTTTTTTTTATCTTTCTTTTTTTTTTTAGTAAGACAATATAGTGGTGAGAGAATTGTCAAGAAAATGACACGTTGAGCTCACAAATGAAGAATCATCGTTAAGAAATAAGAAATAAGTTGATTGAAAAACAGTGGATTATAGGGGTGGTAAGCTAAGCATCGTCAAATTAAATGCTAAAAGTTAATTCTTTAATTCGACTCTTTGAAATTACAATGAAGCGAATGGACGTAATAAGCCAGTCTATCAATATTCAACGCCTCTAAATCATTTCATTTATAAAGAAGCTAATCAACGGCAGTTTCTCATTTTACTTCTTGTGATTATTTTCGACATACGATGCTGTCTTGGCCTTTAGTGTCGTATTCGCCACTACTGAGCGAGGAAGCACCACGAGGAGCCGAGACAGCCGAAAGAAAAAAGGTTCTGGAATATTTCATTGGGCGTATTTATCGCATACAAATAAATGGCTTAAGACTCTTTAATTGAAAATCGCACCGTCGTTGCGACTATTACTTCCGTGATCGATGACGTCATTGGCTTGTCTGGCTGGTACTTTTTTTTTTTTTTGTTTTGTTTAAGAAGGGCGAATTACGATATTTGTAAATTATCGTAGAGAAGACTGGGAATGGAACGAGGATGGATCAATAGAAGAATCGATACGATACTCTTTGAAGCTAGCAAATCTTCTAGTGAAGATATTTCAAATTAACATTACAAAGCCCCCGCGTATTCACGTCGCATTGACTTAATTACCTTGGATGGTTTTAAATTATTGAAATAAAAATTGTGATTCGTTGTTTGGCAATCCGTGGACCTTGATTTATTTGTTCGTGAATTATTTTTCTTTATTTAATGTTATTTTTATGTATTTAATTTAATGTTTGAATTATGTTCGTTGATGACAGCAAGAGCCAATGAATTTTTGTAATTTTATTTCAATAACCTTAAAATAAGAAATCAATATTTTTTATTTCGTTTGAAATTAATTTCTATATTTTGATAAAGCAAAAAAAAAAGAAACATTTACTTACGCTTACGCTTCTCAGTAATCATATTCAATATTAAATAATATTTGTCGTGTATTAGATAAATAATAATGATAATTATTTACAGTTTTTCGTCTATGAAATATTAACGTCCTTATAAATTTCAAATATCCGAGCGCAAGTATAACTGAATTATCTTTTTTTCTCTCTCTCTTTTTTTCTTTTCAAAAACAGCACAAAATCCTTAATATTCGATGGGACATACAATTTTCGCACTGTATTTAGACGACATTTTACTGATTTCTTTAAGTTGATGAATCGAGTATAATTCTACCCCCTCTCCCCCACCCCGCCTCATCATTCAATAAAATAATAATAATATGCCTATAATTGCTGTTTTAGGCAGCGATCAATGCAGATTATTTAATGCCTTTGAAACACAACATCAACTTCTTCATATTCGTCGACTATATTATATCAATCAATCAATTGACTAATAAATGATACGCGATAAATTATCATTTTCACATTTCCATCTCCCAATTATTAAAATATAAAAAGAATATTATCGGCAAATTTTCACTACGCCTTCCGCTTGCTTAGCTTTGTGCTCTATTTTCACTCCATTTTATCGTCCAGAGGACTTTCCTTAATCGAAAAACTCGCGCCATTCCCGAACGTCAATATACCGCGGTTTACTAAGGCGTAAAAGAGTTTTGCTCAAGCCATCCTTAAGTAGCAATATTACATTAAGTATTACATTATAACAAATAAATGTTTTTTTTTTTTT
>NW_011948432.1:4535698-4581390 GCF_000503995.2 Ceratosolen solmsi marchali
AAAATGTTTTTTTTTTTTTTTTTTTTTTTCAGCTGGCGCATGCATTAGCAATCTCGAGGATGTTAGAAAAGAAAAGAAAACAAAAAAGGAGAAAAAAGAGGGGGAGGGGGAGGGGAGGGGGGAGGGGGGAGGGGGGATGAAAGAAAAAGAGAGAGAAAAACGTAAATGATAATTAAAAGTCCCTGGACTTGAGAGCTTTAAACAAGTCCATGAGTATTTGTCGCAAACGGCAAATTAAGGCCGAAAGTTTGGCCTAAATATTTACTTTTTGCCTCGTAAAATTGGACTTTGAGCCGAGAAGCGATGCAATGGTGGGCGGGTTGGTTGAGTGTGGTGGGAGGGGGGTGGGGCGGGAGGAGGAGGAGAGGCGAGTTTAGCGATAAAAAAATGTGTTTAAAACTCGTAGCAGAAGACGTACGATAAAAGCGGAGTAAGGCAGAGGAAAAATTTTAAACGGCGGCTAAAATCGGGAGTGGACGTCGATTGGCGGTGAGTCGGACCTCGTGCCAATGGAGACGAGGAAGAAAAAGCGCGCGTCGCGGCTTCGAACCAAAAATCTAAATAAATTGAAAGGTCGAAGAGGACAGTTGGCGAGCCAATAGACGCTGGCGCTGGGAAACGGAGGGGCGTGCCAACAACGTTGATGCGCGACAATTTTCCGTGAAAAATTGAAGAAAAGCTGAGCGACGAGGCCTCGTATAAATCGCCGACGGCGCTCGCGCGTTCCCTTCCTCTCGCTCGCTCACGCTCGCACTCCGCGTCTCTCTCTCTCGCACATCGGAAGTGCATGCAGGCTATTATACTTCCGGCATCGGTACCTCGACAAGAACCTCCTCGGCAGCGAAAGCCGAGTCCTCAGCCCCGAGGGATATTCCCGAGGAATCGCCGCTCGAGGAGGACGAGTAACGGTGCTGCGCCTCGTTACTACATTGACGTTAGTTCTTGAGATTCCTCGCCCTCCTCCGCTCCTTCGCCCCATCCGACATATAGTCGACGACGACGACGACAACAACAAGCAACAACTACGACGACAACGACAACGACAACAACGATACACGACGACAACGACACGCGACGACAACGACACACGACGACTACGATACACGACGACAACGCAACGACACACGACGACAACGCAACGACACACGACGCAACGCAACGACACACGACGCAAACGACAACGACAACGACAACGCCAACGACAACGACAACGACAACGACACACGACGTCAACGACAACGACACACGACGTCAACGACAACGACAACGACAACGACACACGACACACGACGTCAACGACAACGACACACGACGTCAACGACAACGACAACGACAACGACACACGACACACGACGTCAACGACAACGACACACGACGACAACGACAACACGACGACGACGAGCAAGAGGACAACGTCGAAATCTAATTGGCGGTGTGGCGGGGGTAGAGGGGACTCGGTAATAGGTGCGCGCGACTGCGGAGTACAGCGTAGTCAAGCGAGAGAGTACGTGTTGAGGGGCGCGCGCGCTCAATCAAAGTCCGAGGCAGTTTGTAAGAGCTAGACGTCGTCGGCGCGAGGAGCCCCTGGAGTTTCTACCGCCCCACCCCTCTCCCTTGAGATAGAGCTGCTCGTGTCCTGTCGAAGGCGCGTGCGACTCGAATCATTCCTTCCTTCTCGGTGTGTGTGTTCGCAAGCCCGCGCGCACGCGTGCCTCCACGGATAATACGCCGTGGTGCGTAAGAGAGGGGGAGAGAGGGGGAGAGAGGGTCATTAAAAGCAAGACCAAGCAGTAAGGGTAGTATTAGCAATATTAGCACTAACAACAACAGCAGCAGTAGTAGTAGTAACAGCAGTTGCAGTTGCAGTTGCAGTTGCAATTGCAGTTCCAGCGGTAGCGGCGGCGGTAGTGGTAGTGGTGGTGGTGGTGGTGGTGGTGGCGGCGGCGGCGGCGGCGGCGGCGGTGACAGTAGCGGCAGTAGTAGTAGTAGCGGCAGCGGCATCGGTAGTATCGACGGTGGCAATTGTATTCCGGATCCGCCTGTCGGCGAGGCGCCCAGCCTCCATCTTCCGAACCCGGGCTCGCATCTTGTCCGGCGACAATGGCGGCAGAGCTCGAACAATTCCAGCAACTCCTCAATACGCTTCTGAGCACTGATAATGACGTGCGGGCTCAAGCCGAGGTAAGTCTCTCTCTTATCACAGGGCCTCTTCCTCGATCCGGAGCCACTCTCGCCCGTGTGAGTCCTTCGTGACTCATCCGTAACCTCGAGTATACACGGGTCTGACCTCCGTGCGGCCAAGGACGCGAGGAGACTCAGCGGGTGACAGTGCAGCGGAGACACGCGCGAGCAACCAAAATGGTGGCGCCTCATTGGCGCGTGTGCGCGCGAGAACGGAATACGGAGTTGCGATCGCGGCAAAAAAAAGAGGATAAAAAACGAGAGTAGATCTCACCTGGATCTCTGCTCGGGGTCGCGCTGCTCGATCACCTTCCTATCCGCTCGAACTACTTTCGAGGCTCTCGAATTCGCGCGAACGGACGACCGAGCTTTTTTAGGCTTCGAACTGCCCTCGTGCTTTCAATTGGATAATTTTGTTTCGCTAATTGGGAAGAAGAGAAGGTGACGGGATGAAATGATTGGAATCGTTTAGGGTCCTAACTTTTTTTTTTTCATCCTTTTTTCTTTTTTCCCTCGTTCCTCACAATAATTCGGCGATGAATATTCTTCTTTCTTTGCTTTTAAGATGAAGTCTAAGGCTCGATATTTCTTTATTAATTGTCCACGAATGCTCAGGGTAGCGGTCCACGTATATATATATATATTAAATTTTTTCTTTTCAACTCTGTTTTGTGCATGTGAGCATACGACGTTTGCCACGCATCCGACATAACCTACAAAGCTAACACGCGGCTATGCACTATTCGCGATACTCTAGTACATTTTTTTTTTTTTATTCCTCTTAGTGTACTCCACCTCTTCTCTGCCATTATTTGGTAACTTTATAATTGCTTCTTTTTTTTTTTAACTCTGATGGTTTGCAAACGATGCCGAGTGCTAATTTTAATATAGTTAGTTAAGATGTTGGAAAAGAAAAGGTGAGGGAGCGAGAGAGAGAGAGAGAGAGAGAGAGAGAGCGAACGGGACGGTGTAGCACGTTCTTCAGAGTCACGTCTTGAATTCCGTATTTCGACGAGTGCTTCGTGTTACGTTTAGTTAGTTATAATTTACTTAGCAATGTTTTTAGTAAGAAATACCTTTCTACGAGCATGAGTTTTTTTGTAATAAGCTCCCATTATTATTCTAAATATGCATTTGAACTTCACTGCTTCTTTACCTAAATTTGTCGATTAAATATGTTCTCTTGGTATGAATCATCTGTAATGAACGGTGTTAATTGGAAAAGCATGAATTTGTGGACCTTATGCCCGCTAGAATTTCATGAAACTTTTGTAATCTTCGGAAAAGTAAAATGCTTGCAATCGTCAGGTTATTATCCAACTTTCTTCCTATTAACAAATAAACATTATGTTTATTTTACTGTTTTAATAGTTTTAATAGATGAGCATGTGTGGAGTGAAATAACTGGGATTAAATATTTTTCAAATTGTCACGTTTCATTCAAATGTATCATTTGATATTTAAATTTATCCAATGAGAACTATGACTCGTACCCGATTAACATAATTAAATTTACCGAATTTTTATTTATTATAATATATCTTTTAACGACGCTTATTATGATTATTCGTAATCGTGGAAATATTAGTATGGAAAATAAATATTTAAATGTATTTTATAACTTAATTACTCCGCGTAAGTTTATTTAAATTTAATTTTAATTAATTATTGATATTTAAATTGGATCTAAAAAGTAAATAAAAAAATTATTAAAATTCCAACATTTTAGTCGAATCTTGGTTAACTCAATTAAATGCTGTTAATTCTGCACTCTATTGAATCAATAACTTTTGGGCCAATTATACATAAAATTGTTAAAGCTTATGGTTCGTTGTACCTAATATAAAATTCATTAATTAATATCATTGTCGGATGAGAAATTATTGATATATTCAAATTTAATAATCAGGACAATTTTACTTAAATTTCAATATCAATATATATTAATAAGTTAATGAGATATTCTTTGTTATTTGTACCTACACATAGAATACTTAATTTAAATAATTAATAATAAATTCAATTATATATATATATATATATATAATGTATTTTAAAAAAAAGAAATAATTAAAGAAATCTTGTAAAACAAGATATATATATACACACACACACATATATTCATTTAGATTTATCTTATAAATTACAATTTGGATGTTTTTTTTATATAATTTTACAAAATTACATTTTAATTAAATTTTCAAATTAATGACTATCAAAGCCTTATAACAATTTTTTTTCATTAAATTATTTTTGATAGGTCGTTTGATGATTATATACCAAGAAAGGTATTTTATAATACCACTATTATTATTATCAGATATAGAAACAATATTACTAAAACAAATTTATGTATGGTAATTTTGTTGCGTTACTTGTGATAAAATAAGTATTTTTATATTTATACTTTAAATTTTAAGTTTTCAGATTTATATACGTGTTAACGTTTTTTAATATTATTCAATAAAATTTTAGAAACAATGCTCATCAGTCACACTTTAATAAGCTTTTTTTATTAATGAAATATTTCTGTTGTATTTAACGCATAAATAAATTATTGTTACAGTATAATTAAATTGATGTGTCTACAATGTACTTATTTAAAACAACTTAGAAAATAATTTTTTTAACAATTTATCAATTAATGATTTATTATAAATAA
The DNA here is from genome assembly GCF_000503995.2 of Ceratosolen solmsi marchali. Taxonomy (NCBI): domain Eukaryota; kingdom Metazoa; phylum Arthropoda; class Insecta; order Hymenoptera; family Agaonidae; genus Ceratosolen; species Ceratosolen solmsi. Next base: position 4,540,542 of record NW_011948432.1, read on the forward strand.
TAATACGACAATAATAATAAATAAGAAATTTTAAATAGAATTTTCAAAATTGCAAAGTAAAGTAAAAATTTATTAGTATACTGATTATTATTATTATTAGTTTTATCGCTATTATTATTAAATTATACTGTAAAATGCTTGTAATATTTTTATTTATATGTAATTTTTTTTTTTTTTTTTTTTTTTTTTTTTTTGCTGTTTAGAAAGCATACAAAAATTTACCAGTGGAAAACAAGGTTCAGTTACTGCTTCAATTTATTTGTGATGGTTCCGTAACAGAAGATTTACGAGGCATGGCGGCAGTCTTGCTTCGTAGATTATTTTCTTCAGAATTTGTAGATTTCTATCCAAAGGTATATAATTAATGATTGTCGATTTTCTTTTTCTTTTCTTTTTTATATTAAATTTGACGCAATTACCTATCATGAGAATAATGTTATAGATTTCACCCGAAGGACAAGCGCAGTTGAAAGAGCAAATTTTATTAGCAGTTCAGAATGAGCAGTCACCTAAAGTTAGGCGCAGAATATGCGAAGTCACTGCAGAAGTTGCTCGAAATTTAATCGACGAAGATGGAAATAACCAATGGCCTGAATTTCTTCAGTTCCTATTTCAGTGTGTAAACGGTCCTATACCAGCTCTAAAAGAAAGTGCTCTGTGTATGTTCACGTAAGTTGAATGAATATTTTATACGAATGTCTTTATAGGGGAAAGCTTTTTTTTTTTTTTCATAAAAATATATCTTATATATAGAGAAATGTAAAATTAATTGGGTTTGTTTCCTATTCGTAAGAGAATATTTTAATTTATTTAGGTGTGTCCCGGGAGTTTTTGGTAATCAACAAGCAAACTATCTAGATTTAATCAAGCAAATGCTGCAACTCTCAGTTAACGATTCATCTAATTATGAAGTAAGTTCTAATGTGTATTATTATTAAATAATGTTGAATCTTTTGGAAATTCATACACAAAGTGCAATTGTTATATATGCATTTTGCCACTTATTTTCCATAAATAAATAGTTTTCTGATGACTGTAACTTGTGAAGTAGTAATTTGCAGACAGATACGGAACTTACATTTTTCAAAATAAATTGATTTATAAATTTTTAAATCTTTCGAGTACTTAAACTAATGTATATATTTTATAATTTTAGGTACAATTTCAGTCAGTAAGAGCAATTGGTGCTTTTATAATGCTTCATGACAAAGAAGCTAATATACAAAAGCATTTTTCCGAGCTTCTACCATCAGTCGTAGTTGTTACAGCCCAATCTATAGAAAAGCAAGAAGATGATACTTTACTGAAGGTATTAATAGATTTAGCTGAGTCAACTCCAAAATTTCTAAGACCACAATTGGAAAGCATAATGGAGATGTGCATGAAAGTCTTCTCCAATGAAGATATGGAAGATTCTTGGAGACAACTCGCGCTTGAAGTTATCGTAACTCTAGCCGAGACAGCACCAGCAATGGTTCGAAAGGTTGGTGGGAAATACATTTCAGCATTGGTACCATTGGTTTTGAAAATGATGACGGATCTCGAGGAAGACGAGGAATGGACTTTGTCAGACGAAATTATTGAGGAAGATAATGATATCAATAACGTAGTAGCTGAAAGTGCTTTAGATAGATTAGCCTGTGGTCTTGGTGGTAAAACAATGTTACCTCAAATCGTTCAAAATATACCTTCGATGTTGAGCAGCGCCGATTGGAAGTATAGGTAATTATATAAATTTAGTCTCTCGACGTTAAATTTGATAATTAACCAATTCGAGAAGAGAGAGAGAGAGAGAAAACATGTATATAATCTAACCATAACTTTTTTTATAGACATGCTGCTCTTATGGCTATATCTGCTGTTGGTGAAGGGTGCCATAAACAAATGGAAGCTATATTACCACAAATTATGGATGGAATTATGCAATATTTGCAAGATCCAGTAAGTTTTTCTATGAAATAATGTGTTATCACACACACACACACACACACACACACACACATATATATATATAATTATATATGTTATGTGTGTGTGTTATATATATATATGTGTGTGTGTGTGTTAAAAACCACAGGCAGAGTCAGCGGTCAATTCATTATTTGAATGTGAAAGCGTTACGCTTGTGGTAGATTAATAGGCCTCTGAATGTTCCCAATTCTGAATTGTCGTTTTGATAATAAGATGAAGGTTCTTTCAGTAGTGGGTTTCTGAGAGTTAGATATTGTTACTTTGCAATAACTATAGTATCGAAACAAACATTTCAATATAAGAGATAACTCATGCCAACGTTTTGCTTTAATAGTCGATAAGAAGTTTGTTGAATTATTTTAGCATCCCAGAGTGAGATACGCTGCTTGCAATGCCGTCGGTCAAATGTCCACTGATTTTGCACCAACTTTCGAGAAAAAATTCCACGATGTCGTGATTCCGGGACTATTGCTGGTTCTCGACGACAACGCGAATCCTCGAGTACAATCACACGCAGGTGCCGCGCTCGTTAATTTTAGCGAAGACTGTGCAAAAAATATCCTCATGCCATATTTGGATGCAATTATGGGAAAGCTTGAATCTATCTTGACAACCAAATTTCATGAATTAGTTGAAAAGGGTACAAAACTCGTTTTGGAACAGGTTTGTTTGATAAATTAAAAAATAATATATTATTATTAAACATGGTATTGATGATGTAGTTATTGAAAAATCAATTACAACTTGTTTTGTGATTTAGGTGGTTACAACAATTGCCAGTGTTGCCGACACGTGTGAAGAACAATTTGTAAAATATTACGATAGATTAATGCCATGTCTCAAATATATTATTAAGAATGCGACTCGGGAAGAACATAAAGTGTTACGTGGCAAAACCATCGAGTGCGTGAGTCTTATTGGCTTAGCTGTGGGAACGGAAAAAGTAAATATTATCTTTTTAAAAAATAATTTATACGACAGGATAATCCATCGAAATTAAATAAGTTGTTGTTGTTTTTTTTTTTTTTTTTTTTTTTTTAATAGTTCATAGGAGATGCAAATGAAGTAATGGACCTACTACTCAAAACACATACTAATCTTCCAGAAGACGATCCACAACTCAGCTATTTAATATCTGCCTGGGCTCGTCTTTGTAAAATTCTAGGTAATTAAAATCTAACCTTATTTCCGTTTCTTTTATTTACTATACGCAGACGCGCGCGTTAATATTACTTTTGCTAAGTTCTTCTATCTATCGGCATCTTTAACGGAAGAAACATGGTGTGGAAGTAAAAATTAAAATAGCAAATTCTTTACATATTAAATTAAAAAGAATATCGATACAATAATAATAGCGAGTATCGTACTTATTATTGTGCATATAAATATATTATTCTAATGTCAATTAATGCACCTACTGTAGATATAAATTTGAGACTGTAATTAACAATTTATCATTTTCCAGTCTCACTGTAAATAAAATAATGGTAAAATATATAAATATATTTTCCATTGCAGGACAACAATTTGAACAGTATTTACCACTTGTAATGGGTACTGTTTTACAAACGGCAGCAATGAAGCCAGAGGTAGCTGTACTAGATAATGAGGACATGGAGGACGTAGAGAGTGACGTCGATTGGCAATTTGTCTCGCTAGGTGAACAACAAAACTTCGGCATTAAAACCGCGGGACTCGAAGATAAAGCATCCGCTTGTGAGATGCTTGTGTGTTATGCAAGAGAACTAAAAGACGGTTTTGCCGATTATGCTGAAGAGGTTGTACGGCTTATGGTTCCCATGCTCAAGTTTTATTTTCATGACGGGGTCAGAACTGCCGCCGCCGAGAGTTTACCGTGTCTTTTAGATTGTGCTAAAATTAAAGGTCAGTCAATCGAATGTATTTTTGTTTATTCTCATATATGTGTTTACATATATATATATAAATACTTATTAAAAATTCATAAACATATTTATTTATTGTTATAATAATATTGCTTCTCCAATTATTTCATTTTCGTAATTTGACAAAATTATCTATAACATAAAACATACGATATATCGATTTTAGAATATTTCAATCCTGCTTACCTACATGTATTATTATTATTAAATGAAAGTTAATAATATCTGAATTTGCGATAAACGAAATAATCCAACAATGAGATACGTTGTAACTAAAAAATTGCGCTGATCAAACATAAAAGCACATAAACTGCTATTTACTCGATTATATATTAATTATTATTTTATTTAATGAATTAGGAAAAATATATTTGATTTTTTATTAAGTATAATGTTATCTGTAATGTAACAAACAAATTATTATTTAGGTACACAGTACTTGGAAGGTATGTGGAATTACATTTGTCCAGATCTCTTGAAAGCCATTGATACAGAACCAGAAACAGACGTTTTGTTGGAATTACTGTACTCCTTGGCCAAATGTATCGAGACTTTAGGCGCTGGCTGTTTAGGGCCACAATCGATGACAGAATTATTACGTATTCTTGATAAACTGTTGAACGAACATTTCAAAAAAGCATTTGCTCGATTGGAAAAAAGAAAAGACGAAGATTATGATGATGTAAGTACAAATATTCTTAGTGTTATTAGTATTAACGGGGCATTCTTTAACTTTAATATTATTAAGTATTATGTTGGCTATTTGCATTAAATACAATTATAATGTAATGGTCTAAAATTACTTTTTTGTCATGTATATAAGTGTCGTTGACAATTTATGAAAGATAATTGTCGATGTAACGTTGAGTCATTGTACAATAATAAATCTCTCTGCAATTGTAAAAATTAAATTCCTTAATTACAATCTGTCCATGAGATCGTATAATTTTAATTAACAATTGATTATACGTTGCATTTGTCATATAAAAAAGCTTAACTATTAATTTTATATTCTTTTTTTAATTTAAGAGTATGTATTTATTTATACATTACCAACGTTTTTGTTTCTTTGTGCTTCTGTTGCATCGCAACTTGATTAATGATCGTTTGTAGTTCTAAAGCAGTTGTGGTCGAGTAGCTGCTAGCAGTAGCTTTATAATCGCATGACCATTAAGCAATTTTATAATAAAACTTATTTCATATAGAAAGAAAACGAGCGTATTTATCTTACCATGGACAAAGGACGGGATAAATAAAGCTTATATATCCGTTTGTCGAGTAGGTAGTCGAGGAGCAGCTCGTTGACGAAGACAACGAAGATCTATACACATTGAGCAAAATAACCGACATATTCCACGCACTCTTTATTACCCATAAGTCCACCTTTTTCCCCTACTTCGATCAACTGGTCGGTCACTTCGTGAAGCTGCTGGCACCCAGCAGGTCCTGGTCAGATCACCAGTGGGCCCTTTGCGTCTTCGACGACGTGATCGAGTACGGTGGCCCCGAGTGCGCCAAATACCAAGAGTTCTTCCTACGGCCAATGATTCAGTACGTGTCGGACAAGTCAGCGGAGGTCAGACAGGCGGCAGCCTACGGTTGCGGTGTACTCGGTCAATGCGGGGGCGAGGCTTTCGCCCAGGCGTGTGCCGAGGCGCTACCCAGGCTTATGGAGGTTATCAACGATCCGGAGTCGAGAGCGGCTGAAAATGTCAATCCCACGGAGAATGCCATCTCTGCAGTCACGAAAATACTGAAGTACAATAACAAAGCAATCAACGTCGATGAAATTCTGCCACATTGGTAAGGACTTGTTATATTTTTGTCCCAATACCATACGACTTTCTGCATTTGAAAACATTTGTAAGCGATTTTTTCTTGAAAAAAAAAAAAAAAAAAAAAAATAATTCGTTCGTTAGATAAGAAAGTATTATTTACATATGACCCATTCGTATTTCATTTGTATTATAAAGCATAAAGATGTATGGGCAATTATGAGCTTCGATTCATTTCATCAAATTATTTTATTAAAAAATATATCAACGATAAATTGATACGAGGTGAATTTCAAACGGTTAATATTTACTTAAAAAAACATTTGTTATATTTCAAATAAAATGAAATTACAATATTAATATCTTTTATACGTGTAAAGTTGAAGCCAAGACATGAATAAAAACTTTTGCCATTTAGGTTATCTTGGCTACCGGTTGTAGAAGACGAAGACGAAGCTCCACACGTTTATGGATATTTATGCGACTTAATAGAAGCAAACCACCCTGTAGTTTTAGGCCCTAATAATGCAAATCTACCGAGACTTATCAGCTTCTTTGCTGAAGCATTAAATGAAGATGTTGTACCCTCTGACAATCCTGTAATGGCCAGGATTCTTATCATTGTTAGGCAAATTCAGGTAATTTTGTCATCTAATTTATATGAAGTACTGCTTACAAATTAAATTCTCTTATTGTGAATAAAAAAAAAACTATATTTTTAGAGCAACGAGTCAATGTTCCAAGCGTGTATAGCTGCTTTAACATCGAAACAACAGCAGGCCCTACATGAAGCTCTGAGTGCACAAATCGCAAATTAAAAAGCTTTCGCTTATAAAATCTTTCGATTTTAATGATATAACTAAAACACAAAAATATCTGTGCTTTTCCAAATCTAAATAACTGGAAAATCACTGATGCAACTTAGGTAATCAATATCTTACCTACTCTTCTACAAGCAAAAAAATAAATAAAATTTACGCCTCACGCAGCCTGATAACTAGCATACAGAGATAAATACAGGTGTAATAGACTGTTTTGCTTATTACTGTTATTGTTGATTAAATAATTTTCTTCATTATGTTGTAACAGTTCTATCAGAACGACTAGAACAAATTACCACATAATAGGAAATCGTAAATTCACTATCTATTGTCTCGTAAATTATGTCAGTTTATAACAAAAATGAATTCTCATTTACTTCACATAAGTTCGCAATGACGAAATGACTATTTTTGTAACCTACGTTATTAAATATTTAATTATCTAAAGAATCGTTGTTTAAAAAAAAAAAAAAAAATATTTAAAAGGAGAAAGAAGTATTAAACTATTACAGAAATATTTCCGAAAAATATTTATAAATTCATGTTTCACCAGCCATTAAAAATGATCCATATTATAAAAACATAAGTGTGTATGATTCATTGTAAATTTTTATAAAATCTTTTTCTTTCGTAAAATATGATTGTTTTAAAAAATAAAATTAAAATTAATAAAAAGAAAACAAACTAAAAAAAAAAAAACTCAACAAAAACACAAGGCTACGATCACGACGTTTTTCGTCAGTGCTAGCTTATTTATTTCTTAAACGTGGACAACAATAACTTTCATACTGGATTGAGCTCGATATAATAGCTTTCATGAATTAAGTTGTGAGAAAATAAAATAGACTAGGAGTCACTAACTCGTTGTCATTATTCAGATGTCATGACATTGTGATTTAGATATATTATTATGAAATTTAGATACAATAAATGTTATTTAATGATAATAACAATAGTGTTATTGTGGAGTTTTGACAGTCGATTTGGAGTATCCTAAAGCTTCGTAATATAAAAAGATAAAGATTGAAACCTGCAATATTTCAATATTCAAATTCCGAAGATTCATCTCATCGAGAAAAACTTCTTTTCTCTTTCATGAACATACTTGAAACGCAATTTGGTGCTGCGCGCTAATAAGTCTGTATAGTTTTACACAGTATCATCAAACAAATACAAAAAAAAAAAACAAAGGTAAAGAGTCAACGCGGTTGTGAAACTTTGGTAAAAAAAAAAAATAATAATAATAGATGAAAAATTAGTAGTCTGCGAAACGCAAACTACTGAAAAACTGTTATTCATTATAAATTTATTCTAAATGATTCATTCTCTTATTTATTTGTATGCAGTTATTTTTGTTAGACGTGTTGGTTATATTAAAATAGTCCTGGAGGACTCGCACGCGATAAAACAAGACGCAATTAACTACAAAGACGACGTGATTCTTCATCGAGTACCCTTTTGTCTATATTTTTTTTATCTTATCAAAGAAAGTTCGAAAAAAAAAAACAAAACAAAAAAAATACAAAATAAATAAATAATACATATAAAGAAAGAATAAGAGTTACGAGCATTAGTCACTTTGTACATAACTAAAGAAATTTAAGATATAGAATAGTAATGCAAAATTGGAAGTTACTGAAACCGCACGATTTTATTCGTAAAGATAATCTCAAATATCTAATTACTTTGAAATAGATGTCAATCAAGAAAGAAATCAATAGTGAAATCTTAAATACAGCATAAAGTATTTATCGTCAGTCCCAAAAATATATATTTAAAAGAACTACAAACATTTTCAAAAGAAATATTATATTGTTGCGATTAATAAAAGATAATATATATTAAAGAGAGATAGATTTGAAGTTTTATAAAGAAAGAAACGTCAAATGAAAGAGAGAAAAAAATCAGCCTCTACCCGAGTAACCAAAACTCTTGGTTCTCAGGATTTTCGCGGCACTTTTCGTGCGACGCAGTTAACTTCACCAATACACGTGTCGAACTCAAAATAAAAAAGAAAATATATATAGTTGACTTATCGATTTGCTCGACTTGCGTACGCGTATGAAGATATATATGGATATATATTTATACATATATGAGAGAGAGAGAGAGAGAGAGAGAGAGAGAGAAATATCATATTAATGAGAAGAAACGTTCCAATTATAAAAGATGATGAAATAACGGAAATGAAGAAGATCGAATTAAGAATTATATAGAGATTATTTTAAATTTATTATTTACTGAAATAAATTTCAAGCTTTGTAACATCTGCCGTTTTTCATTGTAAACTTTTCAAACTGTTTTACTCAACTTTAATCAACTCCATACGTAATGTAACTTGATGATTTAAACAAGAATACTCCATACAAATGGTTTTTTAATCTTTTTTTTTTGTTTGTTTTTTGTTTTTTTTTTTTTTTTTTATCATATTAATGACAGAAGGTTTGTAAAAATTCTTTTATTCTTGTTAATCTTAGTTTTTCACGATTGATTAATGTGATATATCAATTTTTATTTTATTTAAACAATACAGTTATATAAAATTTGATTATGATTAATATTTAAAATACGCTTTTTTAATTCAACCATATTTTTTTTTATAAATTTTTAATAATTGTCATTTTGCGAGTTTTAGATAAGTGATTGTATAAATAAAGATAATTTGCACTATAATTTTGTATTTTAACATTTTTAAAACTATTTGTTAAAACAGTTTTTTACACATATTAATTATATTTAATTTTGACTAAATAGTATTTTGTACACAACGTATTCAACGATTAAAACGTTTCTATATATTAATCGATAAAAATTTGTATATTTGCATATATCTCTATTAAAAAGAATGTCCTAATATGCATGAATAATTGTACTTCTTGTGCTTATGTATAATTTTATTTATTTATGCGCACTAAACTACTTACAATTATAATAATGTAAATTTTAACCAAAATTTTTTTCAAATGAATATTCTACCAGCAAACTATGCTTATGATTTTAACACTATTATGCAATATTAAAAATAATTTTTTTATTTATTTATTTTTTTTTTTTTTTTTTTTCCTATTAATATATAAATTTTTAATTTTAATGTGCTCTCGATTGAAAACAGCAATTATATATTTGTAATGTAATGTAAGAGCCGCGTGTATTTGAAAAAGGCAATTTTTACGCGAAAACACAATTTGTCATTGGACCGAGCGTGTTTGTTGAAATGCGAGAAATGATTTTTCTGTAATTTGCATAGACATTGTTGAAGTCAATAACTGAACGAGAATCTTAAAAGCTAGTATGAAACGGATGATATTATATTTCATCGTAAGATATGTGCCATTGCTTGTAATGCCAATGAGAAATTGTATGCTTATTTACCTTGCACAAGTTTTTGGAAGAACAGTGATAATAAATGATGAAAGATTATTTAGAGAGTTTCATTAAGGAAGCAGTTGATAATACGATCCAACTTAGCGGTCAATGACATTGCGTCATATTGACCACACGAGATATTGCTTTGTGTTTAGCAGTTTCTTCAGTTCAAATGTGACGGAGTTGGGTGCTGGAAGAAGCCATGTAATGTAAAAATGTAAAATTGAATATCAAAATTAAAAAAAAAAAAAAATAAAAAAAAATATATTCCTGATCTTATTAATGTGAATTTTTTAATTTATATTTTTATTCATTAACGACAGTTTATATGTTGTAATAGTGACGAATAAGTTGTTTTGTAAATGATTCGGCGTGTTCAATTAAAATAAAAAAAAATAGGTGTTATTTAACGTAAATATTTCTATAAAACCGACATTGACAGTGTATAAACAAATATAAAAGACGATCCAAGGCGGTTAAGGTAATTATACTTATTGGTGGAAGCATTTAATTTAATTGTTATATTCTATAAAACTAAACCATTTCACAATATCCAACGTAAATAATAATAGTAATAGTAATTATGCATGTAGATTTTGCAAAAAAAAAAAAAAAAAAAAATAATATATATATATATATATCCCTTACAATTATATTGGATTATTTATTGATTGAGTTTTGTAAATAATTATATTAAAATTGACTTTTTTTTTACAACTGCTATAAAATTATTTCATTTTATAATATAAAAAATTATATTTTATTGTACTTTGCTTTCTAATATATACATGTATGTATGTATGTATGTATTCAATTTGGATATCATAATCTCGAGAGAGAAAAATATTGAAAAAGTAGAAAAGAAAAACCTAAATTAAAAAAAAATTTTCAACATAACATACAGCCAATATATAAGTTATATACCCTTTACAAGTATTAGTCTGCATAACAAATCGAGAGAATTTGTTTATTTTAGATGTCCATCTAATAGTAAGAAGATTGTGTATATTAGAATTCAAACTAAAATTTGTTTACTTACATTGTAAATGTATACTTACTTCAATGTAGATTACTTAGAAGTACATAACAATTCACCTACAACAAGATATTTTACTTTCAACTAAGTAAACATATTTTAGATAAATAATTTTTTGAAATATCGATGTGCCTTATTAAAAAAGTTATAAGGATGTTACTTTAACACGTATTACAAGATATTTCGTGTAATGGTAAGTTATGTAAGTTAAGTTGTCATTAGTTGTAATCAAAAATTCCAAAGCCAATGTCCTATCATGAAATAATACAAGTCGAGCTATTCAAACGTAACGGTTGTCTTTTTCATGAAAATCCGTAATCAATCTGAGCGCTTACATAAATGTTTAACAGCTATGATATGATTAGACGAAGAATAAACACAATATTGACAATTAATTAAATATGTTTCATTGAATTACTTTCTTCAATTAACGATACAAGTATACACATACTCTGGGATTAATCCTATTTTATTAATTTATTAAAGATTAAAATTAAAATTTATATTATACTATAAAACATTCGGAATCATTTTCATTTTCAGTAGATTAATTTCAATATGTAGTACACAAAATTATAGCTTTAATTCCTCTAGGATGAAAGATTATAATTTCCTATGAAAATTCTTGAATATAATTAATGAATTAATGAATTAATTCTATGCTGAGACGAAAATTTTTAAACATTATTCTATCTATCTTACATCTATATATGCCATATTAATTTCTATAAATAATTTATGTAACTTTTTGTTTTTTTTCTTTTTCTATCGTTCGTTACAGCCTATCGAACACATATAAAGAGCCAAATTGTAGTTTTTCCTTATTTTAATATGATTTTTGAAACTATAACATATTAAATGCAAATCGTAAGAGCAACAACAAAATTCAAGCGTATATTTAAGTTATAAAATAATATCAAAAATAAAATTAGCAGATGGACTTTATGGAAAATATTGTATTACAAAATTCCAAAATAATAATAGTTTTCAAGGATAATCCATATTTAATTGTTTTCTATAATAATAGTATATATAATATTAGAATGTTTATTTATTTATTTTTATTTATTTTTTTTTTTTATATAAGATATACGAAATATATATAAAAATATTAAATAATATTAATAATAAAAATAATAAATGGTAATTTCTTTAATAAGTTGAAATGCACAATACATAAAAATGCAGTTTAGTAAAGATATAAGTGATATCGAGTAATTTAATTGATAAAAATGTAAATTCTTTCCTAATATTTAAGTAAATATGTTACGTAGTTAGAAGAACATTTTTAATGAATATTTTTATTTATCTAAATGTGTAAATGTGGTTAAAGTTTCGAGCCTTGCCGAACTACTCTTCAATATTATTACTATTGTAAAGTTTTGTTACATAAAATGCATATTTTGTGTTATTTCGAAGGTGTGATAAGATAAAATAGTAAAAGGACTTTTTCATCCATATTATAATCTATATTTGCATAAAAATATAAAGTAGATATATAATATTATACATAACAATACTTTGAACACGATAAAACAAAAGATATGCATATATAAAACTATTATAGAAATCGATTAGCAACAATTACATGCATCCAAACAGACAAATATTTCAAAAAGTATCATTATATATTGATTTATTAAAGATTAATTCTATTTTTTCATTGTGTCATAAATTATTTTATAATTTATTTCAAATATAATGTTTAAAATTTCAAGGTTACAGTTAAATTAAAAACTCTAAAAAGAATATTTATATTTATCAAAAGCATTATTTGATATTCAAATCTCCTTATACGTAATTTGCATATAATTTTTTTTTAAATAATTACTCAAATCCACTTTCTCAACTATATGGGTTCTTATAATTACAAATTATTTTTTAATCTTTAAACTTATTCATATTATTATTTATTTTATTTTCAATTTTATTACATGAAATACAATTGATACGTCATCAATGTCTATTAGTAAGTAATAAAACAATGATATAAAGTCAAGGTCAGATACTTAAGAAAGTTGTCAGGCAATAATGTAATACTTATCAATTTGATTAATTACTTAATTAAATATTATGCGTCTTAAATACAGTAAAGCTTTAGCTAAGTATAATTACTATTTTAATAAGGAAAAAAATCGGCAAATATATTTGTAGTACAAACTGCTTAAATCATAAACTAACTATTTACATGTGTATCGGTTAGATTTTTTTTTTTTTTTTTTTTTTTTTTTTTTTTTTTTAATGAGACAACCGATTTCACCGAGAACATGTTTTTGTCGCTTTTTTTTTATCGCTCGTTCATAACACATGAAAATACACGTAAAAATAAATATTTCTATCGAACATTTATCGAAATCATATGCATTGAAAAACTACAATGACTTAATACAACAATATTCTAATATATAATGGAGAAATATGAAATACGATTTCTGAAACATAAAATATGTGTATTTATTTATAAATCTTTGTGATTTAAATAATTAGTGCAAAAAATCTTAATTTTATAACTGTTGAGCCCCTAAATAAAATCTGTGGCTAAAAATAATTACTTATTTAATGATAAAAGATTTATAATTCCACATATTTAGCAATGTATGTATTCGTAATAAGATAATTATAAATATAGTATTGATATTCAGTGAAACAGGTTTTCATAAAATACATAATTCGTGAATGCTATATATTATTCTATCGTATATGATTTATTTATTTGTTCTTTTTCTGTAGTGCCAATGATTTTTTATTTCATGGTTAGTTGATAAATAACAAAAATTAGTGTGATTTTTGAGAAGATAATCTGTAATATACGTCAATTATAAATTAATATGGTAAATATGATTTAAAATAATTATTTCTTAATATCGGTTTATTTAAATAAATGATATTGAAAATATAATTATGAAAAGTAATTATTTAATTCTGTAAATTTGATATTGACTAATAGTATTTTATGATAAGGTGTCACTTCTATTCGTAATTTCTCTTAGTAGAATTAAAAATTGTTAAAATACAATGTTTATTTGAAACATGATTTGTGAGAAAAATTGAACGATTAATTGAACATTATTAGTACTGAATGTGAAAAAAAAATTATTTAACGGAGAACGATCTGAATACGCCCTAAACGGACTTAACTAAATCATCTTTTTAATTTTCAAAAGTAAAATAATTTCAAAATGTATTTAATCATTCAACAGAATTTTATACTAAACAGATATATTTTACGCGATAATAAATTAAATAATGTTTTATAATATAAATTCTATTTAAATAAATAACAAAATATTATAAATATTAAATTGGAATATACTAAGCTTTTTTTTATGCATACACTACTGTATCAAGGTTATTTTTTAATTATAATAATTTTTTTGTATGTAAATCAGAGCATGCAGAGTATACTTATAAAACAACTATATGAAAGAGAAATTCGAATATGTTAATAACGAAAAGTCATTAAAGTAGAGCTTCGGAAGAATTACTTAATTCTCTTGTCTTCATTCGCTTTCATAAAACTTGTATTATTTTAAATTTCATCATATTCATTATTTGCATTGCATTTCTCATAAAATATGCTTATATGACAAAATTAATTATATACTTATATTTACTAACAAGCCAACTAGAAAACAATGGATAACAAATAAGAAAAACAAATAGGAGTTATCAATGTTCAAAAATGTGTGGAATTGAAATTTATCAAAACATAATAGTAACGTTATGTTATATAATATATTTAATTATTTACGTGACAATTGATAGAATATTTTCGCTTAAAAGATGAGCTCCCTTGAACTCTTTGCAGCTCCCTGTTGTTCTTTTCATTACATTACGTATAACTTACAGATGAATCACCCCACGTAAGTCAGCTTACTATATTTTCAAATTATAAACTATAATGTATAGTTTATTTATTTTATTTAACCAAAGTCTTATAAATTTATCTGGTATTTTTAAACTATTTAAGACTATATACATATTTATTTGCCTTTACATGTTATTTATCGAATGACAGACAACAATCTGTTTATGTGTTTGTCGTGCTCAATCAACCATTCATGTATTGATTATTTATTTATAAATATTTATCACCGTATTCTAAATTTTCAAACAGCTTCAAACATTTAATCAAGCTGACGTAAACATTCAATCACTATACGAAAAATCAAATTCAATCAATCGATTTTCAACTATAAGCATTGCCGGTATAATTCATATTAAAAAAATATTCATAGTTTTGCTTTTTATAGAATCGTAACTAGCAAATGAGTGTAATTTATTTATATAAGATGAGTAAGTACAATACCTTTACAATACGACTTATATTATAAATAAAAAGCTTGGTAGGAAATGCATAGAATTTAAAAAACGATGGTGGCCTTTAAATTACATATTTATACATTGCTTTCTATTGATAAAGCATTTATTTAAAAAAATTAAATATTTTTAATGCCAAAAATAGTATAAATAAATTGTAAATAATAAAGGAAAATTAAAGAAATTATGTGCATCGCTAAACTAAGATAAGCATAATTTGTATATAAACATGAGATTTATTTCAATATTGTATATTTTAACCACATTATCAGATATTATGAGAATATTTTGATAAAATTAGACAGATGAAATTCGTAAACTGGGAGTATTATAATTGAAATGAAAGCATCGAGAAAATGAAATATAAAACCTCATATCCAGCACTATTTTCAATTTATAAATGACAATTAATATCCATAATCTATTCACAATATGCACTATGAATTAAACTCTTACAAATTATTTAATAATAAAAAAAAAATTTATTAAATTCTAAACTATTATCATGATGTTTATTGCTCATGTTATTCTTGAATTCGTTTTCAATTTAATAACTTTTAAAATATAATGTTGCGACATTTTAAATAAATATCTTAATAAAGATCATAATAAATGTCTTTAGCTACATACATTAATGGTTTAAATTATTATAATAAATCATCTATATATTATAAATATTTGATTCTATTTTACGAATTATATTACGAATCACGATTCTCCAGAATAACATTTCCTGTAAGATTTTTAATAAAATAACCCTTTTGCTTGACAATTATTGTATGTTTCAATAGTATTAAAGAGTCATAGATAAAAAAATAATTTAGTAAAAGTATATGTCCTATTAAAGCAAAATTATTTTATTTAAGTAGTTTTAACTTCAAATGATTTCAAAATTTAATGTGACAAGATTTCAATGTATAATTGCATATAAAATCGAAAGAAATCGGAATAAATTAATTCATAAATGTTTACTTAATATGAAAAAACAACATTTCCAATTTATAATCAGTATTTTCGATTAATTTTCTATTTTAATTGAATAATTTTACTCTATTGCATAGTTTGTGTCTTTCTTTTAAAAACCTTATGGACTCCATTATAATTATATTTCAATAAATATTATCAATGCTTTTGAATTGATATATGTAATTATAGAATTTCAGAGCTCGATTACGCGTGTTAAACGATATAGTTCATATTAAATATTAATAAAATTACCTTTATAAAATAACTTATATAAATATATATATATATATATATATATATATATATATATACTATAAAATATCAATAAATTCGTGTTGAGAGCTGATGGATATCGATAATCCACATGTATATGCTATAGTATACATGTAAAATGATTATCCCAAATATTTCTGTTTTCCCTTATTCTGTTAATCCTATTTGTCCATTCAAAAGTTGATAAAATGTTTAAATTGTTCATATGCACGATTGCTGGATTTCAATTATTGAATATTGCGCTTTAACACCTACATTGAACAACCAAATTTATGGTGCGATTTTTTTAAGTTTTGCTATTTAAAATGAAATAAATTCTCTTGTCGGAATATTTATTTTATCTATTAATTAATATTATAAAGACGCGTGAAAATATTATATGATTTTACAAATTAATGTTTATTCTAATAATATCGAATCATATGCAATTTCTCTATTATTTAATTGAAATTATTCATTGAAATGCAATGGTTATTAGTTCAACCCACCGATTGTGAGCAAAATACCAAAACGAATACAATTAACTTCTTTATGTTTAACATGAGTCAAGACAATAGCTATTTAAATCTTATCTAACGGTATTTATCTTAAGTAATGTTGAGCAATTAAAATTTTCTTCCTCGAAATGATTGTTCCCCTACAATCATATTTAATTGACGATCATTTCTACACATAATCGAGAATATTTAGCTTTTAATCCTAATACAACGTTATTGTAAATTATGTCTTCGACACTTGAAATATCACACTGGCGCCTAATCAATACAAAAATTATCAAATAAAAATACCATAACACGAGAAAAGCTTAACTAACATATCTTTCAATTTATATATTACATATAACAAGGACATAGTCTTTTGCAATCCATTGCTTGAAAAATATTGAATATTACTAATAACCAATGATACTTTGAGTCATATATTAAATAATTCATAAAATACAATCGATAATGGGAAAACAACTTATTTTCATGTCTATGCTGTGTTAGTGATAATGTCAACATTATGAACTAAAAAATAATATTTATTAGTTCATGGTCAATGCTTTCTATACGTATTTTACCTAAAATAGTTATAGAATCTAAAATATTAGTCTCTTACCATAAATATTATTTTTATAAAATTCATCTTAAGTCCGTATTAAGAAATAAATTACAACCTACGGATCATAATTAAATTATATACGTATATTGGACTGGCCGATATTTAAAGCAATTAATCTTATTATAAATACATATCTTTCTCTCACTGATACTTAATGTAATTAGAAAAATCTCAATACTAAGAAATACATTGAAATTAATAAACTGAAAATCGTTTAGTAATATAAAAATGTATTATTCGATAAGATACATGAATATTAGAATTAACTTCCATGGATTATATAATATCCAAACGATATTAACATAACACAAAATGTTATTTTTGCCAAATCCAATATTAAAATATCAAAATCTTAAGGAATTATATTTTATAGATGTAATCAATTGTATTTAAAAATTATAAATTATACATTTACTCAATTTTTTAATTAAGTATTATTCAAAATTATAGAAATAATTAATATACCAAATTATAATTAATATTATTAGTTTAATAAATAAAGTATCATGAAATCATATTTGACTCTTATGAAATTAAAAAAAAAGTCATAAATAGCATTGCCTTTTTTTCTAACAACATCAATAAAAGTGATTGTAAAAAAATTAAAAAATTACATTCATTATTATCCAGCTAAATATTTATTAAAGAATATTGAAATTTTATACTTGCATATTTTTCATATATAAACAACAATTAATTTATTTAGTTTTCATACTTTAATTTCAGTGAGAATAACATTGTATACGTATTATCAAAATGAAATTGTTTTCAATAATCTATATTTTTGTGTAAAAAAAAAAATTAAAGCTTTTAAAATTAGAGATACTAGGCATGATTGGAAGGTGTGTAATCTGAAATATTCCTAACTTTTGTTCTAGTAAATATAGATAAATAAAATACAGTATAACATTAACAAAAAAAAAAAAAAAAAAAAAAAAAAAAAAAAAAAAAATTAAAAACGATCAAAATAGAATTGTATTTTTGTATTTGTTCACCGTAACGATTCATTAAAATTCAATCAACCATCATTTTATTTTTCACCAGAAAATCAATAAATGTTATATCAGAAGCATCCCAGATTATAGTATTCATTAATGTTTTTGTCGATAAACGATTTCCAGTTTCTTTGGTATGTATATTCCGAATGCAGCCTAACTGTAGTTTAATACTATTTGCTTTCAAATTGATAGTAATGTATTCAACTTTTATTAACCGTTATAGAAAAATTCCATTGGATTATGTTAACATCAATTGAACTAAGCATTTACTTCATCATATTCTTAATAAACTGCGAGCAATTGTGTCGTTAATGTTCAAAATAATGTTTACATCTCTGAAAATTTCTTAATAAACATTATACATTTAGCGATATTAGCAATATAACTAATGTTGCATGTTATTGATTACTTAGTTTATGGCACATATTATTTAAACAATTTCTAAAGTTGTAATGTTGAGAAGGTAAGCATATTTTTAAATCTCAGTACCGTCGTTATTACAAATAATATTCATTAAGAAATTATTATATCAATTGTAAAACTATTTTAATCCATTTATCATAGCAATTGTTATAGTAACAATGAATTTTAACATTTTTCATTCGCAAATTAAATATTGCAAAATAAGGTAAAATGCGCTTTAAAATAATTTGTTATTTTATAAATTTAGTTATTTATGTCGTTCTAATACTAAACAAAATATTTATAAAAGATTATTAATCATTCTTCATATAATCAAACGAACAAAAAATAAAATAATGATAATATTTATTAATTAAGCCAATGCGACCAATCGGGAAAAATACAATTAAAAGAATTAACATACAATGAATAATTGTACAATCATTTGTGTTGAGAAGATAATATTAAACTGAAGTTAAACAAGGCAGAAGAGTGCAAAATAAACAAGAGCAACGCTCTCTAATTAACGAAGTGGTGAACTATTGAATTTATAAAAGTTATTAATAATAATAGATAATGGACATCGCGTATTTTCGAAATTATAGAAACATCGGGTCATACATTTAGTACACTTCCTATAAGAATAGAAATTTTATATGAATAAGGAATTTTAAATTTTCGTTAAAAATTCTGGATTAAATAATCGATTAAGCCGATTTATCAGCTTATTTATTAATATTTGTTAATTGCATTTGACTGAAATATTTTTGGATATTTAATTTTAAGATACTAATATTTGGCTAAAAATTTAATTTTCTATATTGCAATTTTGTTACGTATTATTTCATTATTTATTACCTGATACTCTAAACTTATTGCTCATCATTTTTCAGATCTAATGATATATATTGAATTTCATGAGTTATATATTCGAAAAGTACTAATCAATTAAAATTATTTTGCTAAAATCTATAATAGTCAAGAAAGAGCCAAAAAAAAAAAAAAAGTCACAAATATGTATTTAAATATTTACGAAAGATCAAATAATTAATTATGAAAATATTTTATAATAAATTCTAGTATATACAAATCGTTGTAATATATATATATATTTAAATATATATATTGTCGATGTAATTAATGAAGCCGAATGAGCTTAAAAGAAAATTTATAAATTGACAAAACATTTACATGCTGATGTAATATATATTTGGATGACAAGCAACATTTTTACTGGCAGTTACTTCGTTCTAATAATTCTTTTTTTATTTAAATCAAGTGCAAAATATAATTCAACAAATTATAATTTTTTTAGTTACAATAAATTATCTGCATAAAATGCGTAGAGGATTATAGGAAAAATTGTACATGAGCAACTTACTGTAGCTGGGACTTTATAAAATATTCTCAACTTACGTATTCGTAGAAAATAAATTCTGTATTAAAATTGACGATCATGAAAGAAGAGCCAAATGTTAAAATTAAAATCGAAATGATTAAATTATTAACATTTAAATTAACTGTACTTCACGCGCGTTCATACTATGTTTAAGTCAGTGGAGATGTATAAAATAATTTTGAAGGCGACATTAATCAAGTAATTCAATAAAATTTTATTTACCAAATAATAAAATTTCTTACGAGACATAATAATTACCGAGTAAATAATAAGTAATTTTCATAGTAACAAATTATTATGTATGTAGCATGAATTCCGATATATTTCACTAAGCATATGATAAAGACAGAACTATTTATAGCGATGATAGTTTAGAATCAACTATGAACTTTGACCTAAAAATATATGAGCCGTAAATTATAAAACTGAGAAAATCTATTGTAGAAATTAATTTACCAAAATGAGTCTAAAATATGACGTAATTAAACAACCAAAAAAAAAAAAAAAAAAAAAAAAAGAAAACCATTCACATGCAATTTATTAGAGATTTCAACTACCCTGAAAGCTATTCGCCAATAAATAAATTCCATATATTGAATAATCTAATTTCACAAGAATTACATAATGTCTTCTCTGCTAATACACACACGCGCGCGCGCGCGCGCACGCACGCACACATATATATATATTGTGTGTGTGTATGCATTACTATTTAATATGATTTATTATTTGCAATCAGTTTTCAAATTACAATTATAATGATATTTTATATGAATTGCGCTAATTTCTCTAATTATTTCGTATCTTGTGGGCAATGGGCAAATCGCATGGCTCTTTAAATTAATGCTATAATTATAATTACAAACCGATTCGAATTAAGAAGCGCATATGCATCGATAATTTGGGCGAGTTTCGAAATCGAAAGATTTCGCATTCAACTATCAGTAGAGTAAAGCTTTAATTAGTTTTTTTTTTTCCAAGTCTTTTTCTTTTTAGTATTTGTCTCTCACATAATAAATAATTAGAAGTTAAAAATACGTGAAAAGTTTTTTGTTTAGATAATAAACCTGTTTTATTATTATTATTATTATTATTATTATTATTATTATTATTATTATTATTTTAATTGTGAAATTGAATCTAGTAAAATTGATTAAAAAATAATTGAAAATTTTTTAGCTAAATAATGTTATAGTTGCATCTGTTATTATGTATATTAAATTTTTATTATGTAAAATACTGTGTTCAAATGTTATATGCCTGGATAATCATTGATGTAAATATACCTTTAAGGTTCAGTGTGTATAAATTTAAAGAACCACAGGAAGATCAAATAATGTTTAACGTATCTCTTAGAGTTTCATAAAATTATAATAAATACTCAGATACTTTTAATACGAAAAACAAAAAGAAATTTAATCACTTATTATTCTATTACGCGTATAAACCAAAGTACTCCTTGGCTCCTACATTGTTTAAACATTGTTGCACATGTAAGATGCTAATGTATAATTCAACATAATATGAAAATCTATGACTGTTTCAATTTCAACAGAAGTTATTTCTCCAAAATAATATAGTTTTTATACCGCTAATAATTGAGACGATTGATGTTTCAATTTGCCATTTGTTAAAGTACATTTAATTCAGTTTAATTAGACAGAGAATATCTTACCGATAGTAATCCAGGTATTTAAACAATGAAACACGTGCGTTATTATATTGTAAATAAAATGACATTGGAGAGTTTCGTAAGAATCCAGGATTCCTACATAGAATATACTCCCTCCAATTAGTATTCAATAGACCATATTTATAAATAGCTTTTAAATATGTGTTTACTGTTATCGCGTGAGTCATCGTTATTACGTGAATTAATAGATTATTTAGTAAATGGGCACAATTTTGTAAAATGTAAAAGTATTGATTGAAACATCAAAGCAAATATTAAAATTTTATAATCTAATAAAATCTGCATATATTCTTAAATGTCGAAATTAGAATAAAATAAGAATTACTTGGACAGATTATAATTAATAATCTTATTTATAAGTAAAGTTTTTCTATCTTCATTTGCTACTGAGGTTATAATTTTGAGAAATCGACTATAGTCATGGAAATATATTGGAAATGTAATTAATTGTAAGTACGATGCTCGTACTCTACACCGCATTATTATTATATCGACTAATTTATTCTATCGATCCGCTAATATTTTATTAATAAAATGCGCGTAAATGAAAAACTTTCCATTAAGCGATAAAGTACATCTTTTCAAGTGTAATTACGCTAGATTTTGTCTTTTTTTGGCATGAAGAAAAGAGACGAATGTACAAAGGGGTATTGCACCGAATGATAATTTATATCTATTTTATCCATTACCTACATTGCGTTCGAATCTATAGTCATTAATATTTTTAATGACGTTTTACTTTGCTCCAATGCTATCCTCGCGATTAAGCATATGATAATGTGTAAAGAAAGTATTATGCGCAGTCGTAGGTAAATGAACGTGTGCAAGTGAGGATGTATATGAAAATGTCAGCAGCAAATGGACATTGGAATAGCGAGGATCAGTCGTAAAGACTCGTTAGGCAAAATCCAGGAGCCTCGCTCCTCAAAATCCAGATAATCTGCCACGTTTCTACGCTCGGAATTGCCTTGAAGCGCGCGATAGCTCGATACGACTTGGCGAGGGGGCTGATCGAGGGAGGGAGGGGCTCGCGAAACGAACGTTATCATTGGCAATTTCAATAATTAGTAAGCAAATAGCAAATATAGGGACGCGCGATCCGATGACGTTGTGGGAATCTCGTAGTGAATCGGTATCCCCGGTATCGATATACGCGCGGAGGTCACCGTCTCACTAACCACGTGCGTCGCCCGATCACCCGATTTTACGTCAGCAAGAATTTCTCATCTGGCCAAGGTCCCGAATTTCCTCGTAGCGCCGGAAGTCGTGCCACGCTTTCGCCTACGTGTCTCGCTTGTCGCCGATGCACGTCGGGAAGTGAATTTGAGAAGCGTTCGGGGAAAGCCGAGGACGACGACGACGACGACGACGACGACGACGACGACGACGAGGACAACGACAACGAACGACGAATGACGACTCGTCGCGTCGCTTTGATGATTCTTCAAGCATCCCGTATCCTACCAACTTGGTGAGCTCACAATATCACTAAATCGAATTTGGAACGATGTCTCGTTTCGCTCTTCTTCTTTCTTCCATTTTTTTTTTTTTTTTTTTTTTTTTTTTTTTTTTTTTTTTTTTTTGGCTCTTTTTTTCATTTATTAGTAAGGGAGCGACTGATGGGTCTTTGAGGCGTCGTATGCCACCCAATCCAAGGCTGTATGTTAACGAGCCTCGAATTTCAGACAAACCAAAACCAAAATGCGAAAAAAGCTATACGAAGAAAATGTAACCGAATCCGGCCATCCGAGGAAAAAAGTTTTGAGAAAAGCGGCGCCTCGCATTTACAGGGATAAAAAGCAAAGTTTTTGAGTGAAACGTACGACTACGGAATCGTGGCATCGCTCTTGAAATACGTGTTTCAATGTCATTAAACTGTCGTCTGCTTATTCACGCTTACACTCGCCAATGAATACTTTTATACACGCGAATAAAAAAAACTCGTGCGTACGTGCGCACATGTGCTCACCCCCACCCACTCGTGTTCATTTAATCTAGTGAATTTCAAGCGCTCAAAAATAGGGAATATAATAAAAGAAATCTTTATTCGTTCGATCGCTCTCTCTCTCTCTCTCTCTCTCTCTCTCTCTCTGCGTACGTGTGTGCGTGCGTGAGCGCGTGCATATGTGGGTGCGCGAGGGAGTGCGTAATCAGCGTATTATTATTTCGTTGATAGTTTTATGTTACGTTAATCGATTAAAACGGAGATATAATTGACAAGTCGATTATTTGGCCAAAATTGTATAGTAAATTGGCAATTAAATTTTATCAGATCCTTGAAAATATTAATATTCATTAATCTTCCGATTACTAACGTCAAGCTAACATCAATTTGAATTTATGCCTCATTAGCGGTTAATCTAATTGACATCTTGTTTATCAATACAAATTATTATACTAACTTTATTCGTTCGTTACTAAATTTGAACGTTTCAAAAATATTTATTTCAACAATTTTTAATCATCAGTATTTTACGAGAGACTTCAAACATTTTAACAACATATTATTTATTACATAAAACAAATGCAACGCGACAATACAATTAGGACCTTGATGCTTATTAATATACTTTAATTGTGTGCCATTGTCATAAAATAATATTTATAAATTTTAAAGAAAAAACAACAACAACTATTTTTTAACGTATTAAAGTTATAAATGTGCTCTGATGCTTTCTTAAAACATCTCAAGCATGTTTAAGAAACAATAATGATAATGATTCGTTTAAATGGTCTTTAGACTTACAAAATTATCAGTAAATATGTCGTATTAATGTAATACAGCGCTTTAAGAAAAAAATTTAATAAAATTATTCCTTACGTTCTTACATTGCATGAAAAATATAAGAAATTACGGCAATTATTGTTCGTTCGAACTTTCACCCAGACAAATAATAATTAAATGCCTAGTTAAAGAAAATTTTATTGGTCAGGTCAGCTCTCCTCTGCCAATTGGGAATAATAATTCTCAAAAAAAAAAAAAAAAAAAAAAAAAATAAAAAAAAAAAAAAATAAATAAATAAATAAATGTAACGCGCCACTCTGTTAGTTATTCCACAGTTATTCCATTCCAAAAACAATTAGTTAAGGAAGGGTAATTACGGAAGTAAAGAGATGACTAATATTTTCCACCAATTAAGCAGGCCCTATTTGTATTCGATAAACAGTGACAGATAAACGTAAGTCCAGGTACTTAGGACATGCGCTTTAATTAATTTTTCTTGCACGACTCTGCTAATGCATGCATCGTCTGACATTTCAAATGCATTGTTTTATGACGCAAAGGCGCGTCATTCTCGAGGAAAAACCAAAATACGTTTGTCTCATCTCGTGTCACGTCTCCTCTTCTGGTCCTGCTATTCCTTAAAATATCTCGTTTCCCGTTGATTTGCTGGGACCGATTTTAACGACTTTGACTTCTTCTAATGAGGCGAAATTAAGCGAGAACAAAATGATAAATCGTCCCATTCTATCCCATGCGAAATGTCTGCCGATTGCTAAATCACACACTGCTAAGTCACAATTTATAAGCGTATGTGTCGAGTAATGTTCATTGATAACAACGAATGATTTCCTTATCTGCTGCGTGAATAATTTTGTCGACGGTAGAACATTATTTTTAAACATAACAACACTTGTACAGCCCTCGAGTGAATCAAGATAATTAATTATGTCAAATCATACTACGAACGATCGTAACAAAACGACGTTCCAAATTACCGAATTAATTCCCTCGATCGATAAGCGCACTTTACTCAACCATAATTTTCCCGATCCATTGTCATAGTCCTTACGTACACACTCGTCAAATCTATTTTTACGCCGGTACTTTACATTGCCAACGATGAACTATTGGGAAAGGCAATTTATATACAAGCGTGATTTGCAATTTTCCTTGCAAAATGTCGCGTCGACGAGCTTCTTACGAATCAATGAAATATTTGAAGGAACCAAGACAAACTTTGTGTCTCGATACGAGATGGCCGTCCCAGCAAAACTGCAAAAGCTCTTTGCATAATTGTCTCTACACTCCTTTTAGAAGGTATTTGTATAAAAAAAAAAAAAAAAAAAAAAGGAATAAAAAAAGTTTTAAAAAAGTACGTTATTTTTGTAACGCTGACTGTATTAATATATTCGTGTTTTTCCAAATCGACGCGATATTCTTGAAACATGCGATTTGCCGCCGCCGCCGCCGCCGCCGCCACCACCACATGCAAATACGCGTCAACGCTTTTCCAAACTCAGGGGCTGGAAAAGCGTTCGCGATTGGATCCGCGGGAAAGCAGGAAAAGTTGAATGAGCGCGTCTCACGACGCCAGGGAACAAAGGGCGAATCGTTAATTTTAACGCGGAGGACGATGACAATGACGACGAGAATGACGACGACCACGATCACGACGACGACGATTAGGACGATGGCTACGACTACGGAGACGATGGCTTCCGAGCGAAAAAATTTCTCGCGCATGTACTACTAGTGGCCGCTCGCTCAGAGACAGGAGGGAGAAGGAATAAAGAGAAGACAGAGCGCGCGCGCGCGCTGACCCCTCCCCCCACCTGCCCCGCTACAGAGACAGAGAGGAAGAGAGGAAGAGAGGAAGAGAGGAAGAGAGGAAGAGAGAGAGAGAGAGAGAGAGAGAGAGGAAAGGCGTGAGCAAGACAACGGACGTCTGCTGCTGCGTGCCATGCAGCAAATACACAATACGTGTAATACGTATAAGTAGTGAGCCGAGGCATTGGTTTTACGTAGTGACTGACTGGCAGGCAGTGCAGCGACGGTTTCCAACGAGTTGACGTTGACGTTGACGTTGAGGCTGACGTTGAGGCTGACGTTGAGGTTGACGTTGAGGTTGACGCTGATGCTGACGCTGACGCTCAAAGACAGCGCTCGCTCGATATTACAAGTCTAGCGTCCATCGGCCAATCGGAAAGTAATCACACTCGCAGCTGATGAGGTAGCATGGAGCGCAGTTGGCCGTCGTCGTCGGCGATAGTAACACGCGACCGGAGCTGCCCCACTGCCCCAACAACAGCTGACCGCCACGAGTGTAGGCGGAACGCACTGTAGCGCTTGCGTGCGTTAACGAACCGCCGCCACCGCGGGGACAGAGATAGAGAGCGAGGAGAGGGATTTGTGTGAAAAACGGGAGAGGGGAAAGAAGGTCGCCCGGGATCCGGGTACTCGTCGACGTATGCAACCGCGATACTTGAGCAGCGACGACGCGACGATGTCGTTAACGAGCCATACCTACTGTCAGCCCTAGTCGAGCTAATCCCAGTCGTTTAATCGCAGTGTTCAATTGGAGGAAAGTCGACGGTCCCGACAACTCGTTCCGCAGACTCCTGGACAACTCGGCGAAATATGTTGAGCCTCGCTAGAGCTCGAGGCCAATCGCGGAGCTGCTGATGCCTCTGCGATACTCCGTGCGTTTCGTGAGATGACATATCACTGGGAACATTCCATGGACTTTTATTGGTTCTCGTGTATGTATTTTCATAATAAGGGTGCTGCTTACTGTTTATCCTGAGATTACCTTACGATTACTCTGTTTCGCATCGTTGGCTGTGAGACTATGTATGGATCTATGTCTATGGATCCTTGTACTGCAGCTGCTGCTGAACGCATAATTGGGCACGGTTATTCTTATCTAGTCGATGGTTCAACAACTTTACGTGCTCCAATTAAGCATTGTCGACTCCTTCGAATATGAATTTTTCTACGTGGAATGCAAATATTAGAATACATATGTTTCTTGATTGACTATTGATAAAAGCATCGTTTGTCATTTATTAAATTCCTTGCCAACTTGCTTTTCAATCTATTCTATAATAGAGCTTATAATTGAAATACATCAAAGCAGATAATAATAATAATTTAACTTTCTTGCATTCTAACTAATTCTGACTAATTGGAAATTTCATTGCACCCAATTGCAACACACTTTGTCAAGCGACATTTAGAAACCAGCTCTTTGTTTTGTTTATTTTAGCTACATGTCGTATAATTAATTATTGCCTGTTATAAAATTCTAGCATAAAGATATATATTGGTCAGGTATTAATATGTGCGGTAGAAAGATTAATGAATTCTTATAAATGAAAAAAAAAAAATAAATAATAATAAATCTAGTTCGACTCTGCCTAACTATTGTTTAACCGCTATAAAATGACATATCCGTTAAAATAGTTAAAAATTTGCTGAATTATGTCATGTTCTTTTTTTTTTTTTTTTTCTTTCTTCAATTTAACCTTGACAACCAAATCAACTTGACCTCAAATGTTTTTATTGATATTGCTAAATACAAGAAAGCATCAGATATTTTAAAGCCGAAGTTAATTATACTAACTCTACATTATTTTAATAGGACAGATTTATTTTAGATAGTTTATTTATAATTTTTTTATACGTACGTTGATTCACTAAATTATACATTATTTTTGTGTATTGATCCATGTGTGTGCAAGCATGTGCACGCTAATAGTTAAATATACAAACATGCGTACATCCGCATAATAAATATGCAAATATGAATTAATAATGGGATTTTTATTATTTTAGGGACACAGAAAGTGGATTGGTTTGAGCTCTTAATTTAGAAAAAATGTCAAGAAAGAGAATAAGACCGGTCGAAGAAACAAACATGGAAAATCATAAAAATGGAGATACTGCCTCTTGTTCAAGAGAAGATTCTCCTGTATTTGCTGTAAGTACTGTATGCGCATCGATATCATCCAAAGCATATTTCAATTTGAAACAAATTATATGCCGATAAATGTAAATTGTAAATATAATTGACAATATAATCGATCACAACAATCTTAATATTAATAATAATAACCATAAGTACTATAACATTATTTAAAATTTATTATTTGAAATACTATTCTTCAAATGCATAGTAAATTTTTAATTGGTGCTCAGATATTTTCAACTGTTTTCACAAATAGTTTATTGACTATTATTCTTAAGAATTTTTTCACTTGGTTATTCTTTAAACACTTTTAATTTATAAATAGCATTGTGCTAATTTCTATATTTTATTCAATAAATCAATGTCTATAAAACATAATTAATAAGCCCTTTATAAAATAATATATATATATATATATATATATATATATATATATATATATATATATATACACTTATATATTCCAATTCTCAAAGGCCATACTAAGGTATATTTCTACGCTTAAAAAAAGATAATAACATTAATTCCTTATGTTAAACAAATTTACAGATATGAAATGTGTTTGTAATCCTGTATTTTATAGAGAAAAAAAACCTGAGTCGCTCGATAACTCACATGTTTATTTTACAATATAGATAAATATAAAAGAAAAGAATTTACTTCCTAATGCACGTTTAATATTTAATAATATTTAATCATGGATTGCAATATCTAAAAATTTTGTTTATTTTACACCATCGTGTAATGAAGACAAAACTTAGTTAATGTTATATATGTTGAGCCTTTAAAAAAGAAAAGGACATAAAATATATCCTCGATAATCTCTTTTCAATACTTTACAATTCAAAATATTTAAAATAACAGCTAATATAAAATAACTTTATGAACATATTGGCATGGTTATAAAAGAGAATTTATGATTTATCGTTTTATTTGAATTTATGAATAATAGAAATGTAAAAATTCAATAGTTTTAAATCATTCTATTGACATTTTTAATATTAATATTAATTTTTTACGGTCTGTGCCTAAAAAGTTGCAAATTAGAGAACTGAGATGCTATAATACTTGCTATTGCAAGTCAAAAAGCAATAAATAGTTCTTAATATGTAAATCATATCACAATTGTATCTGCGTATAAAGTTATAATAATTTTTTTTATCAATTATAAATAATTATATGAATTTTACAAATAAATGAAAATTATATAAAAAGTATTTAAACAAATTTAAACGAACGCTACTACAGTTTAAAACTAATTATAATATATATATGGTAAATATTAAGTCAAATCACTAATAAAATAAATAAATTACTTATATTATGAAATGTTTGTACCGTTAATTTTTTGTTTACTCTTGTCACTTTCTTGGTAAATTACATAGTTTGTAAAACATGATTAGATAATTGAAAAAAAATTTTTTAACTACTACCTGCATAAAATTACATCGACATAATTAGAAATTCTTTATTTCATGGAACTATTTACACTATTATTTTAATATAAATGAATTTAATAAATCATTTTAAATTATTGGCAGCATTGGCCTTGAAGGAATATATTTTCTTGGCTTCTACACAATAGCAGCGACTTTTCCTCATTTTTTACGACTTATGGCTCTATTCCATGAAACATAAATATACTAAAACGTTAAAACGAATATTATAAAGTATTTAACAAACGTCAAAAGCTATTATTGATAAAGAAAAAAAAACGTCTATATTCATTTGTAGGGAAGAATTGAATTTCGCGGTTCGCGCGGACATAGACGTATTAATAATGTGATAAGTGTATGCATGGATATGCATAGTCAGTAGCGGATAAAAACGGATATTTATTGAGTAATAAAACGCAATGATTAGCAAGAGCATAATACATTATTAAAAAATTTCTACATAAAAATTGCGAATATAAATTATATAAGTTTATTAGTGAAATTTAGGGTTTGCCTTGCATTATTTTAACTAATTATATTCATTGTCAATCTACCGAATGTTGCTAGTCAATTATCATGATTTCTCTCTTCGATTCGCTACTACATTGACTCATGCTTTCTCACATTGACATTTGTTCAATTTGAAAATCCTTTAAATTACTACGGAATTAAATTAATAACAATCTTCTCCATTCGTTCGCCAATTAAAGCACAAACTATTAGCATAATATCAACAACAAACAATCTATTAAAAATATACAGTCAATGTCTAGAGACTTTTGGCGATGAAAGATTCATTAAAATTATAACTGTACTTTTATAATTTCTGTACCATCTCCAATTATATTATAGAAAATCGGTCATTATATGTGAAAGCTAACTTATTAATTAAATAATCGATTTCATCAAAATACTCATACTCAATATCATTCGATTTAGTGATCGTTGAAAAATCCTCGAGTTCTGTTACCGTCATTAATGCTTATTTAATTAACATAACCTATACCAAGCCACGTGTTCCTTCAACGTTTAATTCGCGCCTTTTTTCAATTTTGTATTCATTGCATTGAGTAGGGTATGTACGATATCAATAATGAACGTCTAATCAAATCATATCATTGCCTATATATCCATATATGCGTAAACGTCTGCATATGCATACGCACGCACACACGCGCGCACAAAACTCGCAACCCTAAGGCAAAAGCACAAAGGGGTACAATGGAGCACCACCCCTTCATCTAATGGATTTAAAATTTTTAATTCGATTTGTGTAATGCATTGTTGTGACAAGTAATAATCAATCGATCGGTCTATCTCGGAAATCCTAAATAATGAAAATATGGAATTTTTATATGGAAATTTATTTACTTTAGATATTAAGAAAATTGATTAAGAAAATTAGCTATGAAATTTAAATACTTTCCTATACAAAAGCATGCATCTCGTATGATATTTATGATTAAATTTCGTATTATTTTACGTATTATTTTGTTAATGAATTGGATAAAATATAAAGTGATATTTTTCTTAATTTAATATTGTTAATATGTGCGTTTCATGTAAAAAAAAAAAAAACAGTGACGTTAAATATATGATATAGTATACAAATATAAGTGTATATATTCTTGTCCGAAACGTATATTCTTGTATCGAAAAAAGGAAAATGAAATTTAAACAATGAATAAAAAATTTCTTATCATTATGAACATAAGAATTTTAATCTTCAAAATTATTTCTGCAGCTTCGGCAAATGTGAAGTACTAAATAAATATTATATTTTTCGAGAGGTTAAATAATTGATTGACAATAATATAGTTATAGTCGATATATTCTTATATATGTTCTTACCGTTTCAAGTACAATGATATTTTATCGAACAATATTCAGATAATAATTTCTATTTCAATGCACTTTTTCTCACCCTAATTCACGTTCTCCTGCATCGATGCCTTCCTTATCTTCCTCGTGTTATTGCCACAGCATGATACGCACTTTTTCTCTATCGTGCTGTCTCTCTATCTTTTTTTTATTTTTTTTTTAAATGAAACTAAAATTTTAATTTAAACATCGAAGAAAAAACTTAATTTATTATATTAATTTTTCTATTATTATTATTATTATTATTATTATTATTATTATTATTATTATTATTATTATTATTATTATTATTATTATAAAAATGGCTTTAGTGATATTATAAACTGTTTGATTAATTAAAAAGAAAAATGATTAATTAAATAGGTAAAATTTATACTCGTTAAATTGGAATAAATAGTTTGAAGTTTTAAAAATTTCCCCAAACCCTTATTCCTAATGCGTAAAATGTCTATTATATAAATAAATTATCTATAATTTATTATAAAATTCGTGTACAGTATATATATATATATATATATATATGCTATCAGATGATTTATAAATAATTGTATGAGCTTTAAAAATTTATTGTCAATGAATTTTTTATAAATATTTTTAAAATATTTCATTTCTCATTCTCACCAATTATTGCACTTATTCTATGCCAATGTTCAATTAAAATTAGTTGCGATTTTATAAATAATATTAAACTCTAGCATCTTAAACGATAACGCTGCTGTAAAATTAAAAGTTTTCCTCGACGACGACGACCTTTAAAAGTGAATAAATTAAAATTAATTTGAGAAAAATTATCGAATTTACTTGAGTGGCTTAAAAAACTTGGTCAAACCTATCGACCATTTTTATATAATACATTTTTTTTTTTTGTTTATTTTATTTTTTTATTTTTTTAATTGTTAAAATTATCGATAAGTTCGACATTAACGTTTGTAAATAATAGTAATAAGTAAAAATTTATTTCATATTATATCAATAATGTTCCGATCCGATAAACGGAACAAAAATGAATTTTATTATGTTAAAACACGTTTGTACTAATATTTTTGATATAACTTATAATAAAAAATAAGAGAAATTTAATGTTTAAAATTTACATAAAATATATTCCGCGGAAATGTTTTGTATTTTTTATTACATCTAAATATGGCAATAAGTCGTAATTAGTGCCATATTTGAATAATAATGAAATAATAATATGAAATATAATTTTAAGTTAAAAATATTTAATTAATATGCATTAATCTTGATATTGATATTGAACAGATTTTGCATTTTTACAGATAAAATTGTGCACATATTTTCAATGATATTAGAAAATTATATATTCAAAAATTCTTGCAAACTAATAATTTAGACTTGCAACTTTACTAACCAACAATGTCGTTACTGACAAATATTATTACGAAGGGAAAATAAATTTAAAGGAAAGAATATTTTAAGCTAGCATGCAAATTTCATTACTTTATTTGATTTGCCATCCCTTGTTAATATTAGTAAAATAACAAATTCGTTTTCCTATTGTATAAAAAACATAATAAAATAAAATCTAAATATGTTAATTCGAAAATATACACCAAATAAGTAACTGATCTTTCCTAATTTAATTATAAATTTCTTGGCAAATATTTTTATACGAAAATATTACAAATATATTATTCATCATTGTATTATTATATATTATAATTTTTTTTGTTATAGACACTATAGAATGATTTAGAACAGACAAGGAATTTTATTAAAAATTAATTATTGGAATGTAGGCGTTTTGAAATTAAATTTGCTCGGTCAAAATTACATTTAATGTATTTTGAATTGTAATCTACCGTCATAGATAAATCATTAGTTATCCAATATCTCCAATGTAAAACGATTCCATATAAATACAAACGATATGTTCAATTTGTCAAATTAAATATATAATGTTTCAAATAACTAATTATATATGCTCACATTGGTCTTATGACAAAAAAGAAAGAAAAAAAAAAAGGAAAGAAAAAGAAGAAAAAATAAATAAATTAATAAATAAAATGAATTTAGCTTTAGGTATGATAAATATTCTACATATCATGGTTAATAGAAAATAACGTGGAATTTCTTTCTAATTTTTATTTTGTAATCTTGCAAGATTCACGAAAGTTTACTAACGAACGACGAGCAGCAGAAAGTAAAAGCCAAAGAAAAGAGAAAAAGAGAGAGAAAATATATATAAAAAATTTTAAATATATAAAGCTATACACTGTTTATACTGAGGATAAGCAGTACATAACCGATCTAAATTTACTTTCACATAACAATTAAAATCACGTACATATACTGCTCTTACACATATCCATATCTTACCTTATCGCTTTGTAATTACTTGCGTACTTGTTTTTTTTTTTTTTTTTTGAACTTTCACTGTTGCAATCCAGGATGAATCGTAGGCTATAAAATTTATTCAGAATATTTATTTATTTATTTATTTATCTAATGATATATTTGATAAAAAAAAAGAAATGAATGAAATTCATAAATGGCTTAAAGAATTATGTTACAATGTCAAATTAATAAAGTAGTAGAATAATTTTTGTAAATTGAAATAAATTATTAAATTATATTAATTTCGAGTCATATCGATGAAATTCAAACAAATTAATTATAAATTAACGAGCACCAAATACTACTCAACATTTACGAGAAAATTAGGAATCGGTACAATTCTTTAATCGTATCGATAGTCTACGAAAACGAGAATAAGATATTATTTTGATTTATAAATTATATCATTTTAATTTTAATAATTAAAATTAGAAATATTTATTCGATAAATTAAATAATGACGTAGTAAATAGTTCATATTGTTACATTATCTCAATGATTTATGTGGATGTAAAAGAATTATATATGTAAATACAGCTGAGAATGAAAAATATACTCGTGGATCTCTAAATTATTATTTCGAAAGGTCTAATTAACAATCGAAATTTTACCATAAACATTACAATGTAACTAGACATTACATTAAACGATGAACTCACATACATTACGTACATGAGATACATATGCGTAAACAATGAGATAGATGACAAGTTGTGAATAATTGCGAGTAAGAGTTATATTGTTGGCGTTTGTATGAGCATTTATCAAAGCTGTAATATCATTTATATCAAATTGTCTTCAAATCGACCGACACATTGTTAATAAAAGTGTTGGACAGCTTAAACCGAAAGTATCCTTTACATCATCGAGTGCATTACATCATATTCTCAATACTGCATATTTATTAGCAATTAGTCGTATCGAAGGAGGTTTTTTCTTTTATTTTTGTTTTTTTGTTTTTATCCCCCCCCCCTTCAAATCTACTTTGAGCTTACTTTGAGTATGTTTAGATTGAATTTAATTTAAAAGGTACAATATTTAATACACCTTATTGTTTTTTTTTTTTTTTTTTTTTTTTTTTTTTTTTTTTGTCTTTTACAATATTTTTATTACATTATTATGTTTATGCTGTGCATATATCATACATAATATATCCATTGTCTTTCAATGTATTCTTTATTATCATTTTGCTGTGTTTTCTTTTATGATTATAAGTTTTGTATAATTTCAGTCCATCTGTAAAGAAGCTCCATTCAGCGATGAACCAGGAGCACTTGTAGAAGCAGATGATTGCAATTACAATATGAAAATATCGCTGGAAATGGCATGTAGTGGACACGGTATGTTAATATCTATAAATTTACAACGTTACAACGATCACTCCAATTGTTTTATTTTTTTTGTTTATTTAACGATTACCAAGTTATTAAGTTAAAAGTTAAAAATGCAGGAAGGATGAATGTTGTAATTACGAGGAAACAATAAGAATTGCTTGCGAATTAAGTGATTCAATTTTTTTTTATTCATCTCTCCTATCGTTCTATTACAATTTTTAGCTCCACGGAGAGTACGTGTCTACGCAGATGGGATATACGATCTCTTTCATCAAGGGCACGCGAGACAATTAATGCAAGCTAAAAATATTTTCCCTAACGTATATCTCATAGTAGGAGGTAAATACATGGCCGAACATAAGAAACGTCATTATAAAATAAATGCAAAACCTTAAATGTGATATTTTAGTGTGCAATGATGAGCTAACCCACAGTAAGAAAGGGCGCACAGTGATGACAGACTCCGAGCGATATGATGCTGTAAGACATTGCCGGTACGTCGACGAGGTCGTCCGAGATGCGCCATGGGAGTTGGATGACGAATTCATTGAAAAGCATAAAGTAATGCGATATTTGCACGAACATTTTACTCGGAATAGCAAGCTTTTTTCACGAGTCCTTTGCGAGCTACGAATTAATTACGTGATGCACACATAATCATTACAATGGGCGATTAGGCTTTCTATAATACCTTTCCCCATTGCTATATTTTATCAATAAAATGTTAATAATGATTTATACATACACTCGTACATACATGAGTGTATGCAGATGAATGTATGCACGCATGCATGTGCGTATGTGCGCATGTATAATTTATAATTTCGTTCGATAGTCGTATACGTAATATCTATTACTTATTCACTTACGATTGTCGAACGGAAGTAATGTAATTGAGCATTTACAATAGTATTCGGCGTCGCTCGGACAATTGGCAATGTTCAGTTTTATATACGATTGGTGTGAATAATACCGAATTCGAATTTGTAGATCGACTTTGTAGCTCATGACGATATTCCGTACATGACCGACGAAGCGGATGATGTTTATGCTAAATTAAAGGCGAAGGGAATGTTCGTGGCGACGCAGCGAACGGAAGGGGTCTCGACTTCCGACATTGTAGCAAGAATTGTCAAAGATTATGACATTTATGTGAGGCGAAATCTTGCTAGAGGTTATAGCGCCAAAGAACTCAACGTATCGTTTCTGAATGTAAGTTACAATTTTTCATATGAGCACGGAGTGGTGGCTAATTAGCCAGTAGCTTATTAAATAAAAATTTTAAGGACAACGAATAAGAATTTGAATTTGAATTTTTTTTTTTTTTTTTTTTTTTTTTTTTTTTTACATTTAGTTTTAGCATATGCTCTAGTAGCAGTAGTAGCAGTAGCAGTAGTAGTAGTAGTAATAGTAGTAGTAGTAATAGTAGTAGTAGTAATAGTAGTAGTAGTAATAGTAGTAGTAGTAATAGTAGTAGTAGTAATAGTAGTAGTAGTAATAGTAGTAGTAGTAATAGTAGTAGTAGTAATAGTAGTAGTAGTAATAGTAGTAGTAGTAATAGTAGTAGTAGTAATAGTAGTAGTAGTAATAGTAGTAGTAGTAATAGTAGTAGTAGTAATAGTAGTAGTAGTAATAGTAGTAGTAGTAATAGTAGTAGTAGTAATAGTAGTAGTAGTAATAGTAGTAGTAGTAATAGTAGTAGTAGTAATAGTAGTAGTAGTAATAGTAGTAGTAGTAATAGTAGTAGTAGTAATAGTAGTAGTAGTAATAGTAGTAGTAGTAATAGTAGTAGTAGTAATAGTAGTAGTAGTAATAGTAGTAGTAGTAATAGTAGTAGTAGTAATAGTAGTAGTAGTAATAGTAGTAGTAGTAATAGTAGTAGTAGTAATAGTAGTAGTAGT
Organism: Ceratosolen solmsi marchali; assembly: GCF_000503995.2. Classification (NCBI taxonomy): domain Eukaryota; kingdom Metazoa; phylum Arthropoda; class Insecta; order Hymenoptera; family Agaonidae; genus Ceratosolen; species Ceratosolen solmsi. The sequence goes on from NW_011948432.1 coordinate 4,578,172, forward strand.
AATAGTAGTAGTAGTAATAGTAGTAGTAGTAGTAGTAGTAGTAGTAGTAGTAGTAGTAGTAGTAGTAGTAGTAGTAGTAGTAGTAGTAGTAGTAGTAGTAGTAGTAGTAGTAGTAGTAGTAGTAGTAGTAGTAGTAGTAGTAGTAGTAGTAGTAGTAGTAGTAGTAGTAGTAGTAGTAGTAGTAGTAGTAGTAGTAGTAGTAGTAGTAGTAGTAGTAGTAGTAGTAGTAGTAGTAGTAGTAGTAGTAGTAGTAGTAGTAGTAGTAGTAGTAGTAGTGGTAGTAGTAGTAGTAGTGGTAGTTGTTGTTATAGTACTAGTGATAGCAACAGCAGTAGTGGTAATAGTTGTAGTGGTAGCAACAACAGTAGTAGTAGTAGTAGTAGTGGTAGCAACAGCAGCAGTAGTAGTAGTAGTAGTAGTAGCAGCAGTAGCAGTAGTAGCAATAGTAGTGGAAACGACGAGAGTCGTGTAAAAGCATAAAAATGCGCTTTGCATTCTTAATCGGTCGCTTAGAAAAATAAAACGGAAATATTTCCTTCGATGAAATCAATATGTCAATGATAACCTTTCCATTGAAAATGGCAATGTGTCTTTGAAATTAGATAATAACATTATACCCGAATTTTTCACAGGAGAAAAAGTTCCGGTTGCAGAATAAGTTTGATGATTTAAAAGACAAAGGAAAGAGAGTGATCGAGAACTTTGGAGAAAAGCGAATTGACATGATAAGTAAGTGGGAAGAAAAGTCGAGGGACTTTATCGATGCGTTTCTTCTCCTTTTTGGTCGAGATGGAAGACTGGTGCGTATGTATCATATATATCCAATATTCATAGTGATTATATTTTTCTTGTGTATTTGTATAAGTTATTTACGGTTTTAACAGCACATCTTTATAACCGATTTAATATATTATTTAATTTATATCGATTATTACGCCCACATTTGTATCGTTTTCTAATGCATGTACAAAGCTTATTCGTATTAATTATAAAACGAGAAGAGCATATTTTTATACATCGCCAAAGTATTACTTTTCTATTGCGTAATGTTTTTTTTTCTTTTTTTTTTCTTTTTTTTTTCTTTTCTATAACGAAGAAGAACAGATAATGGAAATAAATACATTTTAACACAATAACTCATGGCTATTTTCTCTTTAGACATTGTTTTGTATATTGGCGCGAATTGTCACATGTACACTTGTTTAGTAAAACTTGAAATTAATAGCCCACAACCTCAAGCTAATTCATTATGGTGTTTTCTTTGATTTTTTTTTTTTTTTTTTTTTTTTTTTTTTTTTTAATCGTCGATAACGCCTACAGTCGACGATATGGAACGAGGGCAAAGGGCGTTTGATGCAGGCCCTCTCACCCCCCGCCAGCCCGAAGCGTGACGGCAGTCCCAATAGCAGCAACAGCAGCGGCTGCGATAACGACGAAGACAGCACAAGGTACCTCACAGCATTCGACTCCGTAGATTAGCTCGTCGGATCGTCATTCTTCACACTCCTCCATAACTACTCCTGCTTGCTTTAAATCAATGATGAATGCGTCTCGATTAACAACCACACGAGCTTTAATAATCTTTATTCATTGGGTTGGCTACAATTGTCATAAATAACATTTACTTTCGATCCTTCGACATGTCATTGTTAAGACATTGTTAAGCATTGCGACTACAATAACAATCCTGCTTTGTAAGTTCTTATGGTGAAAAGTGGTGTTGGCAGCTTGGATTCTTTCCTAAACGCTCATACTCTTTTTCTTTTTCTTTTGTTGTTGTTGTTGTTGTTGTTGTTCTTCTTCTTCTTCTTCTTCTTCTTCTTTTTTTTGTTTTTTTTTTTTGTTTGTTTTGTTTTTGTTTTTACATTTAATTGTTCCAAACTTGTGGACGTGGAAGCAGTGAAGGAGGCAGCTTTATCCGCACGATGCTAAGCATATTATTAATTAACCGCGATTACGCCCTTTGGCAGAAGCAAACCCGGATTCTGCGCGCCTTCTTGAAATAGCCTGTACACACGCGTATTTGTGTATTGTAAACGAGGTATTTTAGGCTCCAATTAAGGATACGCGCGCTGTATCACGACCAGCCAATACTGCCATTAAGTACTGCTGATGCACGCATATTGGTGACATTTCCATTTAATTTATGGATGAAGTTGTGCGATTTCTCGCGTTCTCCGACGGATGTGTTTTTTTTTTTTATTTTTTTTTTTTATTTTTTATTTTGATCATCGATAATAGCGACGCTCGCTAATGAGGAGATGCTCGTGCGGTATAAATAATTTGAGAGTGATTTGGCGCGAACCAAGGTGTATTCCTTCTATCAAGCGTTCTAACCCAAACAAATTGTACGATGAAACTTGCCGAGTACACTGGTTTTATGATTTATACCATTCGATGTTATTGACCCCAACGGAATGCTACAACTGAGTTGCAAAGAAACCTAATGAATGCCATCGATTCCTCTCCGTTATATCGAACCTACAGCCGAGAAAGAGCTACGTTAATTGAAGATTCGTTAAGAAGTAAAAGCGATTGCTTATGCAATTTCTGCATTCAACTTGAATAATCCGTCCGTGGAATGACAATAGAATATGTTAAAAGACGGGGGAAAAAAAAGTTAAAACGAAGAAAAATAAATATATCATTTTATTTTCATTATTTTTATATTCAAATTATATCGTTCAATTTTCAAAATTGACAAATTCGTGTTAAATATGCATATTACTTAGTTTAAATATTTATTTATCTATTCCTATGTAACTACAAAGTGTTCAACTATGCTGTGACTATATGCTTCAGTGCTTTACATATAATACATTAGATTTCAAATATTTTCATGTTTTCATATTTAAACTCGCGTATGCTTATGATAATAATTTCATAGATTGCCATTATCGTTTTAGCATTCGTTAGTTGTAACTGTACAAAATACCTGTATCCCTTCTTTATTGCAAAATATGGAGAAAACAATTCTGTTATAATTACGGTATGACCATCAACTTAAAGTTTTCTTTCCATTTTTCTCAAATTGCGGTTTAGTATAAAAATGGTTCCGAGTAAAACTTTTTTTTTTTTTTTCAAACACGGATAATAAGAGTTAATAAACTTTTATTAAAATTTTTATTCAACATTTTTAAGAAAGGCCGCCTATTACAGACGTTACAATTGAAAACAGCTTTTAATAAAAAAAAAAAAAAAAAAAAAAAAAAAATTAAT
>NW_011948432.1:4581415-4593781 GCF_000503995.2 Ceratosolen solmsi marchali
AAAAAAAAAAAAAAAAAAAAAAAAAAACAATTAATTAATTGCTGAAATAGATTGTTTGTTTAGTAATCAATACAACGTACCTTTAGAGCAATTGAAGCGAAAAAAAATTACTTACTTTTAATTTTTCGGTGAAATCCCCTTCAACGTATGCTCATTCGCGTTACTTTTAATATGCCTTGGTACAATGATCTATATTATTATTATTATTTTCATAATTAAATTTGCAGACGAAAATATAATTAAAGTTAAATTTCCATGCTCAAATTGATGTTAAATATAATAATAAGCAAAAAAAAAAAAAAGAAGAAAAAACATTGCTCCTATCTTAAAAACCAAAGTGAAGAGACAGAGAAACTAGATTGTGTAAATAATGACGGTTTTAGCGATAGTTTAGCGTTTGACCGAAAAAGTTTTATTATTTAAAGGATGAATTGCAAGAAGAAGAAAAAATAAATAAATAAATAAACAAAAAGAAAGAAAGAAAACAAAAAAACTTTCCGTTTCTATTTATATGAATTTGTTTCACATGTTTTTCTCCCGTTTATTCATCATAAGCTCTATCTCTCTTAATCTTTGATATATTTAAACATATTTCTAATATAATCGCTTATATTTTAGAAACATGCATGATTATGCATTTATATGATAAATAATCAAATCATATTGGCTCTATGAATTCCAATACGTCTTTGACGTATTATATTAGAACGTAAATTTAATCTCTAAATTGTGGCTTTGTGAATTTTTTTTATCTTTCTCTATCCAATGCCATAATAATGCAGTGTATTATAATTTTTTAAATCTTTTAAGGTTTTAATAATTACACATTTTTATTCTAATAATTTACGAACTATAGCCTCTTAACAATCAAAAATATATAATATTTATACTTATATGAGTTATTAATTTTATTTTACATTATACTTTTTAATAATATTATTAGTAAACATAAAATGGATATAAAGATTTTTTTTTTCAATATTTAGAGGGAACATTAACAAATATCATAATGTAATGATTGATGTCTTTCAATGTTGAAATATTAATTTTCTTATTTTACCTACATTTGCGTGTGCAATAACGGGACGCGAGACAACGCATTGTCACCTCTTCAATGCTTTTGAAATATTTAGTTTTATCAATTTTTAGATAAATTGAATGTTTAATATATCTTATAATGATATCTTTAACTCGACCTTTAATAATAATATTAATTCATATGCGAGGAATAATTTGATTTACTTCATTATTCTGATACATAAAGCATTGATAATTATTAATTATTTATGATTAATGATTCTGTAAGTAGTTAAACCATGGCATTAAACTAATTTACTATTTAGTATTATTAAAGTAAGAATTTGATTCTTCAGAAGTTTTACACTATCTGGTAAAATCGAAACTATTAAAAAAACCTTTCATTAATAGTCAATATATAAAAAGTGGCTCAATTTATTTATGTGAAAACATTATTATTAATGAATGTTTAAATAATTATTTTCAGTAATGTTCTTAAATTTTTAAACAATCATATATTAATACAATGACTCGTATTTAATTTCTTATTCTATTGAAAAACTGACTAAATTGGTTAGTGTACTATGCATTACCGTACTTATAAAAAAAAAAATCTTATATACATCTAATATATTACAATTTCGATAAAATTTGATTTATATGCAAAAATTAAGATTTAATAAAAATTTGCAGCTTTTGTAAAATTACGTAATACACGTATATACGTGTTTGTGTGTGCGTTGGCACATGCATTTGCATATTAGCAATTAAACAAATGTGTGAAGTATTTATAATTGAGTAATTGTTTATATAGTATGAAACTAAATGAATTACACATAAATATACAAAACTGTGTAAATGTATACGTATTTTAGATAAGTAATTTTATAAAATGAATGTACGTTTTCAATATGAATATTTAATTTTACGGGGTATGTGTAGTTAATGCAATATCTTGAAAATTGGGTGGGCAATGTTTTTAAATCAAATCTTTACTTTTGTTTTTTTATCAAACATAAAATGTGCATTTTTGTCTTATTAATATCGACTATATTTATTGTTTCACGTTTAATTTTCTGTACATATTTTGTATTTGCATACATATTTACATAGAATAAGATATTTTTAATTTATATTAAAATAAATATGCTAAAACAGAATTATTTGAACTTAGTTTCATGAATGCTGTACTTATAAATGTAATCAATTAAAGTTTGTAAATATGCGTATATTAATTGAGGGGCCAAAAAAAACAAAAAAAAAAAAGTCTCCATATTTATTAAAAAAAAAAAATACTTGTAGGAATTGGAGGGTAACGACTCTTTCATACTTTAAAAATTCAGATTTTCAAAGAAATTAATCAATTTGAACGAGTTTCAAAATAAATACAAAATATTATTAAATCGAGGATGAATTATTCCACTATTAGACGTCTCTTGTTTCTGTATTTGTTGAATTAAATTTTTATGTAAAGTTAAAAATAATATCCTGCTAATAGTCGATTAATATTTTATTTGTATTATAAATTCCAAAGTATTGTTAATTTCTTTAATTCGCATATTATTGGAATTATTACATACTTATGAAATTTTGAATTACATAACGTTCAATGCAGGAAATTAATAAATAATTTAACAGAATGCGTGCCTTTATCTCTTAGTCATAATTTCAATAATAACAGTTGCTATAGTTTATTTTTATTATCGACGTATATTATTACGTAATCTTAAATTCCATTTCAAAATGATGTATATTATGTTAAACAAAAGGCAAACCAAACGATCGACAACATTAATCATTAATATAATTCGTTATTAATACTTTTATTATATAAATATTTTATTATTTTCCAATGTTTATTATTTCTGAAAGTTTTGTGTTAAACAATCTAATCACAAATGGGATTTTTATTTAAAACGCGAACTTTTGTTACCAGACATAGTAAAAAAAAAAAAAAAAATTTTACATGATTATTGAAATAATTTGATTAAAAGCGCACAGTGAACCTTAGAAGGAAAAAAAAAACATATTCGTTTACATAATATACAAGAAACTAAGCTGCAGCGATTTTTTCTACATCCTTTTTTCACTCGCACTCCTTTTTCATCGCTAAATCATTAATATTAATACAAATATCGACTGGTTTATTTATTGCACTATGCATAATTAGTTAAACAGTAAGATTAAAAGTACTTTAGTGCATAATTAATGGGAAACTTGTACAAAAGACTGGCTATATCCAAGATCCGAAATGATCACTAAATCGTAATATTATTATTTATATCGATAAAATAGTTATTAATGTAATAATAAAATGCAAGATTTTATTATTTATACTATTATTAGCTATACTGAAACCTACTAAATATCAATAAAAAGTTAAGTTAAATTAATATCTATCTACATTATGCGATTCAAAATTTAATGCAAATTTTTATTTAATTTAAAGAAACTTAAACTTTTTTTTATACGAGGATAAAAGTTTTTATCAATCACCTTCGCTTAAAATGTATCATATTTCATTAAAAGTACTAAGATTCGTCAGCTGATAAATATGGTTCTGATTCTCTTATTTTATCTAAATAAAGTAATCTTAATTTTAAATGTAATTTAAAATGAAACTATGTATATACTAATTATAAATGTTCATATGAATTTTTGGGTCGAAGAAGTAAATTATGATTATTGTTTATTGATATTATGGCTTGTTTTATCGTTTAGTGAACATTGTACTAATATAAAAATTCATAAAAATTTATTAATCCACTTAGTCTATAACAATGCTTCAGAAAATTCGTAAAATTATAATTATTAACAAGCATTTGCACTATATTATACTTATTTTCATCCTATTATAATATACTAATTTTTGTATTAATTTAATATTAATGAAAGATTTTTAATGAATTTTTCGACATATAGTGAATAAAAATTAGATATACAAAAATTTATTCATACTTAATGTGTATTTTAGTGTGTATACACAAGGATAAATGAAATAATATTCTAAAGTTTTTAAATTAATAATTTTATAATTTCAGTCCTCCACCAAAAAAGGCCGGACGCTATGATTTTTCTCGCGGTAATCATTATGTCAGCGACGATTACAGCGATGATGACGAAGTACAGCAGCGCTCCAAGTGATTTTTGAGCTACCTCGACTTGTCTTTCAAATTTTCTAAACTTCGACCAAACATATGCTGTCTTATTCTCAATTTTATTTAATAAAATCGTAGAATTGGTAGCACCGCTAGATAAGAGGTCGAAATAATTATCATTGGCTAATTAATGCTCGATTAAAAGTGTTTCAAACGTTACTTCGAAATTTAAGAAAAATGATAATTTAGAGAGAACAAACTATCATGATTTTTCTAAACGTGATAGATTACCATGCGAATGATAAATAAAATCAAATAGATTTCAAATATTTCGGCTTCCAGTGTTGAAATCTAGAAAATTATTAACGATAATAAGGCGATGCTGCGCTGCACATTTTACCAGTACATTGAGAGAGAGAGATAGATAGATAGAGAGAGAGAGAGAGAGAGAGAGAATATCGTTTGGATAGATCAATTGGTAATGAATATTTTGATTATGATGACAAATAATCTTAGCAATTGATAAATTTCATTTAATTAAAAAGATTCCTTCACTCTCTCTCTCTCTCTCTCTCTCTCTCTCTCTCTCTCTATCTCTCTCTCTCAATGTATCTTAACGTATCGTAGGGATCTTATGCTTTGTTAATTTTTAAGAGTATAGAAAAAAAAAATTTATAAATTTCTACAGATTTTAATTATTTGTAAAGTAAGTAAAGTATTTCGTATGCTAGAAGTGCCAAACTTGTTCATCCAATGGACGTTCCTTCTAATATATGACAATTTGTGAGCTAACTGAAAATGTTGCTTATAGAAATTCTGAAATACTTTTTACTAAGAGCTTTTAAGCGACCATTCAATTTGAATGCTAAAATAAATATTGAATACTCTTGATAATTTTCGCTTTTTAATGAATCCTAAATGTTTTTACTTCTAATATATTTTCCAATAAGTAAGTGTTAAATATTTATTAACTCTAAGAACTTGAGATAGGCGTAAACCTAAACCTAATTATTATTCTATAACTTGAATTCTTGTAAAAATGATTATTATTAGTAATATTTGAATGCCCAATGTGGTTATTCAAATTTTCATTATTAAATTATTTATTATTTTTTTTTACGCAACTAAAGATCTATCATTTTTATAATTTAACTTATTTGACAGTTACATTATCTTTAACAATTTTTTAATCATTATAATGCAGATGTATTCGTTATAAACAATCTTGTCGATTAATTTGTTGTTGAATCGGTCGGAATACCTTGCTTGTATAGATAGAAAAATCTCATTAAACTTAATTTAACTAAACACCAATAATTCTTTATCGCATAAGTAACAATAGAACACGTTTCTTGTAGTCTTAAGTACGTGTATTAAACTTTTTATGTTTCTGTTGTATATTAATAATGCTAGTACGAGACTTTGTTCTTTTCAAATTATATTCTAATAATAATGATAACAAGAATTAATAATAATAATAGTAATAATAATAACGACGACGACGACGACGACGACGACGACGACAACGACAACGACAACGACAACAATAATATATTCCAATATTTGGTTTTATCATTAAGTTAAAAATACAATAAATATATTTTTATTTTATTTTCATTTGAATATTTATGTATACACAGTAAAGAAATATTATTCAGTTATTAGCAATAATCTGATGAGATTTTACTTGCACGTGTTTTGTCTGTATCAACGATTAGAAAAGTAAAGAATTAATGCTTAATTTAAGTTTTCCAACTGTTTATGAAAATGAGTTATGATAATTGTCCCAATTAACATTGCCATGGATTAAGAATTTGATTATATCGACGTCAGATGTGTAAGATCAAGTCGACTAATGATATACCAATGTCCTTAATAATGATAGATTAGAGATTTAATTTATAATGTTTGTCTATCAATAGCAATGGATAGATCTTTTAATTTTTGTTGTCGTTGTCATTCGAACTAATTATAATAGTCTTAATTAAATTCTGATACAAGTACAATTTTAAACCTGCCTACACCTGTCTATAATATAATTCTTTGTAGTAAATATTTTGAACATTATTTTGCAAATTGATTAATTGAAATAGCACTTTGAAGGTATTTTTGCTGTTGACTAATCTTTTCATCGACTATCGACTATCACTATCCCCTATTTTTTACTTTATGACTTTCCAAATCCTCTAACAACTTAATTTTACTTTTAAATTATCTTGGCTTACCATTAATTTTCACATAAAAACGAGAAAAAGCAAAAAGAGGCAAATTTAAAAAAAACTCGAATATCGAGATCCGTATGACGAATTTTTATTGCTAACCAGAGAAATTAATCTTTCAGCGCATTCACTACTTTCTTATCGGTATTTGATCGTATTTGGTCTTGGGTCGTATCATTATTATAAACTATTAGGCTAGTAATATTGGATCGTAACTCTTTGTATGAATTCGGATCGAACATTATACTTTCCATCGATAAATACAGTACTTCCTTTTTTTATTTCATTTTGATTTAAAGGAATTAAATGAAGAAACCTACGTACAAATATCGATAATCTTTGCAAAGAAACGTTCGACTTCTCTGTCTCTACGAACAATTTTAAGCTTCTTTACGCTATTTTCACGTCTTATGTACTACATATGAGCATAACTTGGTAAATGGCTGAAATAGTCAATACGTTCGTACATAAAATATTAATTTGTATTTTTTCAATAGATTAATACTAATTTGTGTTGGGTATATCTCTTGAAGAATAGAGGTTTCGTTGAAAAATAGATGTATGTAATGTTTTGCATAACGATGTATAATATTTGGTATTTATTCGAAATATCATCGACCATGCTCATATTTATTTTACATTAAATGCCAATTTGACATATAATTATTATTCATTCAATTTTCAGGTATTTAATGCATGAAAATTTATAAATTTGTGGCTATAGTTAAAAGTTATTTACTTATCGTGAAAATTCCTACTAATATAATTCAACTGTAATAATTAAAGCAACGCATGTTATATAAGTAATCGATGATTTTCATTGTTGACTAAAATAAATATTGTAATAAAATCTTAAAACTATTAGAAAGCAACATTTTCAATCAAATTACGTTAGTCGATATAAAAAATAAAAAAATAAAAAAATAAAAAAATAAAAAGTAATAATAATAATAAGGATTTTGGCACTTAAAAAACGATTCGTTAATCAATTCGTCAGTTCGCGCATTACGATTATTTTTATTATTTTGTACAGCAAAAAATTCCAATTTACTTAAAGCTTTATTGCCTTTATGGGCAGACGTCTGTATTAATTTCTATGAAGCTGATAGAAGTACTTGCATTATCTTAACGATCGATCATATAATAAGACTCATCCATTCCTATATGGATCCTATATATCTATTAAAATTTGCACAATAACGCAAGAGTCTTGACTGAATGCATTATAATTATAGGCTTCATGTAACATCAAGATCTCATAATTTAATATTGGATGATTTGCGTCTAAGAGTGCATCTATATTGTCTGTTTATAAAACGCGTTCGATATAATGCATTTAATGTAGGGTAAATGAAATTTATATATATATATATATATAAATAATGATATTTTGATATATTGCGAATGTAAATGCATTTGGTAACGATTAAATGAATTTGTAGAAATTTTTCAAATTTTTGAGGTGCTAACATTTTTAGCAAATTGTAAACCTCATTGTCGTTCTTAATGTTACTGTTGTTATTGTTATTACTACTACTACTACTACTACTACTACTACTACTACTACTACTACTACTACCACCACTACTACTACCACTACTATTATTATTGTTATTATTATTGTTATTATTATTATTATTACTATTATTATATTATCGTAACTATCATCATCATCATCATCATTATCAACAATTACCGATGAATTGCAAAGAATTAGTTAAGAACGGTCATATGAAAATAAACGTCGAGTAGTAGATCCTTATTATTTTACTTTAAGTAAAGCCAAGATCGTTAAACGCAAATAAATAAAATCACTACGACTTTGAAGACTGGTGATGAATTACCTTGGTGTATAAGAATTTCAGTACGAAATTTTTTTTTAATAAATAAGGCGATTAAAATATTCGTGAAATCATTTCGGTTAGATTAAATAAGTACGTGGAAGAATTAGAATCTATTAAAATCTCGGCAATCCTTCTATCAAAGGCGACTTGAATCGAGAATTATATTTTGTTTCACTTATCAGTCGCATTGCTAGAACGTTGAATAATCCCATCACTTTCGGCTTCTCCGTTTCGGCTAAAACACCTCGTAAAAGATATTCGATTTTTTAATGAATCTTTCGATACATTTTCTTTGTTCATATTAATTTGTAATTGTTCGATTTCCGATTATCAACTATCACTTTATAATTAATTTAACGTTGCTATCGATCATTAAATCCGAGCAGTCTGAAAAAAAAGTCTTTAATTTACATTTATATGTGAGGCAATGTTTTTGTAGAATAATTTTATCCCTATTCAATATTCAAAATAATTCCAAATATCCAAATAATATACGAATATAATTTTTTTTTCTCCCCCACCCCCTTACCCCTCCCCCCCCCTTTTTTTTCGATAGTCCCAAATTTTTTGGTAAAAACTATTTATCGTTGTCAGGAAATAAATAAATAATTAATTAAAAACTACGCACAAAGTCATTTAATTCGTTCCACGGATAGTTTGAAGATAATCTCACAATTTCATCCCAATGTATCATTTATAAAACAGTGCTGAGAATAATTAAGCCACATCTCTAATTTTTAATAAAATTTCAATCTTCATAAAATAGAAAAGCTCTTGTGTATCCGGAATATTTCTTATGGACTTCTCAAGGCTTCCCTTATCTTTCATCAGCAATGGCCATTTGTTGCACAGTTAAACTGCTATTATCGTTTGCAATATTAATATTCTATCGAATTGGACTATAAAAATGATAAATTTTGAGGTTCTTGACCTATCGTAACGGCGACTGATGAAATTCATAAAGTGCATACCGTAGGAATAGCATACCCCCATGATTATTTTAAATTAGCTATATGGTGTAGTCAACAGAAGCATCTTACATTATCATAATACGAACTAAAATGGTTAAAAATAATAATAATGTCTTGATGTGGAGATTCATTATCATATCTTTTGAGTATAATTTTGTCATAATTCCCAGTATATGAGGTGATTGAAAAAAGAAAAAAAAAAGGAAATTATTCACAATTGCTTTAACGTAAAGAGGCCTCAGATCTTGAAACAACCACTTTTATCAATAATTTGAAAAAATAATTTAATTATTGTCAAATGAATCGAGTTTTTATTATATGTGTACTTTTAGACAGACTCAAAACTTATAATATTCGTTACGAAATCCGTAGGGTTGCAGAGCGAGGCGAAGTGAAAACGATTATCTTAATCTCGAAAGTATTATCATTTCGGTAATTTTCCGTTAAATATAATCCGCGCGTACCAATTGTGATAGGAAAGATTTCGTACCGTGACTATAATTTTTTCATCATAATGGTTTTCCATTACGGTGAATATATAACGACAATACACCATTACCACACGTGTAATCAATAATAATCGACATAATTACGATTGTTACTTATAGTCGTTGTTCTACACTTTGAAGCATTATGGATTTATCGGTTAAATACTGCACATCCCATCTGGATGGATACCAAATGCATGGTTGTTAGCCCACGTGTACGTTATTGAACATGTATACATATAAATAAATATACTATATTTTATATTAATAATTCTGAATAATTATTAAGTATCAAATATTATATTATTATATTATATTATTTCATGTTTATATGTCTAGCTCTGTTTGTTCGTTTCTCTCTCTCTCTCTCTCTCTCTCTCTCTCTCTCTCTCTGCGTATGCGTGTGCGTGCGTGCGTGCGTGCGTGTATTTATATGCGTATATATACATACATATATTTATATGCATTTATTTACCGTATGTTATCCAAATGCTAAATATCACGGGACCGCTAAGCATTACTTGTCTTATTTCTTAAAAATAATTAATTATTACCCATTAATTGGTGAATTACTAGCGATATTGTTGGTTTTATTTTATTCTTTTTTTCTTTTCTTTTTTATGTGTGAAAGAATTCCTAATGATCGAGAGTTTCTTGAAAATTCTCAGATAATCTTATGCGGCCGTTTGTAATCAATAAGCATAAAACTTTGTAACTGAGAAATTTCATTCAAAAACTTGTTCCAAGTACATGTTACCGGCATATTTGGAATATTTGAAATAACTTATCGGTTAGCCAAAGATTTTCATTAAAACTCATCTACTACACGAGCTATCTTAAAGAAATGAAAAAATATCGAAAAATTATAACTTAAATCATACGCTACGCACTAGCGACTGTTAAACCACATACTTGACATAATATATTATTGAATATTGAATACTTCTGTCAGCGTAACAATATTTTACAAACAACTAAAATCTATAAATATAGTCGTACTGAGAGCTTTGTTCATGTAAAAGTAATTACTTATTTAAAGCAGTGATAAACGAGAGCGTCACTTTAAATTAAATTGTAGGAGAAAGTAAAACTCGCGACTGTAGTCCGTTAAGATGAGATTGTTTAATTCGCTATTTTATACAAAACTGTTTTACAGAATAATTCCCGAGGAAGAATATAAATTTAATAATAATAATAATCATAATCATAATAATCATAATAATAATAATAACAACAACAACAACAACAATAATAATAATAATAATAATAATAATATTGGTATTGAAAAAAGCAGTAACAATAATAATTGGTTAAATTAGATAATGTAATTCGTAATAAGGGAAATTTAAAAAAACGAATATAGAGAACGCGAGTCTCATTGGCTGGACCACCGGTTACGACGATCGTAGCATATGGCACACGCGCGCACACAAACACACGCGCGCGCGCAGATATAACATTCATCGTTCGAACGCATGTCTACATTATAAATACAAGAATGCACAATGTGTATCTCGCATTTAATGTTTTGAAAGGGACGAGTGCTGAAAATTTTGTTATTTTTTGAATTTACAATCATTCTTAAATATGTATTATATGCGTGAAAAGTTTAAAATAAATAATCGAATCTCTTTTCCATTATTGTCGATAAGCGCACGTATTGCGCATGGCAGCAGAAAAGACTATTTATTACAATATATTTAATAATGCGTTATGCTAGGAAAGTCATGACTATTGTTTTCATATGTAAATCATCTGTATAATATCAATAATGTATCGATGCCACGGCATGTAGAAAATCGATCGACACTAGTTTATAATAATTGATTCGCACCTGATTAAAAAAAAATTGTTCTTTTAGTTACATATTATTATATCATCGTATTTTACCTAACGTACTTTAACGCTTAAAAGAATATTTTTATAATAATAATGAGACTACAAACGCAATTGTTTTATCAATGTGAACCAAAGTTTATAATAATAAAAATATGTCGATACATACTTTTAAAGTTTGTTTTTTTTTTGTTTTTTTTTTTTGTTTTTTTGTTTTTTTGTTTTTTGATCGGGTGCTACGTGTCGCTATACGAAGGAAATGATAAGGCACATTGTCGATAAGCTGGTGTTACACCATTATAAATTGTACTACGATCACGAGCTTATGAATTATTATGTGTATAGTTAAACGAGAAGATAATTTGCAGGCACATTTGTTACCGCATTAGAAAGTCTGTGGCGCATTTTTTAGATCACTTTTTTTTTTTTATAAGAGTACAGCGATTTATAGGAGGGATAAGCCACCTCCCACAATAAGTACATACACTTGATCATATGAGAAATAAGAAGCGAAGTGGGCGAATATTAATTGATATTGCGTAGTGGCGAGAATGCGTTTTTTATGTCATGGGAAGCTTCGAGGATAATTGAAATCATTTTTTTTAGTAGAGATCAAATTCGCACCGTTAAATGAAAATGAAGTATATACGTGATTTGGAGATCTTAAATACGAATGTGCGTTGTGTCGTATACTGCACACGTGTTTTCGTATCTCGTAATGAGCCAATGGTGCCTAATGATTTCAACTTTGACAAATGGTCACTGACTCTTGAGGCTTCTGCGTAAAATACAGCGACTGCCTTGTAAAACGAACGAAAATAAAGAGCAATTATTGTAATTATAATTTTTATTCCACCACCACCACCACCACCACCACCACCACCACCACCACC
>NW_011948432.1:4593815-4618815 GCF_000503995.2 Ceratosolen solmsi marchali
CCCCCCCTGGATGTTTTCTTATTGGCAATACACGAGTGTTTCTATTCATTTATTCGTATTAAGTTATTAGGGGGAATAAATTTTGCATCGATCATATACGTTCAAATGGCTAATATTAAGTACCTTATGTATTGATAAGAGAGAATTTTTAAGATAAATTTTTAAATTTTAATTCTCTATCGATGCTCACTAATTTGTTGATGCAATTATCAAATTAAATTTCTTTCGCGTGCAATTAAAGAACTAATTTAATTATGTGAAAATCTATGAAATCAATGTTGTCGATAAGATTATTTTTCATTTCATCTCCGTTTATGAAAAGTTATTAATTGCATACTATTATAGTCGTGTGTGATTTCGTCGATGATTATTATAATTAATAATGAATTTTCATTTATAACAACAACTTCATGACAAGTTCATAATGCCGCGAGATTGCCATGCAATTCCTTAAATTGATAATGAATTTACAATGATAATTATATTTGTGTGAGCTTTACGAATATTGAATGAAAATTTTTAATATTAAATTTTTCAAACGAGTTAGATTGTTTATTAAACCAAAAATAATATTAACATATTATACAGCAATACAGCAATATTGATAATCATATTGTAACGATAATTCTAAAAAATGACCTTTTGATCTATTATTTTCATAATTAATCTATAAAAAAAAAAAAAAAAAAAAAAAAAAAAGGTTATAAAAAAACGCAACTAACAAGATATTTTTAAAAAAATTAAAAAATTATAGAAAACAATTTTTAACCTCAAAATTAATAAATGCTCGATTTACATGATGGCGCGTAGCATTTAATGGAAACAAAAGAAATTATTATTTTTCTTTTACTAAAGAATTTCAGGTCGAAGATAAAAGATATTTTGAGACGATGAACAGATAATTCTCATATCATGAATATAAAATTGTACTGCTTAGAAAACCTAAAGAATAAGATAGAAAATATTCCGAGTCAAGTGCAATGTTGAAATAATAAATTTATAGAAATATTCAATAACTATTTAACTATTTGGATGCTTACAATCCACTTTATTGATTAGTCGTCTATTTTTACAAAACTTACGTAATTTCATTGCAGAAAATGAAAGCATATAAATTAACCAATAAACAAAATATCAATTATAACGTAATAATTAGACTATTAAATAAATGTAAGAGTTGCTAGTATGTATTCGCGAAATCTAGACAATTATTCCTTACAATGAACAACGATTCTTTTCGAATTATTAATAACCGAGTAAAATTTCAACAATTTCTAATTGTGAGGTTAGTTCAATTTAATATAACATGACATTCACATCGCGTGCATACATATATATATATATATATATATATATATACACATATATATGTAATAATAAAATAATAAACGCAATCATAAACATGCATATTGCAACATATTAAAAACATTTCCTTCATCTTATATTTTTATTGAATAATGTATTCATTTTTAAATATCCATATCATTATTTTTGAATAACATTTAATCGTACTTATATAATTGAATTTAATTACATTATTTTATAATCAAAATTTTGTATAAAATATACAACTTTAAAATAAAAAAAAATCTTGAATTCTTTTAGCGAGGACCATAATCAAAGGCTTTAATATAATTTTGCCAAAATGAATAGGTAATATTGTATTGAATATGATATTTAAACTATTTTATTTTTTATTACAGATTTATAGTTTTTCTATAATAATAACAGCAATAACTTTGAATAATGTATTTAATAAGAATAATTGTATTTGTAGATGTGTTCTAAGCATCGAACAGTTTAGGTATCATTTAAAAAATAGTTATAATATACGTCAAGTTTATTCAAGTTGGGATAAAAACAGAACTAAGGAATACGAAGGCAGAAAATTAGTAGGGTATGTTAATTATTATAATCCTTAAATTTATACGTATTATTGTTTGATTAAGATTTTTGTCTCAGATTTTCTGTAGAGCAAATGTTTGATGTTGTATCAGATGTACAAAATTATAAGAATTTTGTACCATTTTGTAAAAAATCTGAAGTAATTTATGAGGAAAAGAGAATGTTTTTAACAGCCAACCTAGTTATTGGATTTCCACCGTTAAACGAAAGCTATGTGTCCAATGTGACGATGGTGTACCCTTCGCTCGTAAAAGCTGAGTGCAGAGATGGAAAACTATTCGATCACTTGAACACTCTGTGGATTTTCACACCTGGCTTAAAAAACAATCCGCAAACATGTGTCATTGATTTTTCTTTGTCCTTTGAATTTAAATCATCGATACATTCACATTTATCAAATTTATTTTTTAACGAAGTTGTTCGACAAATGGAGAAAGCATTTGTCGAAGAAGCGAAAATGAGATACGGTAAGCCCAGTATACAAACTGTTCAATTAAATAGATGATGTATAGTAAGAGAGCAGATTTAACTTATTTGAGAAGCATTTTATAATTTATTTGTATAATAAACCTATTTGATATTTACGTTTACCTGTTTAGCAAAATAATTTCAACAAACGCCGTAGTACATTGCATAAAAATATAAAATATGCTATTTTATTGAAAAAAATTTTTTTTAATGTTTTGATAAAAGAAACATATGTTAAATATTTTCCGAATGTTTCAAAAAATTTTTTATATATTTTTTTAAAACGTGTCAATTTTATATTTTAGATATAAAATGATTTAGTAAATGTGCTTAAATAAATTCAGACTGTTTTATTTGAAAAATTTGTCTTTTGAATTCACGCATTGCCGTAAGGACTGAAAAGTTCATGTTTAATTTGTTATATTGCGTCTATTGTATTAACAATAAATTGAATTGTTATGTAAATAAATAATTGTCTCTCTCTCTCTCTCTCTCTCTCTCTCTCTCTCTGTCTCTCTTATATACTTTGTATATTTATCTTTTTCACAAGAATAGATTATTCCCTGTAGTATTATGTCAATTTAGTAGTAATTAAGAATTAAGTTAAGAATTGCAAATAAGCTTATATTTAAATAATTGACTATAATAATTATTTGTATTAATACATTGACAGAAAATGTATAATAATTACAGGTATTTGCATTAATGTATATTTTTCTGTTAATAAAGAAAGTGCAATTAATTATTCTTATAAAACCAATTCGTTAATTTCAGTTTTGTAAAAAAAAAAAAAAACAAACAAACAAACAACAATTTCTTCACGATATTAAAATAAAATTGTAAATACAATTAAAATTATTGAAACTAAATTGTTAACAACTGAATAATCTCTTTGAGCAAGCAATAAAGTGCTTAAGAAGTATTGAAAGAAATTTTAAATAGTCATTTTCTTTAATTTGACGTCATTGATTTCTATATTAGTAAATGCCATATATGATTGAGATAGATATTTTTTTAATTTTAGAATTTAGAATTATATATTTTGTAGTTTGAAACAAATGGATAGATTAATAAATCATTGTATTTATTCTAATATATGTGAATCATGAGAATTATACATAGAATTATAAATTTCTAAATCCACCAAATGAATTATATATGACAACATGATTTCACAACATTAAAGTGCAGTTAGAGTTTGAATTTAATAGAAATTTTACGTTACAATAATACGATACAAATAAATTTCATTCAATTAATATTAATAATAAAGTAATATTAGAACGAAGTTCGAATAAAAAAATAGATAAGAAGAGAAAAAAATGAAAAAATTACCTAACTATTATTATTAAGAAAATATAAATTTTAAGAAATAATTAAAATTTTGAAGGTAAATTAAAAAGAAATTAACTATTTTTTGTAATTAACATAAATTAATAGAAATTGAAATATAACTAATTCAATTATTTATATAATACATGAGATAAATAAAATATGAAAGGTTTATTAAAATTATTTTTTATTCTGTAACCGACATAATAGCGATATAAAGAAAACTGTCAAGACCTATTATAATGGCTAAAATTATTATAAAATAATAATAATTTCCCGCTTGTATAAATCAATACTTATGCAATCTTTTAATTATAAATACAATTTACAATGTATATTTGATGTCCGCTTATGGATTAGGATATATATATATTTTTTTTTTTTTTTTTACACTTATTCCATGTAATTTGTTCAATGTGAATGTTCAAAAAAAAAAAAAAAAAAAAAAAAATTACGACTATTAAAGAGTCCCTTAAACTATTAATTAAGAGAGTCGGATAATTTGATCTCGATATAGCCTAATTGTAAATTTAGAGAAAAATATTATTTTGTGCGATGGTTTCCTGCAAAAATGGAATTCAATATTTATATTTTAAATTTATACTTTGCCAATTGTAAAAAATACATAATTCTATATAATTGTCGACTGCTTATTCATTTATTAAGTACTATGAAATTAAGCACAAGTGAACGTATTATTAATTTCTCTCCTTAACTTGTCTCGTATAATATTTGAATTTATCCGTTACCAATGAACGTTCCGTCGAACTTTGCAATACATTCTTATTAATTAAACTATTATTATTATTATTATTATTATTATTATTATTATTATTATTATTATTATTATAGTAGAACAAATCGTGTTCGACTTGTTTATTACACTATTAAAATTACGTATGAGATTATATACCATTTTAATAATAATACCATTATTGTTTTATTGATTATTTTCTTTTTGTTTGAAAACCATACTTGCAATACCGGATTATTGAATAAGCATAGTATTGGCCATCTAATGGGGCCAGTAATTGCTGTAATAATATTTGCGACATAAAAACTCGAAAATAATTCATGTAAGCTGGCTTTGTGACTCTGCGGCTACCGATGGTAAAGAAGTTTGTATTTTTTCTTTTTACAGCTTCGTTGAAAAGCCCGTAGGTTCGTGACAGTCGATACTAATTCTGCTTAACGCCGTTTATATAAATAATGAAGAAATAATTAAGTTAATCTAACCTTTCTTCGTAATTTCAAAACATTCGGCATTTAAGAATGGAAGCAAAGGCGGAAAAAATCGTTATGCCTGGCGATATAATAAAAGATACACAGTTATTAAATAAGAAACAAAAAATTATATTAGGCCCTGGTTTACGAACAGACGGTGAAACAGTATATGCATGCAAAGCAGGGATCTTGAAACATAGATCAAATGTCTTTTATGTTGATAATTTTCAAAAGAGGTATTTTTTTTTTTAAAGAAGTAATGATCGCTTGTGATTGTCATTTTAATTTTTTTTCTTTTTCACTTTAAAAATAGATACATTCCTAGTCAGGGAGAGAATGTTGTCGGAATAGTAACACAAAAAGCAGGAGATATTTATAAAGTCGATATAGGAGCTAGCGAGCAAGCCTCTCTTTCATATTTGGCTTTCGAAGGCTCCAGTAAAAAGAATCGACCAAATATTCAAATTGGAGATATTGTTTATGCAAAACTTTTAGTTGCCAGTAAGGATATGGAACCAGAAATTGTGTGCGTCGATTCGTTTGGTAAAAAAGGAAAGCTGGGAGTATTGAGCACGAATGGAATGTTGTTTACGTGTTCCTTGAGTCTTGTTAGGAAGATTCTTAAGCCCAACTGTCCGTTATTACGCTTATTATCCGACGAACTGAAGTATGAATTAGCAGTAGGAATTAATGGAAAAATCTGGATAAAATCGAAAACAAGCGTCGAAGACACCATCGCAGTTGCCAATGCAATATTGGCAGCCGAATACACAGTGCCAAGCGAATTTCCACAGTTGTGCGATAGCATAATGAAATCTTTAGTTAAACTGAAATAAGATATAGGTTTAAATAAAACTCATGTTTTACGAATGATTTTATATTTATTGTACTAGTATTTGTTATGAATTTCTGTAAATAAATTTCCACAGTTTTTTTCAATGACAAGGTATGATTATAGAATCGATCATAGTGACAAAATGCGGTATGAAAGATGTAGCATACATAGTGCATTTATAAAAATGCAAGACTTCTTAATGATTGACTACTTCAACATCGTGAAAGCAGAATCACTTTAAGCGATACATTAGAGTTATTTATTAAAATTACTTTTATAACTGTCTTTCACAATGATATATAAAGTTATGATATCGAATTACAACAATTGGATTGTTCAAGGAAATTTTAAGATATTGAAGTACCGATTGGCTTTGTTCAAGCATTCAAATTTTAAAAACAAAATTATAAAATAGTCTTTCGAAGAATTTATAATAATGTATATCTATAATTTTGTGTTTGTGAGAAAAAAGAATTGTAGAAGTTTAAACAGCAGTTGCAATTGTCCGAACTAAACGTTGAATTACGGTAATTATCATAATTGTACGAGAATGAGGTGTTCTAAGCCATGTCAGGCTTAAAAAATATTATTTTGAATAGGAGATATTAATATTAATATGCATATAGATAAGCACTATTATAAAATTCTTAAGTGAATTTTAATTACAATTTACTTATAAACGATACAAACTCATTTTATAATAAATTTATAAATATATAATAAAGCATCGTGTGTTTTTATTTATGAATGAACATGAATGTCTTATTAGGATGACAATCGATCGATTGATTTATGATACACAAGTTTTTTCAAAACCTTTCTGATATGTGCCTAATACTCGCTCACAAAGCACAGCAGTGACAATTTTGTGTGCATATGTAGCAGGGATTGCAAAGTAAGAAAATTGTTGTGCACAACCGTTGGAATAAGAATTCCTAAGGTAATAGAGCCTTAGTGATTCGTCCTTTACACATCAACCCTTTTCTCTTTTTTCTTTCATCTGAATCACATTGATAGTTAAACTTATATCTATTAACTAAAATATAATAGTCTGATCATTAAATTCTTATCATAAGAAAAAGCGCACCAAGCACTTTGTACTTACAGTGGAATGTGCAGTATTTTCTTTATTAAAATAAAATATATTCATCTGAAAATCAGTGGTCAAATAAGAAGGAGCTAAGGAAAATATAACTAATAATAGAAATTTTCTCATTACGTTAACAATTAGAACAAACAATTTATAATCCACTTTTATATATATATACACACCAATATATCAAGTCCAAAGATTTTCAGATATTTATTATGTTTATAAATAAAATATATCTTTGTTCTCAAAGGCTATATCTGTCTATCATCATATAATCATGACACATGAACATACAAATATATGTGTGTCACGACATGTATTTCATAAAGAATATACACGAGATTAGTATTTGAAAATACATATTACGACTATTCTGTCATTGATATTATTGTATGGTAGTTGAGTTTCTATACTATAGATGGTTTATATATACCATATTAGTTGCGAGTAGGACTAATTTAACTCAAATTTCCATCATTGATTCTCAAAGCATGTATCTCAAAGACAAAGATGAAACGAGCTTCTGGCTTTATTCGGTTACTCCTATGCATTGGCTTATTTTCTTTATTACGCCAATAAATTATAGAGAATCGATAGCAACTAATAAAGATTAATAACGAAATACAAAACACATAACAAAAAACAAACAATTATAATAAATAATTAATTAATCAACGTCTTATGGCATTAGCTGTGCTGGGGAGGAGTTTCACGACGTTAACAGATTTTTCGTACTTAACGACGGTATGACAAATTGAGCCAATATAGTCAACCACGATTGACGAGACTGTTTTCTCAAAATATCACTAAACTAACTTTAATGTATCCAATTAAAATATATATTTTAGACAATAATAAATTACATCTTCGTTTAAAAGCTTCAATTCAAATTAATTAATGCTTTTTAATAAGTATACCATTACGATTTAATAAATTGCGATGAAATAAATGTTGTGCGGCACAAAATTTTGACAATATAACTTTACTTATTGATTAAAACGTTAATTTTAATAATGCTCAAGTTGTCATATTCACAGGTAGCAATGAAGGAATTTTGAAAATAATGGTTTTACCAGCAACCATAATAGTAATCTGTTATATATGCTACCATACTTTGTTTAATACAAATATTATAGTTCGCTAGTTAAATACATCCGACTACAAAAATGCATTGGTTATTTCTAAGCATAGATCTCTTCTTATTCTTCTTCTTCTTCTTCTTCTTCTTCCTGTTTTTGTTTTTGTTTTTGTTTTTGTTTTTGTTTTTGTTTTTATTTTTTATTTTTCTTCTCCCCCCCCCCCCCCCTCCTCCGACCCACATTTTGAACGCTGTTTACAAGTTCTCTATTTTACAAATCGAATCGCCAGACACCTATAGAGAACGAGAAATGATGTCTGATAAATAAAAAGTGTAAAAGACTTTCAAAATATTCCAAGGTATTTTTTATCAGGTAGGTAGGTATTCCAGACTATAATGATGATATGAATGAAAATATCTGCCACTTTTACAAAATAATCGTAAAGCTTATTATCAAGACGTTCAAAGCGAATAGTGAAAATCTCTTAGAAATATCTTAACTTATTAGAAACTATGACGAATATTAAAAAATACGACGATTATTTCTATTTTTATTTTTCATCTTTTATCTTCTCTCTTTAAATCGACACAATTAATATGGTAAATTGTTTTCCGTCGATATTTCAATTATAATAATACTGAAGAAAGACGCGCATCTTTTAATAATTCCCACTCAATTGCTAAATACTGAATTTCTCTGTTATTATAATGAAATCGCAATGGCAGATAATTATAATTGTCTCGATGAAATGGATCTAAATAACCTACTCACTACGCATACGCCGACCTCTTGGTTCCATAATTACAAGAATAATTTTCTTTCCGTTGATTAAAAGTTACTCTTTACTTTGTTGCTAAATAGACAATCTAAAATAAAAAGACGTTGTCTTCGTTTATTTAAAAAATAAAAAGCACCACTAAATTAATACTAAGCAAACAATAAAAGTAATTATTAGAGTATAAATAGATAACAGCAACAACAACAACAACAACAACAACAACAACATAATTATGTACGTATAAGCTTGTAATTCAAAAAATAATCCATAGAAAATTAGTATAACGGATATGATACGTGTATGATCGTCACTAACTTTGTAACTCAGGTGTGAAAATTAGCTGATTTTATTAATAAGTATGAAAATAAACAATAACACATTTGTACGATTTTGCATAAAAGACTGAATCGAGGAAAATACGATTGCTATGATGAAATCATCTCCAAGGAGCACGAGATTTTCTCAGCTCATCACGAAGCTCTCAGTATCAAAGGATAAAACTTTCCACTATACGTATATATATATATATATATATATATATATATATACGAATATATAGGTAAATAGTTTATCATTGCATTGTTTTTTTTTCCCCCACATGTACTTATTTAATATATGTGTATAAAAAATTGTCTTTGCTTATTAATAGCTAAAATATTATGATGCCTTGGCTATATATATATATATATATATATATATATATATATTAAATTTTATATTATCGTTATTACTATTGCTATTACTATTATTATTGATTTATTTATTTATTTATTTATTTATTTATTATTGTTGTTGTCTCTTTTCTTTCTTTTTTTTTTTTTTTTTTTTTTTTTTTTTTTTTATCGTTTTCATTATTCATTTCATTTAGCATGTATATTTATTTTACCATTCACAACACAGAGTGCATAGTACGAAGCTATACAGAATTTGTTCGTCCCCGTTGTAAACTTTGTAAGATTTACAAAATATTACGAAAGGAGAAAGAAAGCATTGCGAAAAGCTTCTATGCAACAATGCACAACCAATTATTATACAACCTGCGTGCACCAAAGTGTCTTAGCCGTTTCGTTTTTTCGTTTCTTCACAATCATAATTAGATTAATTAGTTTCGGCAATAATCCAATAGGAGAAAATCTAATAATACATGTATCGTACAACCGAATGAGTGAAACTGCATCGTCTTTTTGTTTTTGTTTTTGTTTTTGTTTTTGTTTTTTGTTTTTTTTTGTTTTTGTTTTTTTTTTTTTTTTTTTTTTTTTTTTTTTTTTTTTTGTTTTCTAGTGACAGTTATATTATTACGAATATAGTCGAGTATCATGCGCAGTTGAAAAATATGAAAAACATTAGCTACAGGTGCTTCATAATAATACAATGTATTTTCATGAAAAATGCTTAACATCCTCAACGGCATTATTACTCGAGTTTTTTTGTGCTACTGTTCGTCTTCATTTACATCAACAGCCACTACAATCTAGCCCATGTCAACAAATTTATATAATACAATAATATTTAAAAAGTGTTTTGTAATAAATAGACATTTTCATAATAGAAACACTAATAAAAAACAAAGTGTATTAATCATTATTAATTGGAAAATATTCAATACGAATATTAACTAATATAATAGAATATCTCAAAGACATTAAAATATCTGTACAGACAAAGTAGTACAGACAAATTATGGCGAATAATCTAGATTTAATATTTTGACAAATGGGGCATCAAAAGCTTCTTTTTCTAACACATTGTCAATATTCTATCACTGGTTGTAAATTTTTTTGCCAATTTCCACTGTAAGCCACTGTTTCCAATATTTTTCATTAAAATATTCTTATGTTCTTCCAATTAATGAATGCTATAATTGATGTTTACATATTATAACATTGATATGGTTATCATTCAACACTTGTACTAAAAAGTATGATTTATATTTTTGAGAATACATTAATAGAATACATCAATGAGATAGCATTGTTATTTTAAAGTAAATAAGAACATAATTATAAAAGAAACAATTTCATCGTCACACACCCACACGGGCGCGCGCGCGCGCGAACACACACACACAGCTGCTATTTTCAATCAAATCAAGAAAGTGTCACAGTGGCGAACTATTTTTCTTATAAGTTGCATTCGTATTACGCAGTCTAGGATAGCAACTATTGTCCGTTAACTATCTGAGGCAGAATTGGGTGTCCTTACTTAAAATCAATGTCATTACGATTGTAAAACTATTACTTTCATCGTTAAAAACAGTATTGAATACGTCTAATAAGTTATAGTAAAAACGCCTACGGTCTTATTATTATTATTATCTTGATAGGATACGATGTCCTTGAATACTTTGTTCATACGACTATCGAGACTCGCATCTGCCACACTAACTTTTTACGATCATATATCCTTATGCGTCCAATTCGATAATCATCGTCTGTCTCGATCATAAAGATCAAACACCTATTTCATCAACATTAACTTATATTTCACATATAACTTGGAATAATAGATGCCACTCGGTAATGTGATGATATTCCGTTAGAATTGCACACTATTAATAAAATATAGTTGAGCTTGCAAAAACTACAGAGGTTTGCCATTATCGGTAAGAATATTTGCGTTATTCCGCTATTCCCTTTTCTCACGCCTTTAAAGGAAATTGTGCGGATTATTATTTGTCTAGATTTACTTTGATACAGTTCGATTCTTCAGCCACTTATTATTTGTGTGTGTGTGTGTGTGTGTGTGTGCGCGCGCGCGCGCGTGGCTCATACAAACGCAACTGAAGCGAATAGAAAGCTCTGGTGATTATGATTGTGAATGGAATGCAAACTTTTCTTGAAATTCCGATCCTCACAGAGACTTACGGTATATATCAATACATCGATTAGTTTAGAAAATTTTAAATTAATAATGCATCAAGCTTACGTGCATATTGTATTAGGTGTCGATCGCGGCTCAACGACATTATATAAAATTATATCAATTAAATTAATGTTAATTCAAGATTCTTTACAAAATAAAGTCTTTAATGCCCAAGTTTAGTGCCTTGAGCATTTAATCGACGTGTCATTTAAAAATTTCGTTTTATACTACGATATGTGCATCCTTTCTTGCATCACCTCGGAATTTTCTATTGAAATAATTGAAAGCGAAATAAGGTTTACATGAAAAGTAATTACGACTCGATGAAATTGAACGGAAAGCAGTCTGTCTCTGCTCGTAAAATCGTGAATTACCCTTCGACATTCGTTCATGATTGAAGAAACGAGAGCCATTGAAGAAAAAAGGAAATAAAATGTATTTTTTAATAAATTGAATTTTCTTTTCGTTTTCTTTTTGTTTTTGTTTTCATTTATCGACTCGGGAATCTTCCAGTGGATACTACATAATTACGTAGTTTTCGAAAAAGAGAGCTCAAATCCGATGCTTTTTCACGCAGGAGTAAGGAACGCATTTTATTCTCGATCATTGAGTTGTTGCTTAAGCTTTTATTACGACGTCAATCATTCAGCGCAGTTTTGTCATTATTTCGGTAAAAAAATCCCATTAGTCTACGTACGTTCGTTTTCTCATCTCGTTTACAAAAAAAAAAAAAAAGAAAAAAAAATAGAAGAAACGAGTGCAAACGTTACGTTATTCTTCGCTGTTGTTTCTTTTTTTACATTTTTATTTTTTACGAAAATCGCGAGACCACCCGTGCAGCATAAAACGGCAGTAAAAATAACTTTAGCGTACCGCATGGATTTCTCCGATGGGCAACGATGATTCACTTTGACGAGTCAGAGTGGCGCGATGCCTTTATTTTATTTCTATTATTATTATTTATTATTTATCGTTATTATTATTATTTATTATTTATCGTTATTATTTTGTATTATTATTTATGTATTTATTTATTATTTTTATTATTATTATTTTCACTTTTATATAATTGTACAAAAAATGTCTCACTTTCTGCATGATGTCGATATTCAACTAATTGGTATCAGATTTCGTCAATTTGTTTCACTCTAAGCTATGCAATTTAAAGCTACATGCCAGCATCACTAGGCACTTTGTAATTAAAATCCTAATTAAAATAAATTTTTCAATTATTTTTCAGCGAATATATGGATTCTTCAAGATTCATAATTATATTCGATCAGTCAATGAGGACATTTGAAAATCCTATATCAATGAACCGTCGTTCACGATAAAACCAACTAATACGCAAATATCATTAAATGATACGTATTGTTAATGATCTCTAAGCGAAGAATAAATAATTTTATAAGAATAATAAATTTTGTTTGATTGAAAGTATCGTTAGATGAGAAGGCTGCCAATTTGTCGTCATTTTACTCTCGTCACTCCTCGGAACGTGCACTCTTTTTCTTCATTACTCATTTAAAATCGACTAACGCCTTTATCTTTATATAATATTTATAAACAAATATTAACGACAAAACATTAACAGTATCCGCCGTTATTATCAAACCTTGCAACTAGAATTATTCAAGATAGAAATAAAGGTACTACTGAATTACTAGCATAATTTCTCCGCTCTTGGGTTGCAAAAAATTTTATCTAAATCCAAATGTCAACCAATGATTATTCCCATAAATTGCAATAATCGTAACTGAAATTACGTAACAAGAGAGCTAAATGCTCATGCAGAAAACGGAGATTGCGGCTCATTGATATTTAACATCATGGATCAACGCAATGCTTTCGACAATCCGAAATCGTCCTCGGAAATCCTCTACTATCCTACTAGCCACGAATTCATCTATCATCTATCATCTATCTCCTTCTATCACACGTCCGTGGAAGTAGCCCCATGATAAAGCTCGGTCATTGAGCACCAGTGATTACAATATTCAACCGAGTGTACGAGGCACAAACGACGCACGAATTAAAAAAGAACGAAAGAAAAGCAAAAAAAAAAAAAAAAAGTCTCTGGTCCAATATGACAAAAGCTATGTGACAATATCGTTTTGAAGCTCATCCCTTACGTAATCAGCGACCTCGTTACAAAATCAATCATTGAAAAAAAAAAAAAACATAATAAAGATAAAGGGAGCTCTTCTTTCTCGGCTCTTCCTTCCGCATCCACTTCAAGCTCCTCCCCTCTCGTACATATTGTCCAAAATATAAAGTGTTTCGCTATCGGCAGTCTGTTAATAACTTACTTCGTGGGACAATCGGGGACTCGTCCTCGATCAGGCCCGAGCACGTGGACACGCAGCGCGTTATTAGCGCGCCTCGTTATCTCTTGCACGGCCGCTTAAAGCCTAAGTGAATATCAGTCGCTAAAGTCGTCTTGGCTGCACGACGGTGTTGTTGTTTAGGCGCGTCGTCGTCTGATTGTTGAAGTTCTCGTCCTGCGGTATGCGTTCCGTCCTCTCGTCAAAGAAGCCCGGATTCAGTATTATGTTGGGCACCAGCTCAATCACTTCCTGCTCCTCCAGCTGCGCTGCAATTTCGGAGCGGAGATTAATTTTCATTGGTCTGATCCACGAGCCATATTAGCTTCTACTCTCTCTCTCTCTCTCTCTCTCTCTCTCTCCCTCTCTCTCTCTCTCTCTCTCTCTCTCCCTCTCTCCCTCTCTCTCTCTCTCTCCCTCTCCCTCTCCCCCCCCCCTCTCTCTCGCTCTCTCTCTCTCTCTACTTAACTATCTAACTCGCTCTCATTCGCTCTCGCTATTGCACCGGCCGAGCTACTTACGTAAGTGCCAAGCCTGTCGTCGCAATTGTCAAAATAAGGATCGTAAGGGGATCTCTACAACGAGAGGACCAATTAAGATGCAAATAAATTAATCGGTTGGTTACAAAATCAAATGAAATAAAAAAAAATACTATATCTACATATACGCACGCGCGCACACAGAGGCGTGCATATACCTCTTAGTAAATCGTAATTAATTTGATGGAACGGTCGAAATAAACTATTCAACAACATTCTTAAACGAAAATAAATTGTATAAATTATTTTCAAAGTATTGAGCTTTAAATAGTTGTTTTCTCATGCTGTACACATTCAACGTCGATGCTTATCGCATCAGCTTATCCGAATAAATTTACAACGCTAACTTATATCTTCGGTTGTTTTCAATTCTTTATTTATATAAGAAACTACGTGCGCTATTAATTATTAAATATCATTCTAAAATCATAATGTATGTAAGCATAATCGTAACGTATAATTTAAGAGATTGTTTAATGTACCAATTGGGGTGCACCTGAAGATTCAATTGACTATATATAAACTACGTGACTAAAGGAAGTTAAATTAAATATTTGTGCAGTAGCCATAAAACGATTGCTCGTCAAAGCTGTCATGTGCGCCATTATTATTTACGCATTATAATTTATATTTAAATGTAATTTGTGAATAAATGTAAATAGGAGTTTTATTATTTCAACTACGTTATTTATCTGCACTAAAGAGTATCTCGGCCATTACGAACTAATTCACCCATTCTCAAATAGGCTACATTCGCTACATTTGAACTACATCTACGTAACCCGAATTTTCTAGATGTACGTACTGGAGTTTTCATTAGATCAAGATGCTCTACATCTAATTTTCAAGTTTCCTCGCACTGTTCAATGCACTATTCGCAAAATATTATAATAACAAATACATAATAAAAACCACCAAAACTTATTACCTTAAGTTTAGGAGAAAGCATCGGAAAGATACACCTTAAATAGCACAAAATTAATATAAATTATTATTAATAATAATAATAATAATAATAATAATAATAATAATAATAATAATAATAATTGATAAATGATAATTGATAATTGATAATTGATAATTGATAATTGATAATTACCGACTACAACATCAATAATAATGATTAGAAATTTGTCTGTAATACTTATAATATTTGAAAGGATAATCGAACGAATGTTGTACCGATAATACGAGCTTGACTCGATCATGATTCGATGATATGGCAATGTAATGCATTGAAAATGATCCATCTCTTCAAATAAGTTTGGTGGTTATAATAATCCATATAGCTTACGTATGACATAAATTATGAAGATAAAAATTTATAAAGTGCAAAGTTTCGTGATAGATTACGAGAGTATAAAATTAATTTTTATCAGTCTCAGTGCCACGCAATATTTAGACATAACAACAACAACAACAACAACAACAACAATAATAATAATAATAATAATAATAAGGAGAGTGAATACGAGAGTAATCATAGTAATCCTTAATCGAGTGCAAAAGTCAAAGTAGCATAAAAGTTTATGTAAAAAGTAGTAGTACTAGGTAATTTTAAGTTCTAGTTGTATTATGCAAAGCGCTTGCAGCCGAGAGAAATTAGTGAAAAAGGTAAAATGGCACTGTGACGGACTGGCGATCAGAGATAATGTAGATTAAAGATTAAAAGTGACTGTTTGAGTGAAGCTAGAGATTAGGGCCGCAGATAAGAGATCGGAGGCCAGGAGTTTTTGTCTCTGCTACTCATTAAATATTCGTTCGTCATGAACGTGCCGTGTCGTTTCGTTAAATTAATCGTTAAATTAAGCTGCGCGATGCACATTAAGTGCCGCGACCATCCGGTTAGCCGAGCCGTTAGTAGCAGAAACAATGAATTATCAAAGAGACAGAGTAGAAGCATAAGCTTTTTCAAATAAAATTACAATAGAATGCTTACAGGGTGCCTTGCACTCCCGATACAACAGGTAGCATGTACCGAACCCAAGAACCATCAGTGTTCCCATAACAATTCCCACTGCTGCCACCCACACGCGCGTATCAAAATTTTCAACTCCTGCCAGCAAGTGTCTTGCTAATTCTGAAAAAAAAGTTCAGAGTTATTACAAGCGGATTTTAACATTGGCAGGCAACAAGAATTCATAGTCCTTATGGAGATGGGAAATTTTCTTAATTCTCGAATTAACTCGAGGCAATAATAGGGTGGTGGGTGGGTGGGGGGGGGGCAAGAGGGTATGATTTGCGTGGCGGTTATTATACCTAATTCTTCGACGCTGTGATGAGTGTGACCTTCTACCTCGACAATGTCTCCTCTTCCAAGTTGGTTGGTCGCCCATACTCGAAAGGAATATGTCGTGTTCGGTTCTAAATGATATACGTCTATTTGCCTCTGTAATAAGAGACGAGTCGAAATTATGGCAAACCTAATATCTCCATCATTGCAATCTCGTGTGAGAGATTTATGAACAAATTTTAAACAATAATAGACGCTAG
This sequence comes from Ceratosolen solmsi marchali, assembly GCF_000503995.2. Taxonomy (NCBI): domain Eukaryota; kingdom Metazoa; phylum Arthropoda; class Insecta; order Hymenoptera; family Agaonidae; genus Ceratosolen; species Ceratosolen solmsi. The sequence continues at coordinate 4,610,748 of NW_011948432.1, forward strand.
TAAATTGTAAACGAAAAATAAAAAAAAATAAAAATAAAAATAAAATAAAATAAAAAAAAAAAACAACAACAACAACAACAACAACAACAACAACAAACGAACAAACACAAAACAAAATTAATTCGAAACACCCTCGTGCATTTTTGCATTACGCAAGGCGTAATTGTCCCTTACGGAATTAGGAGGAATGTGCGTAGGAATAATGGGCTTCCAGTCATCGGCCTCGTCACCGGGACTCGGCTTCAAGCGATACTCCGCCGTAAAGTCGATGATGGGATAACCTCCGGTGCCCGCTACTTCCCACAGAATATTCGCCAATATAGTCGACGGCTTAACCCAAACATTGTGCAGAGCTGGAGGAGGCGCTAAAATTCACGCGACATCGTGAAGGAACAAAGATCTCTTTAGCCCCGAGCAGTCAACCTTACGTGCCCTTACTTACTTCTTACTTGGACACTGATCCTATCTCTCACAGCATCGTCGTCCAAAGTACAATAATAATCTCCCGTATCGAATCGACTGACGTTTATGAGCTTCAAAAGACCACTGGGCTCGACCGTCAGCCGCTTGCTCTGACCATCCTCTCGGCCCTCACGTATCCACGTTATCTTGTTGCTTGTCCCAAAAATTTGCGCCCTACCCTCGTTGGAGCAAACGACTGTTACGTTGTCGCCAACATCGACGCTCACGTTGCGCAACGGAACTGGCGCTAGTCCCAGTGCTCCGTGCCAGCCTGCAAAGCATTAATTAATAAATAAATAATTGGCGAGGGATGATGTAGGAATATGTTAAGTTGTGGGTTGCGTCGGGCTCCCCCGTCTAAACGTCTGCTTTTTCATGGCAAAATTCCGGCTTTTCTTTCCTTTTCCTTTTCGCTTTTTTACAACTACATTTCCGAATCTTGTGGTAACTGCACTATATCCTGTGTTTTACACGAGATGTCTGAGATTACGCCCGTCCCTCTCTCTCTCTCTCTCTCCGTGCATGCATTAATACACTCATGTACACGTTGCTTGATACGTAAACGAGTGTAAAAGTATCGATTCTCGTTGAATGTTATTTTCGTTTTTCTTTAGTTTTTTTTTTTTTTTTTTTTTTTTTTTTTTTTTTTTTTTTGGTTTTTTGGTTTATTTAGTAGTCCATATCGTGAAATCGTAAGAAAATTATTCGATAACTAAAGCAAGCCAATGCGACATTATAAGAACGATGTGTCCTTTTAATGAAATTTAAGTCGGGATATCGAAGATCGAAGGTACTTTCATTAACACGCGTTTGTTTAATTTTACAAACTAATTAATAAATTAATTATTAAGAATAAGAGTTTATTCTTATGAAGAGAAGCTAAATGTATGGCTAATGAAAATTCGAATGAACTAGAAAACTTCTAATTAGTTTTAAAAAAATTAATAAAAACAAGAAAAATATAATCCTCAATACATTCGATAAAATTAAAGCATATTGATATGGAAATTAAAATTAAAAAAAAAACAAACAAACAAACAAAGAAGAAGTAATAAAATTCAGCGACTGGCAAGCTGCTGTGGAATGAAAAATTGTTTGAATCACACGAATTATCGAATATTTATTGCTTTATCTTCGTATATTTTTTTAAGTGAAAGCGCCATTTAGTATTTGTTTAAAAATGTATGTATCAATTGTATTCGTTAAATGTTAGTTAAAATTAGAAATTGAATTATTCGAAATTCTTATAATTTACAAATCGAGGATATTCTTTGCGTTACCTCGTCTCATTTGTAAACAAACAACTAATTAGAAGCGCTAATAAACTGTCACATTTTTCACTTGAATTTTACTTGAAAATAAAAGGTATTTTTGAAAAATCATCATTTCCAAAGTCCAGGTACATTGGTATATTATGTATAAAAATGAATTTTTATTTATTTATTTATTTATTTTTTTTTTTTTTTTTTGCTTTAAAAACTTGTTATAAACAAACGTTGTTATGCGGCACATTAATCGAATTGCTGTAAAATCTGCTTTACAAATCGGAATATTCCATTGAATAATAAATTCTTAAGTGTAACAAATTTGTTTCATTAACTTATCTTTAAATTACAATGCGTTTATATTGTACTTAAAGCAATCAAGCCGCGGGCAATCTATACTTCGTTGATAATTGTTTTTATCAATTACACGTTAATAAACGATGCTTAGTTTGTCAATTGTGAATTGTGAATTGTGAATGCGTAGAAAAATTTGCATGCAAAAAAAAAAAAAAAAAAAAAATAAAAAAACATAGCGATGGTAGTATAAAACGGAATAGAGTAGAATAAAATAAAAATGAATGAAACGACGACTGCCATCATCAATAAGGCATCGGCACTTTGATAGAAATACATATTGCTTTGCCGTTCTGAATATAGATATATTGGACTTACGAACTGATGGTATATTTTGTTTGTTCTTTTTTTTTTCTTCTCCATACAAATATTCAAATACGATATCGACAAAAAAACACGCACAATTGATCTTTCAAGCTGCTCTATTCTTACAAAAGCAAGTCTGCGTTTAATTAAAATTTACAATTAAATTGATAACGTGCGACTGAAAAATGCAAATCCTCGCGATAGTATCGAAAGATTTATTCTGTGAAATCCTGAGAGCATCCATACACACGTATCATTTGGAATAGAAGAACAGCTGAAAACAATGTGCTCATTTATCTTAGAACCAGGTCACGTCGCGCGCGCGCGCGCGCGACTGTGCCTGTGCCGCCTGTGCATACAAGTGCATTTGTAAAATCATAAAAGCTTTATATTTAATCAAGGATTCAGATTGGGCTTAGAAGCTTTTGACGAGCAGAGATAAAAAGCATTGTTAAAATTGTTATCAGCGATCAGTAAAAGTGGCTGCTCGAGGAGAAGGAAGTGGCGTTCAATTAAGTGTTCGCTCTGTTATTTGTTCGCTGCACGTATTGTAATATTTGCACGAAACCTTCGAATTTCTCAACATAAGCCAAAGGTCTTTGATAACACGGACATTGCTAAGTAAATAATCCCGGCAACTTAATTTCACATTTCATTAAATTCGTCGGCTAACAGTGTGCATTTAAAGCTAATTTGTACTTTCTTAAAGCACGACATAACGCTTGAAGCGACAGGGGCGTATGAATAATATTGCTCGGCTACGTCTATCAAGCACACGCGATATTAGCTTTAAGCTCTATGCACTCCGCAAAATTCCAATTCACCTTATTGATTAAAAAATACAAGCGTCCGTCAACTCCGTCGTAATGCGAATGGACATTTAAATGGCACTGTAAGCTCCGGCATTGCAAGCCGCGCGAATTATTATTAGCATTCGTATCTTCGCCAAATTTATGCACTCGGCATTGATCATCGATAAGGTCTAACACGGACATCCGATGTAAGCTGTCGTGTAGTGGCAACGGCGACGTGGAAACAGCCGGGATAGTGCGGAGCGATTACCAAGATTGTCTATTTCGTTATCTCGGCAAATAACATAATGGACAGCGCTCGAGCGAATGTGTAATTCGCGTCGGTCGCACGTGGGGTTATAAAGTAGCGATTGGCCTAGCAACGATTGTTTGATTTCTTCATTCACTTGTCAAATTGCAGGTACACGATGGTTCGGCGCTGTTCTCGGCGCTGCTCTCGGCGCTGCTCTCGGCGACGGATTCGGTCGAGGAGCGCAAGTGCGAGGGTCGTCGGCAAGGACGAGGAGCGGTACGAGGAAAGTACGAATGAAGATATACGCACACAAGGAACGTACGGCCGATCCAGAAAAATATGGACCCGGACATCCGGAGTCCTCGGGTATGATGGCGACGGGTATGAGGTCGATAAGCGCCCACGGGGATGGCGACGGGGGATAGGGTGTGCGCGTGGGCGGTTGCGTGCTCGTAGGACGGCACAAGGTTGTTCACATCACAGGGCGCAGCTTAAATAAAGCCTTCTCATCCAAAATCCATAGTGCGCATTGGACGGGCGGGGTGCGCGGAGGGGGTCGCGCGGGTTGTGGTTGGTCGGGGAGGGGGGATTGGGAGGGGGGGAGTGACGGCGGTGACGGGAGGCCGCGGAAGGTCGCGCCCGCGAGCCTCACCTGCGAGGCAGAGCAGCAACAGCAGAGGCAGCGGCGGTGGTGGCGGCGCCGCCGAGGACGACGGGGGCGGCCAGTTGACACTTTGGGCCGACATTGTCCCATATTCGGGGGCGTCGGTCAGCGGCCCGGACACGGCACCATCTCCTCGCGCGCCAGCAGGTCGCGCGGCTCGCTCCTTCTCGGGCTCGGCTCGCACTGCCGTTCTCGCGCCGCCGGAAGGAGTAGATCGCCCCCTTCTGCTTCTCGTCTGCTGGAGGTGAGTCGTGAGCGGGCGCGCGCGCGCGCACGCGTTCTGCGGTCGGGACAACGGGGAGAGGGACGGCCGCGCGAGTCGAGCGAGTCCGGCTATGCGCACGCACATTTACAACCACCTACGCGGAGGGTTTTGCCTCGAGGTCGCCGCTTCCTCGCACCCTCCTATCATCCACCCTTATCCTTCGATCCTCCGTACTGTGACTAGGGGCCGAATGAAGGGTGAATTGGTAGAGAGAGGGGGGAGGGGCGATCGGATGAGCGAGTGAAATTGCGGGGCGTGGGGAGGGGAGCAAGAGGAACTGGAGGAGCTGGAGGGCCGCTGGGGGAACCATCTATATTATGATTATAGGATTGGTTTCGAAGCGACTCGCGCCTGGAGATGCTCGAGTGAACTCCTCGCGGTGACGAGGACGTTGTTCGCGACTTCGTTGGCGAGACGACGAGCCGAGCCGACAATCACGGCCTGCGATTCGTAATATGTGTCATTACACTTACGAGACGTCTCTCGTTAAAGTATATAATCGCATTAGCGGACGTGATATTCGCGTTGCGTGCGAAGCTGCAATTTTTCACAGGTTGTTTGTACATACGGAAAACGAACCGACACGCACACATTTATGCGCACGCACGCCCACGTGGGCGTGTATGTTGAAATTGATGTTGAAGTGCATTGAGAGGAACTTTTAACCGGGAAAGCTTGTACTTTCTATGCCCTGGACAATATTTCACTTTGGTCTAAGGCTGGAGTAGCGATTATTGAAGAAAATGAATTTACTTGCTTCGTAATTAACACTTTATTACCAAGAGTAATTAATTTTTTTGCAATTTTTCTTTCTTTCTTTTAGCTTACGTAAAGCTTACTATTGTTTTCTCAAACCTCCAATAACGTTTATTTCAAACATATCGAGTCGCTAAAAATTAATTATAATTTGCCATCGCACAACTTATTCATCTCTTTGATTAAGAAAATCGCCTTTATAAAATTGCAAATACAATTCATTCAAATTTATTATATAATACGTGGCATTACTGCTCGAATGAAACAATATTCTGCAAATTGTGATTTAAGCGACAAGTGCAATAAGTGTTCGAATTTTATCCTACGCTTTCATTACAATGTTACTGCGTTACGTGTTTGAATATGTTTTGGTTGAAAATGATAATGAGAGGATATCGTAAACATGATTTAATGTTTATGATTTATCGTACTATGATTTAATAATATTTCATATATTGCTCTATTTAACAATAAATTAATCCATTTACATCATCAACAAAAATAAAAGCAAAAATGCAAAAAAATGTAAATAAACGTGATCCTTAATCGATTCATATTATTATTTATTATTTTTCTTCAATAATTTTTAATAAACTATTTTTATGATTTTTATGATATATATATATATATATATATATATATTATTTTTTACATTGGTATAAATAATATTATTGTAAAATGTGTATTTTGCAGTAAACGAAAAATACTCAGCATTCATATTCATAAAAGTTAAAAAAAAAAAAAAAAAAAAAAAACGATACTGAAACGTAACGATAAAACAGAACTCGATTGCCCTTCAAAAGAATCCATAGAACTATTATTATTTCCAAGAAATGAAAAATCTATTGATTTCCCTTTCTACGAATAATTGCTTTAATACATTCATAATTGCTCCTAAAGATAAATTCAATTTATCGACGAAAAAATGAATTCTGAAAAATAATTACTATAATGCAGTTGAAATAAAAAACATCTGCATATTATTCATAATATTCATTATATTATTACATAGTAATTTCCCACAAATGTAATCAACACTGCGTTGATCATATCATTACAAATAAAGTAAGATTTATCTAATGGAATGAATTTTAATGGCATTTTTGCAAACTCTAATAGAAACTTATATAATATTATTCATTATAATTGTAAACTAACTCGGTTTGCTACAATTACGTAGATCTACTTTGTGCATCAATTTCTCTATTTTTGTAAAACTCCAACAGTATATAATTATACCTACAATACCAATTTTTATTTTTTTTTATATTCTACATAAAACACAAAAGTATTTATTGTGATTATTATTATTATTACTTATTATTATTTCTGTTTTTGTTATTATTGCTAATATTGTTAAACTGAACGTGACATTAATTATATAACGGCATTTTATAGTGATTTTTTTATTAACGACAAAGGAATTAGATTCATTATAGATTAAAAAAAAAAAAAAAAAAAAAAAAAAAATTTCTTAATTAATATGCGGATATGCAATTCGGATATTCACTACGTGACCAATCGTACTAATCACGCATAAATAAACATCTTCACCTTCGTATAATTGCTTTCCTTCAATGTCACTGTCCTTCACTAATGCAATAATACAGCCAAGAGTGAAATAAGATGTTAATCGCATAAAAACTTTGATAAGCATCTTCATTAATAATTTTAAACGAAAGAATGGTGTAAATTTTAAAAAATTAAGTGACTTGATTTAAATATCACTATATACGTCTCTTATATCATCTTGTCTCCTTTTTTTCTTTTCTTTTTTCAAAGATATAGAATAATAGCATTATTGTTTTGCTTTTCAATTTACTTCATTAAGAATGATCGATCTTTGATTAAAAAAAAAAAAACTTAGAATTAATTAAATATATATATATATATATTAATATGTACATGTTTGTATGTGTTTTTGCTTTTGTGTTTGTGTTTGTGTTTGTGTGTGTCGGGGGGGGGGGGGGTATATATATATATAATACGATATAGTTAATTGAAAATTCTTTTTTTTCCTAGATGTTAAGTACTTTCCATTAACATTTATATATTGTATTCGTTGGATCTTTATAACTAATAGATAATTATTCCGAAAGCTGATAAGATTTAAAATCAATATGTTTCATCATTTTTAAGATTTTCGAAAGCACATGGAAAATTTGCTTGGAAATTTAATAATTTGCTAATTACATGATAATACACAATTTTATTAAACATTGTCTATGTCTAGAAAGAAAAAGTTTATTTTAAATAAATTTATTTACGTAATAGAGTGAATATCATAAATTTAATATAATGCAAATTATTATAATACAGTGATAAATAAAAATATTAATTTTCCCGTATACAATTGAGGGATTGAAATAAATTTCTGATCGAATAAGTCGCTAATTATTAAAATTACTTATAATTTTTTCTCGCGGTGAAAAATTTGAATGTAGTATTAAACAGAAGTTTTAATTAAATTGTATAGAGTACTTCCCAGCAGTGTCAAAATAAATTGAAAGAGAAAATAATTATTTAACTTGAATAATGACGTAAACGATTAAAAAAAATACATATATTTTGGCAAAAAAGGAGTAATTTTATTTTTCATTTTTTTTCCTTTTATATTATACCTTAAAAATTTATTATTCACTAGCAGGTACAAAAGACTATTACGTACATTGAAAAAATGCTGATGAAAGAATACTCGAGTTGAACATGATTTTATAAGTTGAAATGCAATTGAATATTGCACAACTTTAATGCTAGATCACGGCATTTCAATTTAACACGGATGTTTTTCAATGAAATCTATTGTTTATATAAATTATTGTAAAACAAAAATCGAAATTTATTTTACGTAAAAACAATATTATAATGCAAATTATTAAAATTATTGTATTTAATTTGTTCGTAAAAATGTGATTTATTCATCTTTAATCTGTAAAGTTTGAAAGATTAAAT
>NW_011948432.1:4621315-4656864 GCF_000503995.2 Ceratosolen solmsi marchali
GCGGGAAGTGTGCGATTGCGGCAGCGCAATGTTATGCCTCTATGGCGTTGATTAAGCTGGCGTTCCTGCGTGATTTCGATAAAGCGAAAAACAATTAAAAGTGAATATATTAGCTTCTAATGCTGGCTTGCGAGGTGGATGAATTAAAAAGGCGACAACCTTTATGACGAGCGCTAATTGCCGGCGTATCAAACGCAGTTAAGAGCCTGAAGATATTTACGTTTCGGGCGATACTCGTCTAGGATAAATTCGCATTAAATGCCCGACGTTTTCACGCTTTGTCAATGTTATACCAAAGGATAACAACCTACAATTTCGTTTATTTGCGGTTTAAGTGAATCGACGCTTGTGCGATAAAGCTTTATTTATTCGATTAACCACCTTCGTGTCTTGAGCATTGTCAAAAATAAAAAAATCATTAATCTGTAATTTAGAATGCAATATACCGTCACTAACAATTAACAGTTGCATCTTATTTTATTTGTTGGTTAGAGGCAAGTGAATTTTACTATTTAACGCGAGGTTGTTTATTTATTACATTTTTTACAGCAATTTGTTTATTTATTGCAGCAAGATGTCAAAGACGTACTATATTAGTTTATATCTGCTCTTTCTTGGTGCTTGTAGTGGCATCTATTCAGACTGGGAGAATAATTGGCAAATTTTGTGTCCAGCTTTGTATCCGAGAGTCTTCACAAGTTTCGCACCAAGTGGTAATTTAACGGGAGGAATTTTTAGAAAGCAGCCGCTACTAACGACGACGAATCGTTGCGTCGCTACCTGCTGCAATCAACAATTATGCCACGTAGCTTTAATGTACAATATGACGTGTTACCATGTGCAATGTACTTCGTCAAAAATGTGTATGCCTCTTTATCGAGCAAAATTAGCTAACGCCAATCCTCCAAGCATGGTACTCGTCAAGCCCGTAGAGGAGGACGAGACTTGGAACGATCTCTTGGAGCAAGAAAATGATATGTCAAAGTACGAATCTTAAGTTCATATTCTTTGTAAGAAAAAACTGTATCGCAAAGTATAGTTCCCCTCTAATGTCGTTAACTTTATAAAGAATCGATATCAAAAGTAAATATGCTAATGGAAGTCAAATTTTTTACAATGTACCTTAAAAATACTCAACTAAATACTTGCGCTTTAATCGAATCGACGCTTAATTACCACAAGTATCGTAATACATGCTTTTAATAAAAATTTGCCCTTCAGCCTAATGATGTCGGATGGCAACGAACAGTTTTCATTTTTTGGCGCGAGCAAACGTAGCTGCAGCGGCTTAGAGGATTGCGCTGAAAATGAAGTATGCCTAAAAACTAGTAGTAAGACGTCTAATATTGGATCGTGCGAATGTATACTTGGATATAAAAGAAATCTTGCTGGTACGGATTTACTCGCATTCTCGTTGTATAAGATTTTTATATAACTTTAAGACCATATTGTTTAAAAATATTTTAGGAATTTGCAGCTCTTATCGAGATCTTCAAAATCTTGATCTAGCAATAACACCGGATATCAACGAACCTCGCATTGCTAAGGAGTCGCACACCTCGGTCAAGCCGCCGGTGAAGCAAATATTTGTTAAAACAGTATCTAAGGAAGTGCGTTTACCGGAAAACGGGGTGACATTATCAGCTTTCACAGTGCCAGCGGAGGATCAAGTGAACGGGCATTATAATTACGCGTGGACGCTATTGAGTCAACCAGAAGCACACACTGGTACAATGACGGATCAAAATGAAATGACTGTTAAATTGAGTAATTTGTCGGAGGGCCTGTATAAATTCAAAGTGACCGTGAACGGAGAAAATAGTTATGGAGAAGCCTACGCAAACGTCACCCTACTACCTCGTAAGTTGTCCTTTACATCGATGGAACAGTCTTGAAATTCAATTCATAAATAATCGTCTCTCCCCTTAAGCTAAGCGAATAAATCAAGCACCAATTCCTATAATATCGCCGTCCGCTCAAATTGTAAAGTTACCAAATACCGGAGCTGTATTGGATGGTTCGGCTAGTAAGGACGATGATAAAATAATTTCCTATCGCTGGGAATTACAGCAGGGCCCTATCGGATATCAGCCAAGACTCGTTGATACACCGACGCTTCAGTTAGATAATCTTATTGCTGGAAATTACACTTTCAAGTGCGTTAAATTTATTATATAACCGTATTGCTTGTAATTATTACTTCCTTGTTTGCGCAGATCTAATATATTATACTAATGTTCAAACGGTAATTAACTTATTTTTCAATTTAGCGTCAATTTAATGTCTATTTATTTGTCAAATCGATAAAAACATCTACAACCATATTGATTCGTAGATACTGAATCGCTTCAGTAGACTTAATATACTGGAAAAAAATTTTTAACAAACAATGTATGTACACTAATGTATGCATATGTATGTATGTATGCATGCATGTGTGTATGTGTATATATATATATATATATATATATATATATATATGGATTATCGTCGTCTGCTTTAACCTCATTAGAAATGCAAAAATGGAATCGAGACTTCATTCGTCGTCCCTACTCTCATATATAAACAATTTTTTCAGACTAACCGTTGAGGATTCGAATCGCGTGACAAACTTTACAACGGCCAATATAACAGTTTTAAAAATAACCGATTATCCACCAAGTGCCAATGCCGGCCAAGACGTAATAATTTACTTGCCTCAAAATACTCTATCTCTTAACGGCAACTTAAGCACGGACGATCGAGGTATCGTCGGATGGGAATGGACGAAAAGTCCATTCGACGAGAACAAAGCCGTTGACATGCAAAACACACGAACACCGTATTTACAACTTTCAAATTTAGAAGAAGGGATGTACACTTTTGTGCTTAAAGTTATCGACGATGCGGAACAATTTTCAACCTCGGCGGTGCACGTATTCGTAAAACCAGCCACCAACATGCCGCCTAAAGGTTCCTAAAAACCAAACTTCACTCCTCGTTTATTAAATGTCGCGCAACATCGTTTCCAATAACAAATTGCGATAATTTTGTAGCCGACGCTGGAGATGACATTACGATTGCCCTGCCACAAACCGAGGCCATTCTCAATGGTTCAAGAAGCAAAGACGACTTTAAAATCGTTTTTTATTATTGGGAGGAAATCGAGGGTCCTAGTACAGTAGTTTTCACATCGGCCAATAAGTCCGTTACTAACGTCACCAGATTAACGAAAGGTGATTATTCGTTCAAGTTGACCGTTACGGATGACAATGGCAACAAGGACTCGGATCTTATGAAACTTAAAGTCACACAGAGTAAGTTGTTACAAGGTTCATCCGATCACGCTCTAATAGCGTATAAATGTCATAATAAATTCGTTAAGTTGATAAGGCATCGATTAATTTACAGACAAAAATGCACCGCCAAGGGCGAACGCCGGTGGCGATTTTACCGCAATCGCGCCCGTAAATGCTCTTATAATCAACGGTTCGCAATCGACTGATGATTTAAAAATTAAAGAATGGCTGTGGACTAGAGACTCGACGAGCTTGGCAATCGGCAACATTATCGAAGCTAGTGACAAGTCGCCAATCTTAATGGTAATTGTATTTATAAGGAAAATTGCACATCCCATTCAGTCAATTCGTTAAAATTAAACAATTATTCAACTTTCGTAATTACGAACATTAAACTCTCTCGCATAATTTTAACTCTTGACGCTTACGCATAAATGGCTAATGGTAATTTCGTACGTACAGTAGTATGAATTAGTCTTTTGATTGATTTAGGTGACGGATGTGCTTCCGGGCCGTTATGTCTTTAGGCTAAAAGTTACGGACGATCAAGGATTAAGTAGCGAAGACAGCGTATCGATAATAGTCAAACCGGGTAAGTGTCATTTGTTCTTACGATCATTTTAACGAGATTTCAATATTTATAATTTAAAGCAATATAATGGAACGTTTTCCCTGCAGACGTACAACTACTCAATTTAGTTGAATTAACATTGAATGTCGGAGCGCATTTTTTAACGGAGTCTCAGAAAGACTCGTTATTCGTTAAATTGCAAATGCTACTTCAGGAAGAGGTTTCGATCATCGTTCGAAATATAAAAGCAGAGCCTCGTACGGGCCGAGTTGTCTTAACTTTTTATGTTGAGAGAAAGGATAATAAGTCGACGATGCCAGGCACCGAGGTAGTCGACAAATTGAAGGAAAAACTTGGACAAGACTCCGGGATCTTGCAGTTATCGGTAACGAATGTCGAGACGGCTATTTGTCAAAATAACTGCTCGGGTGAATGAAACATATAATCAAAAGACCGGATATTGCGTGAAAATTTTGTTTGTATAATGTACATTAGTAAATGATTGGCTTTAGGTCATGGAACGTGTAATCAAGAAACCAGGCAATGCCTATGCGAGGCTTTTTGGATGCAAAATCTTATTCAATTGTATTTCCGAAATGGAGATTCCAATTGTGGTAAGTTATTGCCATAAACGTAATCGCTACGAGATAAAATACCTAAAATAGCTGAAATGAGATTGAGAACAAATCATTATTTTATGTAAATTTATTCGATAGATTAGCATTATAAATTGTAAATAATTAAAAATTATGAAAATTAAAAAATTATGAAAATTAATGATTTTACTCATTAAATTCACTATGAAAAATAATAAACACTCTCTTCTCTTCAATTTGTAATATTTTTTTTTTTGTTCTTTTGTTTTTTCTTAGAATGGAGCATATTATACGTAATCATAGCTGTACTCTCTTTGGTGATTTGTTGGATTGGATTTATTTGGGGTTTGTTTTGCTTTTGTCAAAGGATCTGTTATGGCAAACGACGACTTTTGCGCCCAAAAAAGAAACCAACTCGTTATTCCTTATTGAAGCCCGAGACTGAAAATGGAAACACAACATGTAATAACTAAATGCTATTTATTATTATGGAAATTTATTTAATTCTTATAGACACTCGAATCCTCAAAGTATATATTTGAATTTTCAAAGTTTCAGGGCCAAAGTGGTCGAATCAAATGGTTTTATCAGAATCTGATTCAGATTCAGAGGATGTAATGTTTGATAAAAGTAAAGGTAAAAGTAATGGCAATTTAAGGAAGTTTGATCAGAAATTGAAAACAGATGGATTTTGTTGAATTTTCCAACATATTTAGATACTCTTAATAATAATAATAATAATAATAATAATAATAATAATAATGGGGGAATATATTCTGACGATGACTTCTTTTTTTTTCCGAGTATAAAAAAATTTTTATAAAGCGCTAAACGCTTGTTATGACAAAAGAAAAAATTAATGACAAATTAGTTTTACAATTAATGATAAGTATCTCTTATAGAAATACGACTTTTTTTTTTTTTTTTTTTTTGCTAATTCATTAATTCATAACTAAGATGCAGTTGTGATATTTTAAGAATATACTTTTATAATAAAAAACATGAAATTTCAAATTTATTGGTATACTGGTGTTTAAAAAAAAAAAAAAAAAAAAAAAAAAAAAAAAAAACAGCATGTAAATGAATTTGTAAAGGTTCTTTTTTAAACATTTATTTTTGAGACTTTTTAACGCGTTAGCCTATTTATATTAATTTAATTTTATGAAAATTTAATCATTTATAAAATTTTCTATTTTGGGATGCTCAAGTTAATTACAATATTTGTATGAGTAAAATTGAGAAGAGGACTTAAAAGCTTATGCTATTAACGCTTGTCAGGTGCTTGAACATGGGCTATAATTTTTATTTAATTACAAGTAAGTGGTTTAGCAATGTTGATAATAATAAATACAGATCCAAGTGTTTTCAATTGAAAAAATGCTTTGAAGGAAAATGATTTGGTTGTGCATGTACAGTATCTAGGCCATCTTGATAAATGTCTTTATAATAAGAAATTTTGAAATGAAAATACAAGGTAAATATTTATTAACGCACAAGTAAAATATTATTTGACAAGTTTTACAAAATCACTCGTAATTTTTTTAGACTATCGTCAAAATTAAAGGGAAAAGCATCGTAAGCACGTAAGATAGTCCTTTTCAGTGGACAGAATAAAATGAATTGAGTACTAAAGAGACTGCGTTTAAAAATTGTACTTAATGATAATTGTCGAAAGGATCGAAGAGGTCGCAGCACATTTTAAGCACCATTTGTAATATAATTCACAAATTATTAAGAATTTCTTATATTTTAATAATATACTTTCATATAGATATATATATATATATATATATATATATATATATATATATATATATATATATACTGTATTTAAAAACTTTTATTTCAACTTTCTCAAGATAATATTATATTATAAATGATAATATATATATTGACTACGGTAAAGTTTAAAAACATCAAGAAATGAAGGGAAAATTCTTGATTCAATCCAAATGACAATGATAATTATAGTTATTTTCAAATCTGACGGATGCATCATAAATGTTTATACTTTGTTTATACTTTGAAATGTGATGCATTATAATGTGCCTATTTCAGAATAACGTTTTTAATGTCTTTGTAATATGAAACGCTTTGTCTTAGAATGTTAGGATAAATTACATTTCGTTCAAACGCATTGCCAAATAGAATTATCACAACATAAGACTGTGGTATTCCATAAATTAAATGTTATAGAATAATGATGTATTGCATAAAGAATTCCATTATATTTTAAAAAAATGTGTTCTAAAATATATATACATATTGTAAAAAGTATAGTAATAAAATGTCTTTAAGTAATTGAATAGTTTGGTCATTGTATAAAAAATTTTGCATCTAATCACAATTTATTTGGTATTATGATTCTGAAGATTTCTTCGTCAATACAAAATTCTAATTAATTTAAAGATAAAAATAATTTTCTAATATACACTTTTTTTCTTCCTTTCTTTTTTTGCTCCTTTTCTTTCCATTTTTTTGTTTTAAATTTCTGTTTGACTGTCAATCACAGTTAATACACCACTTTCTTGATACTTTTTGCACAATGGATCATTTTCTTTCACAACAAACGATAATACAGCCTTTTGATAATAATCTGGTACAATTTCTATGTTATTAATAACGGTAGAAATCAAATGTGCCTTTTCGCAATGAATACCTGGAAAAGTGGAGAGATTATTTATATATAATTAATTAATGTAGAATTAATAAATATAGTACAAGAAATTTGATATACCTGGTACTTCGTGCATTAAGTATGAAAAATGCACGTGCAAATGATAATAGGATGGTTGATAATGTAAATAAATTCTAAGTTGAGATGATGATAAATTGTACTTTTTCTTAATTACATCCGTCCCCGTATCTCTAATGTTTCTTAATAATGGTAAGTGAGAATCGTTAAGTTCTCTCAAAGATTTAATCCTTTTTTTTGCAAGAACTAATATATCCAACGAGGCTAATGTACCGTCCCATTTTAAATCCGGTAACATTATAAAACCTTTCTCTTTGTCCTTATCCTCGTAAATAATTTTATCGTATTCTGCCTTGTGACTCAAGATGTTATCAACCCACTAGATGGACATAAGATTTTTTATAATAAGTGCCGTATAGGAGGAACTTTTTTTGGCTGGTTCCTCCTTATAAAAATACAATACTTTTTTCTTCTTTTTTTTTTTGTTTTTCGGTCATTTTTTACATACCTGTAGGGAGAAACTATTGGACTCCAAGTAAGGTAGGGTAACACTCTCATAAATCTCATAGGTTTCGTTAACAAGATACAACTCTTTTCTTGAAAATTTGTCCAAATGCTTTTGAGACGCTGGATGAATTATCGTTACATTTAAACCTGTGGGATCGTATAGAAGGAGTTTAATTTTATAATCGGAGCATTGTAAACATTGTGATAAGAGTGTGCGTTAAGGAGATGAAAACGATTTGGGAAAAAGAACAGCAAGATCATTGTTTTGTATAACTGTTTAAAATGTTGTCGCTTCACGAGATTGAGAAATGCAAAAAAGAAAGAAAAAATAAATAAATCTTCTAGATAAGCAAGGGGAATGAAAATTGGTTTTGTCGGGAAAGTGTTGAGAAAAGCCGGTAACACGGAGGAGTGAAGTATCGGATAACTCAAGCATCCCCGAGATGATAAAGTTAAAAAAAAATAACGGGAACATTTAATTGTCGGGTGCGTAAATGTAGGACGAAACGTGATGAGATTAGCGATGATTACATAGTCGGCCGAGGCAAAGAGCCTGAAGAAATTAAATGAACGACTGAGGAATGTGGGGATGTATGGCAATCGTGTGACAACCGCCGCACATAAACATTTTGCCTCGAAGCAGACGTGGGCCAGAGTGGTATCATTGCCTAGTTATTACCGAGTGGTCGTCGACGT
Organism: Ceratosolen solmsi marchali; assembly: GCF_000503995.2. Classification (NCBI taxonomy): domain Eukaryota; kingdom Metazoa; phylum Arthropoda; class Insecta; order Hymenoptera; family Agaonidae; genus Ceratosolen; species Ceratosolen solmsi. The sequence continues at coordinate 4,629,659 of NW_011948432.1, forward strand.
AGAGTAGAGTAGGGCAGCAACTATCGAATGGAAACCGTAAGCGCGCCAAGGCTTGATAAACAAAAGAAGAAGCAGCCGAGCGACTGGGACACGAAGATAAAAAGAGAGAGCATAGAGTAAGCAAGTGCCAGTTATTCCCTTACCGTTATGCTCGCGGGTTGGGAAGCACTCGTAATTGCCGTAAACGTCATTGCTGTAGACTTTCCGAATGATGGTGCCCTCGTTGAAGAAGCCCCGTTTAAGGAATATATCGTCCTCGGGGAAGACCTTCTTCTCCATAATGACAATCGCCGGGCTCTCCTGGCCCTTGAACGTCCCCTCGACCATCAACTGCTTCCTCATGCTATTGACGTTGAGTATGCGCGTCATTTGAAAGCTCGAGAGCCTGAGGGCGGTGTCGTGTACGCTGTCCGCGACTTTGGACGCCTCCTCCGGCTCGATAGCCTTCATCTTCTTAGCAAGAGACTCTTCGGTCGCCGCGCCGTCGACACTTTGCTCCGCCATTTTTTCTCATACGGGGCCAATGCGAGAGAAAGCGGCCGTGTTTAAACTTGGCCTGTGCGTTGTCCGGCTGACTTCGCCGTAGCGCCGTTTAATGCCGCCACCGGTAGCCGCCTTCGCCGTCGACCGCAACCTCGACCGAGCGATTCCGACGCTCATGGCCTCGCCACCTGCCGGCGACTCCCGAACTTTCCCGCCCCCGCCACCCACACCATATTTCTAGTATTAGGCTAATTTTTAGTGAGATGCTCGGCCTCGGGATGCTCGCTATTGTCTCTCTCTCTCTCTCTCTCTCTATCTATCTATCTCTCTATCTCTATCTCTCTCTCCAATTTGTGCAGGAACCACGGCTTCGCGCCTCATCCGGGCCTTATTCTTATATATTGTGCGATCATATTAGAGCTTTCGCTTGCTGCCGCTAGGTGGTGAAGCTTGAATAATCGCGCGCGTCAACACAACATTCGAAATATCGAAGCTAACGAGAGCTTCGACTTTCTCTACTTCCCATTATATTGTCCTTCCTCGTACGACGATAATAAACGTTATTTTCGCTCCAACCAGTGTCCGAGCGTCGTTAACTTCGTTAAAATTACCATATTTCCATATTTTAGTCGTCCCTACAAAAATCAAATCATTATGCGCGCAATTCAATGTTGTATGAAAAAGAACACTTTAGCGGTTCGTAAATCGCCACTTTGCCGTGGAGTCATTAGCCGATAAACTAAAGGATAGTAATTTATTTTTATGAATGATAACAAGCCGATTGATGATACTTTGATTGAAATGTCATTCGAATTTTAATCGAATTCACAAACGATTGGAAAAAGTCCTTTCCTTAAAGAATAATTACTACCTTATCGCAATTACAAAATTGAATATTATAGTCCATACGTACAAGATTACTTTTACTTTAAATATTTTATATATGCGCGCGTGCGTGTTCATATGCTTGCGAGAAAAGTTTTAAACGTATTATTTGAAAAATGTAACTCTTCGAATAGTCTTACTTTAAAGTTATGATAAATTAGGCATCGTATGTAGGCTAAAATTTCAGAAAAATGCATAATAGTTCATTAGATTGTTGAACTTTCCTTTGTGATAAGAATATTAAAAATTGTGTGCTGTACCGCTGTAAGCGATGAAAGTGATAATATGTTCATTGTATAAGGTATTTAAGTACCTACGTTGGACATGTATGTAACGATTGATGGTAAATCATTTGACAAATAAAAATAAAGAAAATCGACGCCACATAGATTATCAATAAGTTGAACAATAATATTTAAAAAATTAAAAGGCTCGTCAATTTCCATGGAAAATGAAGCGATTAATGGCACGTACGAGGAAAGGTAAATCTCACGATTTATGATGCTCTGGATCCTTTCACTATACAAATTACTATAAAATTATAATTAGATAATAAAAATTACTATAAAACTTGATTAACTGTACATAAACTAAAATACTACAAACTGATAAACTTATGTTAAATATATATTTTGTCGGAGAATTAAAAAATCATATACGAAGGCGAATAGTTTTTAGTAAGAAATTAGTACGAAAATATTTTATAACCGCTACATATTTAAAAACTTTGTGAGAAAATCTTATTACCAGTCTCATATTTTAAATTAAAACGTTCTTAGCGATAAATATTCGTATTCCTTACGTAATTGCACAAAAATAATTTATTCAATATATCGATGGTCATATTCAAAATCCAATTAAGAAAATAACAAATTGTCCTCTTCATCTCTATTTTTTAATGCTAATACTTTAAATGTCCATTTTCATTATAAATTAAATAAGGATATCAATTTAAATAATAATAATTATAAAATAAATGTTTCATAATTGCAATAGTTTAAGATTGTTAGTGAATTTTATTTTTGTATAAATAGACACAAAAATTATTGATGTATTTTCCGATGTTGTATTTCTAAATTATCTAAATAAATCAATTATTCGTTCCTTATATAAAAATATTATTTTAGTTTCAATTTCGTTAGAGATCTAATTTATCTACGTTATGGGTTTTTTTTTTTTTTTTTTTTTTTTTTTTTTTTTTTTTTTTTTGTTTGTTAAATATAATGATTCCTAAGTCCTAATATTCATAAATTTTTTATATTTATAGCATATTAAATCGTAACAAAAAAAATACTCGAGTACATTGTATAAACTGACAAAAATATAGAATTGCGATATTGTCTATTGCGATATATTCTATTACAGATTGAATATTAAAAACTAATGGATAAAAATATACAGTTTATGAAATAATTGTTAAAAAGAAAAAGAAAAAAAATTAAAAAGCAATTCTCACACGTTTCTAATAAAACATCAGACTTTCATTCTCAAGTGAAGTAATTTTATTGTACAAAGAATCATATACACATTTCAATGTTATTTTAAAATATAAAAGAAATTTTCATTTTATAAAATAAAATTCAGTATTAATTGAAAACATTTTAAAGCAATAGATTAATTGGTTATGCTGAGCGTACACATTAAGAGTTGCATAAATTAAAATAAATTTATTAATCCTAAGCATTAATTATTCATCATTTGATCGGCAAATCAGTCTATAAACAATGCATCAGTTGTTACACACTCATTTAATTTAATGAAATATCTTTTTTAGATGGACAAAATATAAATATCACTGTTAAGAAAAAGGAACATTTAGATGCGGGTTGTATATTCATTTTTCAAACCACCAAGTAGCTGCTATTATTCGAGAAAGGTAGTTAATAGCCATATATATTTATATATATATATATATATATATATATATATATTACAGATGTTTCAACATACAAATTGTTAATTTAATTTTTTTTCTTTAACTTTGTTTTGTTAATAAATTTGTTGATTTGAGATTTGTGAATTATAGATTGGATATCTAGAATCATCATAAAAGTCGGTTAGGACAGATAAAGTATACCCAAACATTATAAGTCTCTTTTCTTTTTTTACTTTTTTTAATTCAAAAGTATCATTAACATTGTAATTAATTAACAGTATTAAACACATAAAAAATTTATTAAAATGATTTTTAATCGTTCGAAGATAAGAATTGAAAATATGCAAATCACATAATAGACACATTTTTATATTAATGACATTAATGACGACCTGGTAATTTAGTACTAACATTATGTATGTATATATATATATATATATATATTTATTTATTTATTTAAATATATGAATGTTTTTAAATATTTTATTCATATATTTTTTTAATAAAATATGTTAATTTTTAGATTTGAGTTTATTGATTGTTTCATTTATTTCTAAAAGAGTGGTCACTTTCAAAATTATAACCATACAATAATATTTAATATTCACAAGTTATTTGCCAAACTTGTGTATATAGGTAATTTATAATTCACATGGCTACTCTCGTAAAATTAGATATTATGTGTACGTGTATATGTGTGTGTGTGTGTGTGTGTGTGTGTATGCATATATATATATATATATATATATATACGTAGCAACTCTGATAATGGGAATGTAAACGCTATAAAAAATTGTAGTTAATTAAAAAAAAAAAGAATTAACGAAATACACGCGTTTAAATATTTTTAAAAGTCACGCAGTTTATTAGAGTTTTTATAAAAATGCCTCAAATTGAAGCGTGCATAATACAAACTCAATCGAGCACATTATGTTATTTATAAAATACATTAGTAATTCATATTGAAAAAAACAAGGCAATTCTTTTACAATTACACACATTTAAGCTATTAAAAGATAAAATTACTTATTTATCCCAAAATCTATACATTTGTTAATTTTAATTATTTTTTATTATTCTCGATTGTTAAATTATACCAGTTAACAGTATTTTTCATTTCCCTTTTAAAATATACACTATATAGAAAAACTAGTCTTCCTAAAACCATTTTACTATTTTAAGTTAAGTGTTTATTCCAAGAAAAATGTGTTCAAAATGAAGAGAAAAAAAAAATGAATTGTTTGAACATATATTTCTAAATAAACATATTTTAATGTTTTTATACATACAAATGAAAGATTTATTAATGATTCTACAACAATGCTAAGCTTCACATAAATTATAAGAATCTGTAATAAATGAATATTAAAAAATGATGTGAGCGAAAATAAATTTACTTATTGTACATAGTAATACACAATAATAAATGTACAAACTGTGTGTAAACTAAACAGAATAAACTTAAGTAGAATAATTAGAAATATGGACAAAACTGTAAAGAAATTGCATCACTGAGTAAAAGAGAAAGGTAATGTGCGAGTCGTTTGTGTCAATTAAAAATGTAATATCAATAGATGTATTATTACTTTTTTCAAAAATTAATTCTGAATTCCTTGCATTTTTTGGTATAAATGACAAGACAATAAGAATCTTACAAATGACAATTTAATTAAAAATTGTTTTCGCGTCACTCTCGCATTCTCATGCTTTGCAATTCTTTCTTACAATGGTCTTTCACACTTTCTGTCATCGTTACACGTATTATTTGTTTCATAGTATGTTATAGTTTAAACATGTGACCTAAATATTACGACTTATTTATCAGTGTCCTTTATTAGCGTTCATTATTTCAAAATTGAAATGTTTAGAGTTCATTATTGAATGAATGATTGTTCACTTCACTAAGCCCATTTTCTTTGCCTCAACTTCATAAATGAGTAACCTCCACATTTTAACTACAAATACCTCTGCTTCCTCATCAAGAACCTGCAATATTATATTTTTAAATATTATATAGAATTTTCATGGTTAAAAAAAAAAAAAAAAAAGAAAAAAAAAGTCTTTTCATCTATCTCTCGAGAGATCTATATTTACCATTTGTACATCGTCAAGAATTCCTTGAGGTGAACTTCCAGCCATAACTTTACTGCAAATGAAATCAACTAAAGTATTCTCTGGCTCACCGATGTACTCGATTATTTTCTTATTTATCCAAGGACGTATTCTTTTATCCATCAGTGACTAAAATAAACCAAAAAAAAAAAAAAACAACAATCATTTACTTCCAATCGCTTGTAATCAATATTAAATAATTAAATAATGCTTACATTATCGATAACAGCCCAATCAAGTTGATAACCGAAAAGTGCATTTTTGTCCGTTGGAATTTTATCGATGAGTGACTTGATGTGTTTCCGTTTTTCCTCTTGAGACTTCGAATTTTCCTCTTTTGAATTTTTTGCTGATTCTTCGTTCTTCTTTTTCTTTTCTTCACCATAATCTATAACAACATTATAAAATGAAGTCTTTTTTGAAATTTTGAAAATTTTTATTTCTCAATTAAAAGCCAATCGCTGAATTATATCGCTCACCAATAGGTACAAGCTTTCGTTTTTTGGAATTGTTTGTGCTATCATCGTCGTCATCGTTATTAAAGACGTCTTTCACATCTATACGACCTTTCTTCCTCGACTGATTAGAATTCTGAGTGCTGGGTATCGTATTTGGACTCGCAGGAGTTTTATTGCCAATTGCGTGCTCCCCTCTCGAACCCCCGACAGCCATGGCAAATGGAACGAAATTACCTTAACAATAAACGTAGCTCATTAAGTTTACTGTCAATATTTATAAAGTTCTTTGTATTAGCAAGCGATTCTAATGACGAAAGATAAACTCGATCGTACATTTAGAATAACCGTTAAACTTTGTTTAAGAAGTAGCGACTAACTCTTGCATAAGAGCGACTCGATATAACCGTCAATGGATATCATATGCAGGTCAAATAATTCAACGCGTCAATTCAACTCGTGAACATATTAATTATAATATTACTCGCAAATACCTAGTTTTACGAGCGATAAATATAATACGTAACGGCATAAGCGTAACTACGGTAGTTACAAATTTTTTTTTTAATTTTCGTTCACATTTTTGTCATTGATGCTTAAGTTGGGTAATTGTACTGTGGTGTATCATTTCCATTCGCTATTTATAATATGAAGAGTGCGAATGACGGTTAACTGACTGAAAAAACCAAAGTTCTACGCAATTCAATCGCGTTATTGTACGAGCTCGTGTATATCATAGAGCGGATAGTGATTAATCATATGGGTAGAATATATAATTTTAAGAATATATTATAAGCATATATTTAAGAAAATGAGATAGAATATGTTTAAAAAAAAAAAAAAAAAAAAAAAAAAAAAAAAAAAAAAAAAAAAAACGATTTATTATATATACGATGAATAAATATATATATTTTTTCGTACTAGTATTTTCTAAAATAGCAGCTCACAAATATTTCATTAATATTAGTTATTTTCATTTATTATGATTATGAGTTATTATTTTCACATGATATTTGTCTATTGGCAAAAGTAAATTAGTTCAATGATGATAGTCCCAAGTAGTGTTATTATTACAAAGTAAAATTTTACTATTCGATTATGCTGAATTTTTTAATGCTTCGATATTAAGGTAAATAAATACGATGCATTCCTATATTACATTAAGAAATTGAATTATTATTTTAACTGCTTTAATATGAACAAAATGATACGTTATAAGCCAGTGCATCTTGGCCGGGCAATACAAATTAATATTTTATATTATTATAAAACGGCATGTAGAAACGAACATGTCATAATGATCTATAAATTTAAAAGAAACTTTCCGTTTATATTGCCTTATGACGACTATGCTCCAACGTTTATGTTTCTCAAAGTTATGTCATCAAAATGCGGTAACGCAAATGAATTACTCTTTAAAACTATTAAACCCATCAATCCCAAACATTGTATCATCTTTATCATTATTTTTTATTTTTGTTTTGTTTAACATCAAACTCTTAAACCTAATATAAACAACAACAAAAAAAAACAAAAAAAAAAAAACAAAAAAACAAAGAAAAGTTAGTCATTAACGTTATAGATTATACCAACGAATTATAATAATTCATTATCACATATAACTCACGTCACAAAAAGTATCGCTGACACTATCCCGTACAATGACAGTCAGCCTCTATAAAAAGAGGTCCGTAGGCATTTTAATGAATTAGGCACGCGTTGCGTTCCTCGATATGCAATGAAAGAAAGTCACCGAGAGTCACTACTTACTGCCGCTAACTTTGTCAGACTCGCTGACAAGGGACATTCGCGAATCTTCGTCGTGAGCCGGTGGCATGAGGGCCTGGGGCGGCGTCGTCGACCTAATGACAGGCGGCGAGTTGTTCCTCTTGTCCTTGGAGCTCTCCCTCTCAAGGTCAATGGGCGCCTCCTCGTGATCTTCGGCGCCCTCCCTGTGGTGATTCTGGTGATGCCGGTGATGCCGACGATGGTGATGGTGGTGGGGTCGGGGAGGCGTCCTTGATATCTCCTGCTGAGACTGGGAGCCCCCGTTGTCGTAGTGGGCGGCCTCGTCGCTGTCGCTCTCGATGGGCTCGGTCTCGATCGGCGGCATCTCCTGGGCCTCCTTGTCCTTGTGGCGCGAAGTGGGTTTCTCGTCGTCCTCGTCGATGATCGTTATAACCGGCTTCGGCTTGTACTGTTCCTCGCGCTCGGCCTTAAGTCTCTCGAACTCCGCCGCCGGGTCCGCGTAACTCGAGTCCGCGTACAGCTTGTCCCTGAGTCTTTGGAGCTCCTGACGCTCGGCGCACCGGTCCCTCGAGTCGGCCTCGGCCTCGACAGCTCGCTCCTCCAGCCGCCGCGAAAGCTCCTTGCCCTTGTAATACTTAGCGTCGTCCCGGTCGTCGTCGTAATCCTCGAGGAATTCCTTGAGCCTCTTGGCTTCGCGCTCGCGCGCCTCTCGCTTCGAGCGTTTCTTCTCATTCTCCTTGTCGTATTCCTTCTGCTTGCGACGCTCCCTGGCCTCCCAGGTACGCAGCCTCTCCTGGTAGGCCGCGTCCTTCTCGCGCGCCCGCCTCTCGTTCTTCTTGCGCTCTTTCGCCTCCTCTTCCTCCTCTCTCTCGCGCATTATCTCGCGCTCCGTCTTCCTTGCCTCTTCGCGCTCTCGCTCCCGTTCCCGCTCCCGGATTTCGCGTTCGCGCTCCCGGTCGCGCTCTCGTTCTCTCTCCCGCTCCCGCTCGCGCTCTTTTTCACGCTCGCGGTCGCGCTCGCTGCGCTCCCTCTCAGCCCGATCGCCGCGATCATTGCGCTCCCGATCGCGGTCCCGGTCGCGCTCCCGCTCTCGTTCTCGGTGCCGCTCACCATCGCGGTCTCGGTCGCCACGGCCACGGTCCCTATCCCGGTCTCGATCCTTAGACCTGCGAACAGAAATCCCCAAGCGTTAAAGTAAATCCTCGAGAATAAGCTTTAGAAGAAGTTGTGAGGAATACGAGATACGCACAGCCACTTTCAGATGACAAATGTGAACCAATGAAACTGCCACAACACCAAAACAGCAGTATATAAAATTATATTCAAGCACTCTCAGTTTTATTAGCGCAAAGTGGTCTGTACGTTGCTCACTATCCCTACCCTTTTTCATTTCATTTCAGCGCTCTCTCTCTCTCTCTCTCTCTCTCTCTCTCTCTCTCTCCCTCATCCTATATATATTTTATAAAAGCTATCAAGGATTTTATTGTTAGTTTATTCGGACTTCGAGTTAAATTTCTTAAAGTCTTTTAAACAAAACAATCTTAATTTAACAAACTCTCTGTCTATTTATTAATAAGCAACGTTAAAGGTTATTAAGGAAAATATTTGGATGTTGATAAGTTACGATGGTTGTATACAGACTGTTTTTAACATGTTTTAACTATAACAAATGATGTGTCTTAATCCATTTCCTTCGAAATTAGTAAAGTAACTTGATTGAAACAAAATTAACTACGCTTGTACGGCAACGTATATAACTCATGAATTCAATGTAAATTATACAAGCAATTAAGTAAACTATTAATAATGAAACACCTATTTTCACAACAACCAAATAATAATCTTAAATATATTATTAACCATTAAAACTCTGAAAGACAAAAGTACTAATTCACGCGTAATTAACTACTTATCCTTTTATTTAATTATTTTATAAAATTAAATTTTTCATAAATCTAAACTAATAACCATAACGGTGTAGTAAGTAGCGATGCTGGTGGTAATTATAGGAATAGCAGTAGCAGTAGTAAACCATACAAGTAACACACACAGATATATGTGTATATATATATATATACATGTATTATCCATTTTTATAAGATAAAAATATAATGTAAAAAAATAATTTTTACTCCGTTCGTTTCTGAGCTTAAAAAAAAAAAAAAGAAGAAGAAGAAAAAAATTCTCATCTTGAAATTAAACAAGCTTACAATTTGCTGTAATTTTATTTTAAATCGAAAAGAAAGTAATCAACGGTATTTAAAACTTCTAATTTTTAATTAAAAAAAGTACTCTTGGCCAGGTATATTCTTAAGGTTCATCAAACATTTAGTACAATTTTAAATAAGTCACGGATCTAACCAATGTAGTTAATAATTTTATTTGTTTAATAAATGAAAGGTTAAATTAACCAATTCTCAGTGTCTCAAAACTAATATTTCGAGGTGTTCGAGGTGTTCGAGGTGTTGGAGGTGTCAAAGCCACGTTTTGTTAAACATTAAAATTTTTAGGTAAATTGAAAATAAAAGCAAATAGGGATATCAACAAAAAAAAAAAAAAAAATTGAAGGACAATTAAAAGCTATAACATGCTCATATAAATCATAAGCCAATAAAATCTTTAATCAAAACTGCGTGATAAGAGTAGCGCGTATCAATGAACCATCATCTTAAAAGACTCACGCAAGTATGTTTTTAGATGCTCGTTATAAGGAAAAATTTCTTTCTGAAATTGTTAGATACGATTGACTGTTTAATTTCAAAGGAAAGTTCGGCGACAGAGAGATAAAATGTTTGGTAATAATGTAACAACCTCGATCTGCTACGTCGCTTATCTCTGCGACTACTGCCGGTGCTGTCACCTCGGGTCTTGTGAGGACTGCCTGGATCGCCGTCCTCGTCATGTTTATTGTTGGCCTCCTCGTCCTTGCGGTCCTTGCGCTCTTTCTCGCGCTTCTCGCGCTCCTCTTTCTCCACTGCTTCCCGTTTCTTTTTCACTTGAGCCTTCTCTTCTTCTTGTTTCTAAAAAAGACAAAAGCAAAAAAGGTTCGCTTTAATGTCCATACCCTTGGTACGTTTCACTATCTGAAATAATATCATCGAGCTTCTAAAAAATAAATAATTATAAGTATTCAAGTCAACTTTGAATTAATCATTTATTTTTACAGTTAACAAAATTAAAAATAAAGTAAAAAATAAATTTATAACGAATTAAAAATTTTACTCGTTAATTTTTTATAAGTTTTCAAGCCAATAATCCTATTTAACGATTGATGGATAATTTTAATATTATTCGTAAGGTAATTGTAACCGATTTCTTGAGTGAGATAGATAGAAAGAGAGAGAGAGAGAGAGAGAGAGAGAGAGATAAAGAGAGAAAACACTATTAAAAACAATCGATTAAACCGGTTATCAATTTACTCAAACGAATTTTCAAAAATTATATTTCCAATATTGTTCTTCAATTAAGCAAGTTACACCACTTTCATAACTTAATATATAGATAATTTTACATATATTTACATGCAGTGATAATTTTAATCATATTTTATTTTTAAAATATTATTTAAATAGTTGCGATGACACTGGTCGATGACATAATGGCGATAAAAATAACTTCCCAATACTACTTTTAAACTATCCGTGCCTCATGTCTTTTGCAGAGATTGCTTAACATATTTATTATTAATGAAACATAGACAATATCATGCAAATAATAATAAGTTTATTTATTAGTGTTTAAAAAAATTATAATCATAAAACTTCAAAGTACTTTTACAAGATAAGACTGTTCTTCATCGAGACAAAAGCGTAATAATAATATTCTTCTTAAACAAAATTAAATTTCCGGCTAAATAGGACATTTCGACTCCATAAGTGGCTTAACCCCTTAAATTCTTATAATCCAATGATTACACAATGAAGAATTAATTTATACAACTGTGTTATATGAAATTAAATCAACTAGGACTATTGACTCAAAAATATTAACTATCAATGCTTAATTATTTTATGTATAAAAAATATCTTCGTTTCGCAGTCTTCATTATCTTACTCACAACTTTCAAGGACCTGTCGATATAGGCTGTCCGCTGTTCAGGTTACTCTGGGAGCCTTTACAGAACGAGAGGAAGAAAGAAAGACAAGATTCCTCAAGAGGTAGTTTTTGTTGTTGTTTTATATATATATATATATATATATATATATATATATATATATATATATATATATATATATATATATATATATATATATAAAGACTAATTCGCTTACGTCTAAACTTATGAACTATAGACATTAAAAAAGAAGAGCAATCTTCGAAAATATCAAATGCATATGAAATAACAATGAAAGAATAGCAATCGCTACTACACCCGTATGAAATAGTTCACCCGACAGAGTCGAAGGCTGCACGCGTGTACTCACAACACACAAACAAACCTTTCGAACTCGCCGTACATTCACATTCTTATGTTTGTTATAATATTAATTATATTTTAATTTCGAATCGTCTAAGCCTATTATAATTTTTATTTTGTAAAATATCGAATAGTATATATGAAGTGTTTCGTGGTTATACCGATTTAGAGGCGAAGTCGTCGCGTAGTCAGAATCGGTCGGTCTCCATCTCACTCACTTTTGCAAGGAGAGACACAATTATTGTGTCATCTCGTTTGTTTTTCTCCTTCATTGAGTCAAAATCTCTTGTACGTGTTCCATGCGCCGAAAACGGTACTGTGTATCAGCCACACATCAGCGACAGCTGTTGAATATTAAAGGCACAATTTTCTTGGCGACGTGCTTCAAACTTCACAAACCTCAACCAACTCTAAATTTTGTTTATACATGTCTTTCCTCATTTAAATGAATTAACAATGTGGCAACTGAAAATCGTCGAGCAATTCTAGGTGTGTGTAAAACTTTTCAACATGCAAACATACACATCAAGGTATAAAATTGAATTGCTTTTTTATCTCAAATATTTACTAAACTCGGATGAAAAAATTAGGTAATCGTCTTTAAAAATCAATCATTTCTCGAATATTGATTAATTCGGTCATTGGAACAACTAGCATTTTTACATTCTCAACGCGGGTTTTGATTTAAATTTTGTTAGACTAACAGTGGTGTCAATTGTAAATAATTTATCATACAAATTTAATAAGAAAATTAGTAAATCAATTATTAGATGTTAAAACATTCAATGAAAACCTGCAAAGGGAAGTTTTTATATTCAAAATATTATTAATAGTATTTATTACATCTTCAAATTAAGTTGATGATAATTCATACATACTAACATTATAATTTATTTAACTGCACCCAGATTTCTATAGAAAAGTAACTTTTGAATGTTTCTACTTGCAATTAATATGCATGCATATAATAGTGTAATAATTGTTTAGATGTCACGAAAATCTGTAATTATGTAATGTTCTACATCTACATTTTAATATATTGTTTATGTAAAAAACGACTAAAGTAAGATATTCTTAATTTGCCCCATCACAGTGAATATTTTTAAAAAATATATGCTTTTTATATTTTCATATTTAATAAAATATTTCAATATTCCATTTTGAAGAGTAAATCTACAACATTACAATGCTTTCCTTTCTCATACACGTATATATATATATATACATATACATATACATACATACATACATACATGCATACATACATACATACATATATAATATAAGTATAATAAGTTGAAGAAAAAATTTGAAATTAACTTTTATCAAATCGTTACGATTTACAGTTACGTAGTGAGAGGAAAATTTAAAAAGTATAAATTTTGAAGTGTACAATGATAGTGTGCATCTCATGGAGATAAATGTATAGATAAATAGATAAATGATAAAAGATGAATAAACAGATAGATATAATAGATGGAAAGATAAGTGGATAAATAGATAGATAGATTGAAAGATAGAAAGATTGATAGATATATAGATAGAAAAAAAGAGAAGTAATAATGTAAATGAAGAGCCTTTGCACGAGGAACATTTAGTTTTTTAATGGTTTTGCGTTGTCGGATTTTATTTATTTTATTTTATTTATTTATTTATTTATTTTTTTTTTTTCATCATTGTTGATCTGTTTTTGGTGAATTTTACTCACGGTATGCGAAGTCGGCTGCTGGCAGTGCCGAGGGGCGCTGGAGGAGCACCTATGGTACTACGTACATGTCTGATCGTGTGAGAGGCCGAGCAACACTGGCTGTTTACACAAAATAAAGAACAACTGAACGCTCTCCATCTCGTCGAGAAAGATAAAAAGAGTGTGGCGAGGTTTCTCGCTGGATAAACTTTCCTTTCTCTAAATCTTTTTATTTTTTATTTATACATTTTTATAATTAACACAGTTGAGTGGTCTTTCATTCTAATAGAGTAACCCTCGGGAGAGCGAGTTCTTTTAGCGTCTCTAAAGCAATTCTAAAATAAATAACGAACGAAGCAAGAGAAACTCGAGTTTCGCGCTTGTCCTCTCGGCTGGCTTCTGTTGATTTTCGTTGATTTTTGATTATTCAACCATTTAAGCTTCTACCCCTCCCCGCCCCCTCCCCCTCCCGCCCTCCGTCCGACCCAATCATCGAACACCGAATCAGTATTTCGATGCAACTATTTAAATGTAAGAAATTATCATTACCTTCATGACTTCCCGAAATTTTCCAATTTCCCGTGTGATTAGATCGCGCTTACTTTCTTCGATTTCAGCATCATCCAGATTGAGAATCTTTGCGACTGTAGTTTTTATTGGTTCTTCTGCAAAAGAGATCATACATAGTTAATATAAGCACTTTCGGTATAAACAATATATTCGTGAAAGCTGACCTGAACTATTTTGAATTATTTCTAAATCAGTTAGATGCTCCGAAATAATTTGTTGAATGCGAGTTAGAGCTTCGGAATCTATAGCCTTCATTCCATCATCCATATAATCGTCGTTATCTTCTGATTCAATAGATTCGGTTGATGTTTCATCCTGTAAAGGAGATGAGCCTCCTTTCAACTTCTTTCTTCTCTCAGCTGTAAAAGTAATTACAAATAAATAATGCATTTGTAACATCCGTATCACATGTACTAAAATTTTAGGATATTTCACTTGTAAAACATAAATCAACGACGCAAAGATATACAACTTGCAATTATTTATGAATTCTTACATTTTTACAGCTATTTGAAAAATACTGTCTTTTCAATTAATTTGAATACATAAAAAATTCTGCAAACCTTTAAACTGATCTAAAGCAACTTTAGTTTTAGCATCAACTTTGACAACTAATTTCTTATTGCCAATTTCCATGTCATGTAATATACGAATGGCTCTTAGACCAGCGTCTGGACCAGCATATTCACAAAAACCAAAAGCTTGGACTCTTTTCCATGAGAGTACGTGTCCACAAGCACCGAGTATATGCCTTATCATAATATCGGGAGCGCGATCCATAATATTGCCCACGAAAACTGTAACAGGTGGGCCTGTTTCTCGTTCCCGTCTCGGCCTCGGTGCTTCGGGTCTTGGTGGCTGATTACGTTGATAACGAACAGCTGGTGATGAAGTTTGCATAGCAGAAACTGGTGTGGGAACCATCTGAAAATTTTGCATTAAATCATTAAAATTAATTGAACGAATATACATTACAGATATGTAAAAACAAAGAAAAAACTAGATGAAAATTTGTACTGAAAATTTTGCTCGTCACAATACATTCATGAATATTATTTTTTAACAAGGCAATATTGCACAGATGCCGATAAAATTTACGACTTACATGCATCGAGTGATTTAAAGTATTCAAATACATAAAAATACTCTATTAGTTCATTTTTATATCTAAAGCTATTAAATGCAATTTAACGTAAACTGAATACTTTTAATTATATATAGATCAATGTTCAAGAAAGATAATTGGCGATTAAAAATATTATATTATATCGATAATGGATACATTTTTTAGTCTTAATGTTAGATAACGCTGCTACAACTTAAACTAACATTTCGCTCTTTCGATATCAAATAGTAACGTTGGCAGTTTCAATTTCAATTCAAAATCAAACCGTAATTGCCATTGTCGAACAAACATCATTTAGTTGATAACAGAAATATATATGAATAATGTTGGCTTACATGAGGCATTGGCATCACACCTCCGATAATTGGTGGTGGTACGCTCACCATGTACGGCATGCCAGGGATACCCATCGGGGTTTGTCCTGGATACGACATTTTGTACGTTAACTAAACCTTGTGCCTGTAGTTCACTCGTGAAACTGTAAGTATAAAATTTTCAATAAAATCAATGAAACTGTAGAGGCAAATTAAGAGAGAGAGAGAGAGAGAGAGAGAGGGAGAAAGAACTCAGTGAAAATATAATAAGGAAACAGATGTGCCATACAGAGTTAGCAACGCTATCTGTGAACAAAACACAAACAAACAACAAACGATACCACGCGCTATATAATACTGCAATAATACCGCAAAAACTACTATGACAAATACAATAAAGCAGCAAAATAACGAGGCTTACGATAAATAGAACAGAGCGAGTCTCGGATTCGATACGTGCACCAACACGGTAAGTGCGCAAACCATACCTTAGTAACGGTAATTCTGGGCATCTATGGGCTAATTAGAACGAAAGAAATGCTTCACGAACAGGCAAACACCTTGCGAACATTGCAATCCCCCGAGTGACAAAAATAACGCGATAAATGCAAAGATGAGGCGCGCGGCAACGCGAGAACGAGTTCGGACGAACCTAACCACGAAAAACGTAGATAACGCGCATCGTCCTCGCACACCGTCAAATTACCATTAGTTTGACGTCACACATGCGCTCCCTCTCGCTCCCTCTCGCTCGCTCACTCTCGCTCGTCGCCACTCAGTTAAGCCGTAAGTCTCGCTCTAACGCATGCTCACGCATCCCGCACAACTTTTCACGCTCACTTGCCTAAATTAAAGAAAATTTGCCGATCGCCCGGAGTTTCATGGCAGATGATTGCCGCTGACGTCACATAATTATAAGGCCACGGACCAATAACACGCCGGGTGAGTAGAATCGTATCCGGGGACGAGTGGTTCAAGCGCACAACAGCAGTCAACCAGTAGTCAACCCGAGCAGGCAAACAGCGGCAACGGCAGTAACAGCAGTAACAGCAGTAACAGCAGTAAGAGCAGTAAGAGCAGCAACAGCAGCCCTACGTGCACAGCGCGCGGATACACGCGTACGCTTAAAACAACAAGCACGCACGCACGCACGCACGCACGCACGCACAAATCCACCCACCACGGACCACAAACAGGACTAGAAAATACCCGCTAGTACCTGCGAGACGCAAACGGCGAACTAAACGGGAACGAGGAAAACGAGCTGTTGTCTTTGCAGTTGTGAGCGGAAACAGATGGCGCTGATGGAATGACGGCGGCGGTGGCGGTGGCAACAAGAGCCATTCAATAATCCCAATGATATAGCCGCTCTGATAATCTCCAATCACTCTCTTCCTTAAAGCCGAAGCGCCTAACGCGATTTATTATTCCCCGATTCGATCGAATATAATCGTCACCGGCGAACCAACCGAGCAGAAATAAGCGGTCAGTGCCACAGCTTCTCTTCGGATCCATCAACCGTTCGTCAGATACCTTCACCCATGGTAAAAGTAGCGCTGCTACTTTTCATTAAAACTTATTGAATTGGTGTTGGGAGTAAAATTTATATGGATTTATTGCACGATCAGCGATCTGTCTTAACACTTGTGCATTGGATTCATCATATACGATTAGAAAATTGAATAAATGGCGATAAAAATAATGGAGATAAACCATATGCATTGATGACATACTAATGGATTTTCAAACAATAAATAAGCTAGATAATTCGATGCTTATAATTTTGTAAAGTATATAATACCTTGAACCTAGTACCTCGTTCATATGCACAAATGTATTTTTCTTTTACTTATTTAATTATTTTAATTTATTTTATATGATTTGTCGACATTACAATAATCAGATGATACGATACTATGATAAAAATTATTCGATGGGCCAAGAACTTAAAAGGCCGAATTGAACGACTATTGAAGGACAGATGTATGCATTAGTAGACGGCAATTTACGTATTTGTTTAAAACTTTTTTTATTTAATAATTTTCAATAATAGATCACACGTTCGATGCTTATCTGATTCGTTACTATTAATCGTAGCGCGCAATCAAAGATAATTCAATTATGCCAGAATTCGTGACTGGTTAAAAAATAATAGACTTAATGTCAAGGTCTAATACAATATAAACGATTAAACTCGAGTTAAGCATTACAGAAGCTTTAATAAAGATGTTCTATAGAACGTAACGTTTATAGAGTACATTTATAGAATCGTCCGATTATTCGACAAGATCTTATTAAGTTCCGTAAAATTCTGAAATATCGCGTTGATTATTGCAGCGGCCTAAACGTTATGTTGTCTTTCTTTTTTTTCTTTTTTTTTCTTTCTTTTTTTTTTTTTTTTTTTCTTACACGACACAACCATTCCATTCTCTCTATTCTCATGGATGACTTATCGATGAAACATAAATGGTCGAGGAAATAAAAGAAGAGGACATTTTTATTGAAAAATTTTATATGTCTTATGAGGAATAGATAATAACGAGAAAGATGAATTTACAATCAAACACGATAATGGTAGAATTGTATAGCTGTATACACTTGGTGCACAGGTGTTATCACAACAAAAGAAAAATTAATATTAGAAGTTTTTACATATTTGTGGATTTAAAAAATTTAGATAAAATAAGTGTTTCGCAAATTTCATTTGACAATGGAAAATTATACGCTCTTTCCCAATTATTTATTAGCGCAACGCGTGAAAAATTGTACGCTCATTATTTATAAAATAAAAAAAAAACCATTGGTTTCATATTATAAAATTTCTTTAATTATTCAGAAATATTGCTTCGCCTAATTTGATTTGTTATGATAAAGTGACAAAATTTAAGTAGAAATTTATGCAACGCATCGTTGTTTAATATAAGATTACTTATTTATGAATAATGAAATAAAAATAATTGCCTAATTATTAA
This sequence comes from Ceratosolen solmsi marchali, assembly GCF_000503995.2. Classification (NCBI taxonomy): domain Eukaryota; kingdom Metazoa; phylum Arthropoda; class Insecta; order Hymenoptera; family Agaonidae; genus Ceratosolen; species Ceratosolen solmsi. The sequence goes on from NW_011948432.1 coordinate 4,648,305, forward strand.
AATAGGATATTGTCGACAAAGTCTTTGAAAGTAATAAAAAAATGCATTGCCATTATTATTATGATTATTATTAATATAAGTTGTTATAATTATGTATTGTGTAGAGTTAACTAGGTATTCTATACATACGTATATCAAACTTCGTACACCAACTCTTAATATTAAAATAGTTTTGCAAGAATAATGACTGTTTGAAAAAGTTTTTAAGTCACTAACAATAAAAAGAAGGTCAAAAGATACTTATTTAATGTACATTTGTTATAATTACATTAACTTTGGGTTGTAACAAGACATTATCACGAAGTTCACAACGTGCACAAGGAGAAAGCACGTGGCATTTTTAAAAAGTAGATATTTCAAAGTTTTTTTTTCTCGGTATTATAATTGGTTAAAAAAATACCACATCGCTTTATACGGCATTTTCATTATAATTTAGACAATTTTTGCGGATATATTATGAACGGCAATAAGTTACGGTAAGTAGAGTGCCTTTGATTGATCCCAATTCGTCAATAATAAAGAAAATAATAAGAGAGAGAGAGAGAGAGAGAGAGAGAGAGAGAGAGAGAGAGAATATATACTTCCTTATCATCCTTAAAAACTACATGAATTTAAACAAATAAAGGCTTGTTTGGTGCGCAATCGTTATTAAAACCTTTACATAATTCACTCAAATATTATTATTTTTCTATTGTACATTATTTAATTTAGCAGAATATGATAAAGTGCCTAAATTGTAAATCTACGCGAAAATAACTATAGATATGACATTTTATCATTAATGCAAATCTTATGGATAGTCATAAATTCGTTGAATTATAGAAAATTAATGTTAATTTCAATTATTAATCTCATAATAATTTAAGACAAACTCGTAGAACAATGTGTATCTTCTATCTTTCTAATTACATTCGGCTTTGAGAAGCGAATTGATTGCGCATTTCATAATAAAACAGAAAAAAATCTCCGAGCCATTAGTAAGAGATTATTTCAGTGAAATTAATTAACACGTAGAGCGGCAAGATTGTCTTATCATATCAATGACCGCTCGAACGTGACTTAGTTTATGAAATAAAAATGTTTCAATTTCACGGATTCGATTTCACGGATGTGCGTATTGATTATAAAAGACAAATTTATGGGACAATACATAGGAATATCACATGAGATTCGCGAAGCCCTTGAGCGCCGGCCATTGCAACTTTTTAACCTTACGCTTCGATTATTCTAGCGTAGAAATTCATTGAGCTTAGTCGTCCGTACGTGTTACGCACACGTGTACAACAGCGTCAGTTGGATTTTGTACGGGCAGGTCTATGATAGCGGGGGTGTACCCTTTAATAAGCCGAGGTGCACTTTGCAAATCAACCGCTCTCATTTCAGCCAATAATGCACGTGTGTGTGCGTGCGCGCGCGTATAAAATGACGTAGCGTCCCATGAAAATATTCTTTTTCTTTTCTTTTTATTGTTAATCGTGCTTATACGTTTGTGCATACACAATGAGAAATCGAAATAAATATACACGTATATTAAACACAGAGCGATACGAATATTTATAAAAATAACAACCGTTCGTAATATTTTTATTTTTATATTTTTAACTAAATTATCGTGTGTAATGCAGATGCATGCGAATGAAAAATAATAAATTTCAATCGTTTTATTGCTTATAAATTGTACAATATTTCGAAAATATTGACAATCTTATACTATTAAACTATTATCATAATCTAACCAAGCTGTAGTAAAAAATAATATTTAAAATTTTACATTAATTGTAATGTAATCGTAACTTTTAATTGCTCGATTTGCAAATTAAATGTAATGTGAAAACACTGGCTCTCGTGATGTTAGACAAAGAGAAATATATATAAAACTTAAGTTCAGTTATACGCTTTAATTTGTTAAATAACACTTAACTGGATGGTGTTTAAACTATAATTGTTTTTGTAAATTTACACTGTAAGCAGCGCTTCAAATTCAAGAAGTACATTATGCATATATGTATAGTGGCGCGCGCGGGCACACACACACACACACACACGCCCATGCACCATGCATGCTCCCCAAACTCTTATGAGTATGCGCAATATCCATATGCATGCATTTATATATATATATATATATATATGGGCAACGTGCGGCTCGCACTCATAGATGTTTGACCCTAGAGTAGCGAGAGCGCTTCTTACGCCATCTAACGCCAAAAATGCGTACTTAATATAAAAAATCATAAAAGTCTTTTGTTGCCAGCGAATTATTCCGATGCGCTTTATCAAATTATTATAATTTTAATTTTAAAAATAAATCGCAACTATATTGTTTGAGAAGAAAGGATAGAATAAAAATATAGAAAATCGCTGTACTACCGAGCTAATATTATCACTGGCAGAGCTTAGCTTCGGATGATTCTGCTGCTCGAGCTTAACCAACCGGGTTATTAAAATAATACGTTTGAACCTCTGGCCCATATGGCGCATGCGCATTCACATTATCAACAATCCCGATACAATGTAGTCGATGAATTAAAAAACAATTCGATTTTTTTTAAATGGCGGGGAATATGTATCCCTCGCGACTGACATGCAAACCGAAAAGACACAATTTCTATTCTTCATAATTTATAGGAAATATGAATGTGCGCTCGTTGACCGTAGATATTTTTGGCTCAATCTTATCTTTTAATTTTCGTAAAAGTTGTTGAAAACGCGCGACAATCAGCAATGCAAATTAACAGTATTTTAACATTTATGTTTTGTAACAGACGATCCGTGTTAATTAATCTAAGAATAATACTTTTCTGTAACGATCGCGGCTTAATTGTAGTAGTCTACTCGTATATAGGCGCACCAACGATTAAACAATAAGAAATTTCAAAATTATTCTACACGATTTGAAGATTTTTGAACCGTAGCTTTTAAAATATGGATTATACGTGCAACAAATGAGATTAAATTCGCTAAATATTCCTGGTAATTGGACTTTTTGTCGGGTTATGGGCATTTCAAGCCCAATTATCGACAAACCCATGAATAAAGAAGGATAAAAGGTATCGAGAGAAAAGAAAGGAAACGCTAATACCATTTCTGGAAAGACGCCTTGAGTGGGCGCCGCTGCTGCATTAAGGACGTGTCTTTGAGAACGCGCATTTCAGCTGATCGGCTTTCCAACGAACATATTTTAGAAAATGGCAGAGTGCGGATTGCCTTTAATGCTGATAGCAGAGGCCTCGCATTGAGTTTTTTCTGGAAGTTTTGACGAGGCGGGGAGATCGGTAGTGCCACTTCCGTGCACAGCCCTTCGTCGTTATGCACCTGAATTATTTTATCGGTGAGTTTGTGAAAACTTCGGTTATGGAATTTCGGATCTGCTGTTTCCGTGCAAATATTTCACTAATTTTCACCTTATACTTTGAATTTCACTCCTTCGGCCCGATTACAATAAACCTGTCAGAGTTAGAGCTTTGCGAGAGTCATTAACCCGACCATCATATCTATTTAAACGACATTAAAAGTCATTATTTATTTAAGTAAACATTATTTTTACCATTACGATGCAGTGACATTTGTTTGTTTATTCATTATCAACGTTTATGCGCTATTTTTGTTATTTTTTAAAATGTGGATATTTCTGATTCCGTTCGAAGTTTATTCGTCCAGTAAGAATTTAACGATTATCCATAATTTAATAAGAATGAATATATTTCGTGTAAATTTTTTTACTTGCTTTGGTAATTAAAACCCGACATTAAAGTATTGTTAGTCTGTCATGAAAGATAATAAAAAGTGATGGTAGATGAATGTATTTACGTGAGCAACTTCACATTAGTTTTAATGCGTTAATTTTTACCCTATTTTAGAAGTCTTTGATTATGCAATTAAATAGAAATTCATATTTTATAAAGAAATTGGAAATTAAATTAATAAATAATAATGTTTTATTTTTCTAACCTCTCTAAAAATTATTGATACAATATTATTGTAAATGTTGCATTTTACATTATTAAATGAAAAATGATATGCATTTTTTATCCTTTCGTAAGGCATTCCATTTCTTCATATAATTATTTCAGTTTTGCGATTCTAACAAAAAAGACAATATGGCACCACGGCGAGCTGAGGATATCCCTTTAAAAAGGGTTGCGGCATTGGGCTGTCGTTTACCATCTCGTCTTCCTGCTGGAGAAATTTTAAAAGATATAACACAAAATTTATGGAGATTGGGTGACTCGATAGGTTGCGGAGGCTTTGGAGATGTTTACCTTGGTAAGTTATTATAAAGGGTTTTAATCCATCGATCAATCGCTTACTCTTATCAATGGCAGAATAAAAATCCTACTATTTTAAAAATAATTTCAGCTTCGAGTGACATTCATAAGCCGGTTGGACCAAATGCAAAATACGTCATAAAAATTGAACCACATAATAATGGACCTTTGTTCGTGGAAATGAATTTTTATATAAGAGCTGCTCGAAAATCAATAAGTTAGTTAAAAATATTTTATTGTATTATGAATAATCTCGGCTTCAAAGTAAATTCTCATTTCGGCGTTTAACTATTTACTTTCAGTTGAAAATTGGTGTAAGGCACAAAATTTACGTCAAGTAGGAATACCATCTTACGAAGGTTCTGGGTCCCATATTTACGAGGGTGAACGATATCGATTCTTAGTAATGCCTCGATATGGAATAGACGTAGGCAAAGTGTTTGTTTCAAATGGTAGAAAACTTTCGAATAAACTTATAAATAGTTTAGCTATACAAATGGTAATTACTTCCTTCGACTTTCACCGCAACTTACAAAATTGTAACTGAAATTTAATCGATCTTCTTTTTAAAGCTTTACGCACTAGAGTATATTCATAGCCAAGGCTATGCTCATTCGGATGTTAAAGGGTCTAATATCTTGTTGAAAAAGAACAATCAAGAATATCGCACAGAGATTGAAAAGACTCAGGCTTTCCTTGTTGATTTTGGCTTAGCATATAGATACAGAACTAGCAATGGTGTTCACAAGCCATTTGTACATGATGAGAGAAGAGCGCACGAAGGAACTTTAGAATTCACTTCGCGTGATGCTCATCATGGCAGTAAGTAAATTTTAATAAATCAGCTTAGTTACTGATAACATAATTCTTCTACACCCATTATATAAACAGACATTTTTACAATTTACATTTGAGCTATATTATTTCAATTTTGTAGCACATTCAAGAAGAGGAGATTTAGAAACACTAGGATATAATTTACTGCAGTGGCTTTGTGGGAGATTACCTTGGGAAAATGAAAATGGTGGCTTATCTCCATCCGCTGATCCTGATGAAATTCATGATAAAAAGGAAAATTATTTATTAAATGTTGATTCATTTATGAAACAATGCTTTAAAACGAAAAATGCTCCGGGTAAATAAATTATTAATAATTTTTAATTCTTATTTATTACATTTTCTCTTAATTACATAAATATGCTCGTTTTCAGAAAATATAACAAATTATATGAAGTACATTGCTAATTTAAAATTTGAGTCTAAACCTGATTACGAGTATCTTAGAAGCCTATTTCGACAAGATTTGAGCCTTGAAAGTCTTTTTGGAAACAAAATGTTTTTTGCAAATGAAAATTCTTCGTCTATTAAAAACCATAAAAAACCATATTTACGAGAACGTAAACCATGCAGACAAGTAAATGGAGAAGTATGTATATAATTTTTTTTAATTATAATTTCAATTATAGTTTAAAAAATATCTTTATACATACACGTATTAATAGTAATTATAACAATAGTACAAAATCAAGTTTAATTACTATGATAGAATGAATGGTAAAATCGATACTACAAATTTTTTAGAAAAGCATTACGTTAACGTTTATGACATTATGTAAGGGTAGACATATTACACTTGTCGTGTGATAATATCGTAAAATATTATTTATTATCTATAGGTAAGAATCACTCGTAATACACAGTTAATAGTTGAACAGCAGCAGAAAAAAGAAAGCGATTTCAGTTGGGAAGCAGTGCTCGCTTGTCATCCTGACAAACTGGCAAAAATCAGTGCTCAGCTACCATCGTCGCCACTCACTCCGCCTCCATCGCCACCGCCCCCATCTCTTCCTACCTATGCGATGCTGGCAATACTACAGAGGATGAAGGAACGACAAACAGGTTTGGTGAGACAGAGAACGAATTCAAAGTCTTCCGAGTGAGTAGCTTTTTTCTTTGCTTACGTATTGAATGTTAAGAACTGGCATGAGAATATATTTTTTTGCCATTTTAGTAATGAACTTAAAGCGAAGTGGATGACACCGGCAATGGAAGAAGTGGCCCTATTGAGAAAAAAGAGTTTGGAGCAACTAGACGCGAATGCCAACAAAACCAAAAGACTTACTCGCTCTCGCATGGCACAGCTCAAACGTCAGTATTAACTTACATGCATTTATCAATTATTGCTTATGGATCATTGACCTTACGTCAATCGTTTGTTTATTTAATTTAGAAATCAATAGCTCAAGTAAAAGATCATTACAAGTTGATGGAAGAAATGGATTCAAGAAACAAAAATTGTATTAATTAATAACACCTTACACAAATAGAATTCGAAAATTTAATTGGTCATAATCAAAACAGAAATTTTTCGTATAAAAGTAATATGTAAGTATTATTAATGCCTAGGTTAAAAATATCTGACGTTCCTGCGAGAGGACAAAATAAGACTCACGTGATTCTCGCCACTTTTTCGTAAGACTGCCTTACCACTGCTTATTTAAAGCTTTGGTGATCAAAAAATCCTCGATTGTCCCCAAAAATCCTTTTTCCTTTTATACAAATTCTCTTCAATTATGTCCATTATTTTAATGTAATAATTCTTGTTAGCTTAAGTATGTATGTGTAAATTAAAAGTTAAACTTATAAGAAGATGACCTTCTACTTTATTTTGTCTTCTTATATAATTTGGAAATATTTTATTTTGTGTATAAGAATGATGAAATTATAAAGTGGAAGATCGAAATTACAGCTAATACTACGTAGAATTTTTAGGTAATAGTGGTTCACAGAGATTAATTGAAAAAATTCCCAAAGTCATGATGCAAAAGTAATTCGAAGTTCAAGCCTCGATGAAAGCCTTATATTTATTTTTTTTTTTTTTTTTTTTTTTTTTTTGGGTATCTGAATTAATTTTCTTGTACATAAAAAGTAACTAATTTACTTCGTCTCTTCATTTGTGATAATTGTACATTAATTGTTAAGTTGAGCGTACCTGTGCCACGTAAAGCTCCATAGTGGAGAAATCGCTTTGATTATCATGTGTATAATGAATTTGTACATTACAATCTTTATAGCTTATCATTTAATATGTCATAATGTACTATAATAATGTACACTCATAATGTGCATTACGACAAAATTAATCTCTTATTCGATTAAAATCTTATGAACTTTTCTACATTTGCCAGTAAATTTTTTTATAATAACCTATATAAATGTATTTGATAAAATTAGCAATGTTATCTGAAATATTCATATAGTTTAGAGAATCAAAATTAGTATTGATAATCTCCAATGGATTTATTTTATTTTATTTTAATTTCATACATTGAATTAATAAGACAATGCGAACAACGGATGATTTCATTTTATTTTCTGGCAAATAAATTATTAGAGTAATTTAATTATTAAAATAAGAATAAAATTAAAAACAATTATTTATGTGTAACTTCCATTTACTATGAATTAAAATTACCGTTTGTAAAGGAAAGAATTTAAATAAATTATACAATTTTTTACATACGAAAAAATAAACTAGAACAATAAAAACTTTATGAATAATCGAATATATATTTGAAGATTTAGAAGCATTAGTAGATATGTAGATGCAAAACTATTTACAAACAAATTTAATATTACATAAGTAAAATAAATTAATATAACGTGAATAATGTTAAATCTAGATGAGATACTATCAAGTTTAATACAATTTAAAATAAAGTTACAAAGTGGATTGTGTTAAATAGCGAACAAATGCCGTTCGTTACAGTTTAAAAAGAATCAGTTTTTAGTAATAAAATTGTAGTTTTATATATTTTCATAACTTACTAGAAAGGAAGCAACGTTAATTTATGGAATTTTATGTTACATTGTAATTTGAACAAAAGCAATATGTTAACAATAAATCACAATTTAGTAAAAACAACAACAAAAAAAAGATGCGTAATAATATAAAACACCAAATTATTTTTAAGACTTGCATTGCGCCGAATTGCGTCGATTTCCTTAAGATTTCCTCGAAGGCGATTCAAAGTTTATTTTTATATTTTTCATTGTTATATATATATATATATATATATATATATATAAATCAAGATGAAGGAAGAGACAAAATGGCAAAATGAGATGATGTATGTACGTGAAAGATGTGAGGCTAATTGAAGTAACAACTCTCATCACAGATAATTTCACTCATTCTTTTTCTCTTTCACATATCGAAGCGTCAAATGATGGGCTTCCCAACGCCGCCACGCACATGGGGCGATGTCCCGCTTCTCCCCCCCCCCCCCCAA
>NW_011948432.1:4656936-4663053 GCF_000503995.2 Ceratosolen solmsi marchali
CGTCGGATTGCCCCGGGGGATTATCGCGGGGCCCCCTTCACCGCGTCGGAAGAGTGAATTACGAGCGACCGACGTCGACGCTATAAGTCCGGGCTAATTTGTTTATTAATAATTCACGGCGTACCGATCGCTCTGGGGGTTCGTGATATATATCCACTCGCACTCTAGCACTCTTCTCTTTGGCATATTTTCGGGATGGGCTCTCGCCCCCCCCCCCCCCCCCCCCCCCCCCCCCAAATCCACCCGTCCATCCCCCACTCCACTATCCATCTATCCATCCATCCGTCCCTGCCGTCTCTATCTATCAGTGTAAAAAACGCAAGAGGCAGAAAGAGTCCATTCATCGTTCTGTCGGATGCGCCAGTACAAGCGCGTATTCACCGCCTAATAATAGAAGGTCGTGGATCCTCGCTCTCTCTCTCTCTCTCTCTCTCTCTCTCTCTCTCTCTCCCTCACGTTCGTTTTCGTACATGTATTATAAAGGCGCGAGAATATAGCCTCCGAAAAACATTGCCGCACCCTTTTTACATCCTTATACGAATGAGCGAAACAGGAAGAGAATGAGATGGCTCGATCTCTTTCTCCGGCTCGTCCACGCACCGGACACAAATTATGTATGCCGGTTGCATATAGACGTACGCAGAATGTAGTAGAAGACAGACAGGTCGGTACTGATGGTTGAGGCATTGCAGCGCGACGGGTCTGAAATTTATAGCTTGTTTATTGAATGAAATGATGTTGGATGCGAGGTTGGGGTGTCACGTTTTAAAGGATAAGGCATTGCCTCCTTCCTCCAGTGTACGTAGAAGCAAAATTTAATATTTTATAATGGGTCGTTTTCCTTTGTTATTCAAATAAAGCATAAAATTGAGTATGGATAAAAGCGTATGCTGGCCACAAGGAAACGAAGAACCAATTTATTTACAAACATTAATGTTAGATTGCTCGAGTTGCACGCGCTCGCACGACAATGTTTTTAATTCGAGGAGTCGGCGTCGTACGATTCACAAATTCTAAGAATCGAGCGTAACGGAATTCTTGTTGGTAAAATGTTAAATTATTAAGCCAAGTGCTTTTATATTCGCCAATTGCCAAATCCCCGACCGCTCGCACTCCGGATCACCGGCTCACCGGCTCACCCGGCTCACCCAGCTTCAATTTATGGACGTCGCTCGGTAAAATTGAAACTCGCGCAGCGGGCCCTCCTCCTCGGTATTATACAACTAAGCTTAAAATGCCATTGGGATATCGCGCGAATAACCGAGGAACAACAAGACAAGACGCGTGCAATTTATGGTAGCGCGACACTACTCGTACGCTAATAACGAATAACCAATTAGGCTAATAATTATGGCTAATATTATTATTACCAATGAGACGGAAGGCAGACGATATCGTAGAAGGAGGCGATTCCTTTAGACGATAATAGTTCTCGTTCGCAATCGGTCGCAAAATACAAAGAGCGCCCCTCCCCCATTCCACGGCGTCGTGGGAGCGCGTAGGCGAGCAAATCGCGCGCAAGAAATGAGAGAGAGAGAGAGAGAGAGAGAGAGAGTGTGAGTGAGTGTGTGGGTCGCCGTCGGCAAATAGGAAAATCGAGAAGCGCGACACGGGCCAAAGCCAAAAGCCACGAATATAGAGATTCGGGACACGCTGACGCCTCTCCTTCTTTGGGGGGAAAGAGAGCAACAACCCCGTGACGTATTTAAGGGAAGATGGCATCGTTTTCGAGGGAGCCGAAGGCGGCGAGTTCGCAGGGGCCAAGTCGCGTATTGTTTCCCGCGTCCCTTTGTTGCAACATCGCCGGCCCTACGAATTTCCAACATATTGCGCACATATTGTCCAATGGATGATCCGCGTCGAGCGTCAATGCCTACGTTTTCCAAGACGTTTTGTGATAAAGGAAATTTGTGTTTAACGTAACAAGGAATTGGCTTTTTCACGCTCGTGTTCAATGGCACGCGTTCGAAATTTTACGCCAGCTCTACTCTACTGGCACTTTTGCTTTTGAACAAATAACAACGATATGCAGCCATTTTTTTCAAAATTTTTGTTTTTTTGTTTTTTTTTTTTTGTTTTCTCTTTTTGTTATGGATAATCACGGTTTATGAAACGCGGATCGCGTCACGTTTCTAAAAAATACTTGACGAGTATGTCTTTGGCAAGTCGTTAATAGCCAAAGTCGCGCGTTACAGATTATTGTTACGCTATCGTATAAAAAGTAACGCTAATGAATGCGTTTGAACAAAAAATTTTCTCCAACCATCCACGTATATCGTAAATGTACATTACGTTTTATGAGAAAAAGTAACCGCGAATGTTTCATCTACTTTTAGTATTTTTATTCAATGGGGAGAATAACGGCAGCAAAGAAAAAAGAAAAGAAATTTATAAGATTAACACACCGGACTTTTAATAATGCAGCGAAAGTATATAAACTTTGTTACGAGCAAACTTTAGTGCTCTCAACATCGAAATATGCATTTGAAGTTATTATTTCGTAAGGCAAAGAATGTTACTCTCTCTCTCTCTCTCTCTCTCTCTCGTTAGCTTAATTTCTAATTCAACCATTGTATTTAATGAGATTTCTAGAAATTAAAAAGAAAAGGACCGATGCGATTCTACAAACACTTGTGCGTCAATATGTATTTAAAATGTTCTAAAATATTTAAAAACTAGTATTCTGAAATCATTATTTTACGCGCGCGCAGCAGAGTAGCCACAGGCAGACAGACCGACACACACACACACACGCCCGCGCGCGCGCGCGCGTATATAATTAAAAATAATAAAAATTAGCGTGTATTTGATCTTGTCGTACGAATAATTTCGTATAAAATTCATTTTATCTGTGAAATTTTTAATGCCTGGTCGCAGTGTCCACTAAATTGCCCGTCCACAAAATAAAAATCAGCAAAATTTTTGTACTCAAAATATATTACAATAAAGTGCTGATTGTTTGCATGTTAAAAACAAAGTTACCAATTTGAAGAGAAAAACAATGTCTGAGGCAATGATGATAATACAATCATCTCGGTTTACCGAATGCGCGTGTAAAAACAAAAAAAAAAAAAAAAAAAAAAAAAAAAAAAAAAAGAAGGAAAAAAATTTGGACAGCACCAGCTCCGTAAATTCCGAGATTTCTTTCTTGCATTAAAGACAAAATATGCCAGAAGGCGATAAACAATGGAACTCGTGACTTTTAAGGGTGATGATCGAATTTTTTCATTGACCTTCCAATGTACGGAGCCGCTCGTTTTTATTATTTATACTTGATAAGCTCTAGCTAGGGCGTCCAATATTATTATGCCTTCCTCAGTTTCAAAATAGTCGCTTTGAGGCGCCTGTCGCTGTCTCGAAGCAATTCTGGACTCATTAAACTCCTTCTACCAACGCCTTCTTGTTAAAGCAACTGACGTGCTAGTTGTCTCTCCCAGCAGTTACACTAATGTTTTCGCGACGTTTCCAATTTCGCCTAGCGCAACGTTCTCTCTCTCTCTCTCTCTCTCTCTCTCTCTCTCTCTCTCTCTACGTAAAATACTATTTGGAACTTCCATTGAGTATGCCTGAATTATGTATCGACATCTTTTTTTCTTTCTTTTTTTTTCTTTTACCGTCTCATTCGCGCGAGAATTTGATTCAGCGTGACAAACAAGATCCAGCGCTCATTATTCACTTGTGTAAGAAATTGAGCTTTTTGCAGCGCTGGATCGTCCAAATATTGTATCTTATCCCGATTGGGAAAACGTGCCTACCGACAGGACGGATGTAAGTGATAAATTCAACGCGATACAAACATTTATTATGTACGAGCTTTCCTTGATACGCCAAAGTCAGTATTACTTTTTAAAATGTAAGTTGAAAGGGCGATTCTTATGTAACAGTTTGAAAGTTGGTCTCGGCATGTGGTGAATTTCTTGTGTGACGAAAGACGTTCGATATCGAATTTTAATTTTTCGTTTCGACAAATTTTGCAAGATATTTGCAACTTGGCAGAGAAACTTGATTATACACGATACCAAAGATCATCTCACGCGCACGTACGCACGCACCTACGCACGCACGCGTATATATATATATATATATGCAACACCTTCCCCGCATCCTCACACATGCGCATAATAAATACAGATTTATGATTCCTGTTATTTATTTATTTATTTATAGAATAATAATGAAAGTCGTAAAATGAAAAAAATATTCTTTTGCGAAAAATAGAATTGGCCTTCTCTTGATAATTTCACTGATCCACGACATATGTGTGAATTCGTTAAATATTAATCCGCAGTTGGTCAGTATTTCATCTTTTGGAGGGAAATTTTTTTTTCCATTTTTACTCCAATCTCTATCCCACGTTATGTATCCCTTTGTTTTTTTGTTCCTTCATTTGTTCAAGCATTTTTTTTTCTTAGAAAAAAATTCATAAAAAAACTCGAGTTGGTTGTCCCGCCGTATTGTAAATAATGAAAGTACCGCTTTCCGAAAATTTTCCTCCTCCCCGGCCCCTCACCGTCGCTGAGGAAGTACAAGCAACCGTCCAACGACTATTTTGATTCTTACAAGTTTTACCTGCCCATAAATCCCTCCTAGTCGTCACAATGCGACAATTTAGAGCATCGCGTTGACCGAGGAAACTTTTAAATATCTGCTCTTAGCTATTGTACGAAATCTTTCGAAACAGCCCTACTGGCATAATTTTCATTTGCGAATACAATAAACAATGATGAGGTGGAAAGTGTTTGAGCCGTGTAAAGCATAAATGACATATTATAGGCGATGATTTTAGATAAAAACTATCATCGTTCATGACAATTGACATTAAAATTGCCAGTTACTGTTAACGCGCAATAGCGTCTTTGGTTTTGCTTCAGCCATTAGCAATGGCTAATTCAATTATTTTACAGGACAAAAGCCTTTCGTCAGTTTTCACTGTCAAGGTACACATTTTCTATAACCAACTTTATCAAGTACCGCCGCTTACTAAATTAATAATGGAAGAACTTGTTGATCAAATGAAAATTACGTAAAAATGTCAACCATCGCAGCTCGCGTCCTTAACCTAAAAGGAATTCCTTCTCAAATGCCAACTACATTTGTATAAGCATTTTCTTATTCGCATAAATACTATAGATTATAAAATATTTGAATATCATTCGCATTATTTTACATGTTCATAATCTCCTTTAATCGTCCGTCGTTATCAATACATTTGAATAAAAATTACCGGAATTCCTCGGACGTAATTTCATTCGTAGGACTTTGGAATTCCGCGGTATAAACATTACTTTCGGTATAATTGCCCACGTCGCGTGGCCATTAAATTTCTTGTTTTGTATTTGTTGCAAGGGATTTTGCTGGAATCGATGATTATGAAGAGCTCGAATATAAATTGTATCATATTTTACATGCAAAATACGTAAGCACTAGTTTCCTTTACAACGTGCATGCGACTACGCGTCCCCACACCAATATGCAATACAGGATGCGTGAGTGTAGGTGTGAGATAAGTACTCGGCAGACTGCTATCGACGTCGATCTTAAAGCTGATAAATGTCGAGCTGTTGTGCAACGGCGTCTCAGCAATCGTCGAATCATCGTATTTTGAATGTTGCGCAAAAATAAGCTGTGGACAAGGTGTCGGGTGCGAAGATCGGTGGCAGGAAGGAGGCAAGAGGAATTAGACTCGGTACGAGGGCCCTTCTCCTTAAAAAGAGCGAGCGTCAGACGAGACGAAGAGGGCTTCGGAGGATGAGATGAGGCTTGGGCTTATCGCGAAGATCGGCCGCGACGTCATGAAGCCGTCAGGGCCCCGGAGATAGAGATAGAGATAGAGATAGATAGATAGATAGATAGATAGATAGATAGATAGATAGATGGATGGATGGATAGGTAGAGAGAGAGAGAGAGAGAGAGAGAGAGAGAGACTGAGTGAGAGTGACTAAGATAGAGAGAGAGAGAGAGAGTGAGTGAGAATGACTGAGATAGAGAGTGAGAGGGGCATCACAAAAAGTCAGGGCTCAGTCGGGTCTCCCTAGGATTGGATTTTCGGCGTGGATTGGGCGGGGGGATGATGGTCGTCTCAGCAGCATCGCGATCGGCGCGCACATAAGCTGCGAA
>NW_011948432.1:4663772-4666213 GCF_000503995.2 Ceratosolen solmsi marchali
AAGCGCCGAGACGTTGGGGGGGGGGGGGGGGGGGTGACGGGACCGAGAGGAGAGAGACGGTAGCAAGTTGCATTTACCGACGGTGGTCGCACTAGGGCGGTGGGGGTCGTGGCTGCAGTCCGCGATGCTCGATGGCGGCAGACGTGGGGGACGTGAGTTCGCGGTTCCCAAGTCCCGGGCTGTTCAGTCGTCGGCCGACTCTACGCGAGCTCGAATCGCGTTGGTTCGTGTGCGCGTGCGCGCATCCGTGCAGTCGAGTCAGGAAATCGGGTGTACGGGAATAGGGACCGAGCGGTGCCAGGAGAGTATAGTTACGGCAACGGAGTCTGCGGGAGCGAGAGATGTAGGCCCGCGGGCCGTCTCGGTCATCGGAGAGAGAGAGAGAGAGAGAGAGAGACAGAGAAAATAGACAGGGCGGTAGGGTGGCTGGGTTTGGGGTAGAGCGAGGTAGGCAGGCAGACGAGGGCGTCGAGAGCCATGAGGGAGCATGAGAGATGAGGAGCGCGGCTGGCGAGGCGCGCCGCCGTCGCCACCGCCACCGTCGTCTCAGCCAGACGGGATGACCAGCGAAGCCGCCCTAGACTCGGACTGTTCCATCAGCTGGGAGGATTTTATCGGTGAGTGCATTGGCGGCAACGGCAGTGGCCCTACTAGGTTATGTATAGGGTAATTTACGAAAAAGTGTTTTACACCACCACGGGAAGGAAGATCGCGCGGGGCACGTGATCCCTCGATGTATGCACCGGTGCACTCCCCGCTCCCTGCCCCGCCCGCCTCCATCGAACAGCTGGACTGGAATATATCGCGACTCTCCCCGTGGCGCGACGGTATCGGGAACTTTGGCGCGGTCAGTGAATGAGCGTCCGGCGCCGGGTCCCCGTGGCTCCGGTGACACGCACTCGGACTCGGATTCGACCGACGGTTACTCCCATAAGCGTAACGCGAGTGTACTTACTTTACTTACTTTCGGAATCGCAGGCCGGCCGTCCCATTAACACGATCGCTGTCACCCCCTGATCCAAGAAGTTCAGGAACTGTTCCGGTACGCATCCACTCGTGCACCTCCCCCCGTCCTCCCCCTATTGATGATTTGATTTACGCGAGCGGCGGCGACCGCTTTGCGCTGCCTTATCGCAATTGTAAGGAAGAAGAATACGCGATTCTGGCGAGCCGCGGTAAATGCGCGGAGGGTAGTGTATTCGTAAACTGGTTTTGGCGAATCGTGCGTATTATAATATGAGTCACAGGGAAAGTAAGGGGCAATAAACTAATGATGAGCGGTTTAATTTAACTGTAACTCGGAAATACGGTTGGCCGGTGGGGGTGGGGTAGGGGTTTGGGAAGGGGCCCAGTGGGAGGGAGGAGGAGGAGGTGGAGGAGGCGCATTAGATTCGCTGTGCCTGAATCGCGTGTGCTTGCACTTTATAGCTTGGACTTTTCCATTCAATCATAATCGTATGTTTGTTTATCTATCCGTTTTATAAAATAGAGGATAGTTTTATGATAAAAACGAATTTATCTGGATGTTGTGAAGTGATATCAGGCGCAATGGTGGTCAACGAAGACTGAAGATCCTAGCGTTTTATTCGAGTATTATATCGGCCGCATTTCCCCCAAAATCTAAAGTTAGCATTAATTTTTACCAATTTTAAAATTCCAATGACTGTGCAATGACAACGACAACAACAACAACAACGACAACAACAACAACAACAACAACAACAACAACGACAACGACGACAACAACGACGACAACAACAACAACAATAATAATAATAATAGTGCGAGACAAATATGCCAGAATAATTTGAGATATAATTCGAGAAATTTTTATTAATGTAAATTTTCATCATGTTTTATCCGGAATCGCGTAGAAGCTTAGATCACGGGAATTCAATTATTCAAGCAGAAGTGGGTGCTGACGTATAAAAAGCTTTATACGCGAATAGAAGACTCTCCTAAGATATATTTTGTCTTAGACTTTGAGAGGATTTACAAAAGTACAAGAAATGCTGCCTTCCCGAGCCTTTGAAGAGCCTTTTACATGTTCTAAGCCCAGTACACGCTGCTCAATGTACTATTTTAGTTGATAAATTGCAAACGTTCGTTATTCATTTACGCGGCCCGAGCATTTATTCAATTATATTAGCGAGTAATTTAAATCACTTACGAAAGAAGAAAATTCTAAACAATAGCTAACCTTATACATTATTAAATAATAACAGTCTTAAAGTATTGCAATGCAATATCAAGTTTATGTAATGTGACTTGTATTCGTATCAAATTAAAGATACAAACATTTTTTTTATTTAAAAAATAATTCATACATTATCACGAGTAGATAATTTATTGTTTGTACACGTGAATGTAAATATTTCTTCAATCTAGCCTGCATTTGATTATGAATTCTTTGATGCGGATACGTTTTTACGCCTGAGTCT
>NW_011948432.1:4666286-4679535 GCF_000503995.2 Ceratosolen solmsi marchali
ATATTCTCCCCCCCCACCCCCCACCCCCATCCCCTTTACGATTACTTTTCAAGATATTCATCATTTACGTGTGGTTCTTTACATTTATAGGTAAACATTGTACGTTAATTATATTTATTTCTATGCCCGATACGGAGAATACAATCTCTGTGGCCTATTGGTTAATTTAATTAAAAAATATCTTTCCACGCCTCGCAAATACTTACTTACTTACTTACTTATAAAAGAAAGTGATACCTCAAGTACCTTGTTAATGAAGTGGGATCGAAGCCACACCTATTAGGAGGTTATCATTAGCGATTATTCATATGAAAATTGCAAAGCATGTAGAACTCAACAAAGTTTTTATAGAGTAACGATCAAATCCTTTTCAAGTAAATTTCTAATATTCATAATTTTACATACATGTATTGGAACATTTCTCGAACAGTGCATGTGTACGACCCAAATTCGGAACCTGTTTCAAACAGTCTCTCAAAATGAATTTCTCAATCGAAGTTCAGAAAACGAACTCACGATCACAACAACAAAAAAAGTACAGACGACGAACCCCCAAGCGGGAACCTAAAAATAGTAGCCCCGTTTCTCAAGAACACGAAAAAGTCTCTAATGCATTTCGTCGCCTTGATATTCAATTCCAAAGCAACTAACTTTTAAGGAGAAATGGAATTTTCTTTTTATTTACTTTAAATATCAAATAGACGGGCATTTATTATTTTATATATTACTGCTCTACTTTTCGCATGCGATCGGACGTTTCATCGACAAAAACAATGGTGATAAAGAAATTTCGCGCAATTTGTGCGCTATGCAATTAAGAAATTTTATCAAACATAACAAACAAAAAAAGAAAAAAATTTTTTTGATATTTAATGCGTGGACAGAAGGAGCTCAATCTTAAACGTTATGATTTTAAATATAAACGTAATTAATTATTGCTATAATGACTTTATTCGGTCTGTTTCGCTCGTGTCAATAGTAGCAGTCCCTTTCTTCTTCGTTTTCTTCAATTTTTCTCGTTATTTTTTTTTATTTTTTGTTTGGTTTTTGTGGATAACGTAACGTATGCCGCGTTCCAATCTCGTTACAATTTTCCATTCGTCCGCATTGTTTCTGAGATTATAAATTAATCGATCGACGTTACTTTGTATCTCGCATTTTGCTAAATGAATGGCTCTATTTCTACGATATTTTCACATCGCTTATACCCAACGTCGAAACGTCGATGATATTGATAAATTTTAATCTTACATCATTTGACATTATAAATCTATCGTACGTTGTAAATTAATCCGAGCGAGATTACGAATAATATACGTTCCTAACGAGGAATTTAAGATATTATGGGCTCGCTAAACACAATAATGGCTCGGACAATTAGTTTCATCTCGATGAGATATCATTGTCATCTATATATATTACTTTCTTACAATTGCGATGCTTTTCAGCAATTTTCGCATATACGAGGCCATTTTTAATAATTGAACGATTTACTTTCTCGTAGCGCCAAACGTAAGACTCTCATTGACAAAAACAAAAAGGCAGGACTGTAAAAACGAGTCTCTCAGTCGCGTTCAATTAGCTTGGAAAGACCACGACGAAGTCCCGGCACCGGCCTCAACCTCGCCGAGACTCGCACTCTTTACGACTCTCCTCCTTCATCCCAACGCCAAGGTGACGGTGTACCGGAGCGATTGTCCCCCTAACCTCCTCCTTCCCCATTTCCACTTCCTTCACACCCGCCCGAACATTAACACATCCTTGCCTCGACAATACTCGTGGCAGGCGGCACTTGTGGACTGAGCGCGAACTCGTGGTGCGGAGAGGAAGGGCGCGCAGGGTATTATCCACGTAAAGTTGCGCGGCTACACGGCTCCAGTAACGCCGGCGGTTCGTTGCACTTGGTACGTAGCCGGCCTCCCGGCGCCTTATCGGCGCGGCGCATTTTTCCAGCGGCAGACCCGCGCTCTCCCCCGTCAGCGGTCCGCTGCCTCCCGCCCATTTTCTTTCCCGTTCGGGAAAGCCTCGCGCGTCGCCGCGGGGGCCACGAGATAAGAAGCGAGATAAAAGCTCCTCATCGTGGCGGGTGGGGGAGCACCGGCAGCTCTCCGCTCACGTTCCCCAGGCTCTCGGGGGAAAATCGACGGCGCGTCGAGCAGCAAGGTAGAGGAGCCTCGGCGATGCGAAGCAGCAGCAGCAATAGCAACAAAAGAAACAGCTACAGCAGCAACAGCAACAGCAGCAACAGCGTCAGCAGCAACTGCAGCAGCAGCAGCAGCAGCAGCAGCAGCAGCAGCAACATCAACATCAACAGTCGACGAGCTATTGTTTACGTTGGAGCGACGGGCCGGGCCCCTCATTTTCCTCTCTTTCTCCGCTCGTCGCGGGCGCGCGACCGGCCCGGGCGAGCACCCGTCGGGTGGGGACCCGCGCTGCATACCGATTGGTCGCGCCCACGCGGCCTCCTCGCGGTTCACTGACCTTCGCGAAACACGTATGCGCGCGTACGTCGTAGGTAGTAGGCGCGTGCACTCGGGATCGCGGCCCGGCTGTCGGAGCGCCTAGGAGCTTATGGAGGAGCTGCCGTCAGCCACCACCGGCGGCCACGTTCGAGGCGCTCTTCCCTCCCCCCTCCATCCCCCCCAACTGAAAATGTCGCCCACCCACTTTAACGCTCTAACGCGTTCCCGGCGCTTCAATCTCTCGCCGACGGCCGCGCACTTGTTGCTCTTGCCTTCCTCCCTCTCTAACCCTCACCATCCAAATAACCCATCATCGCCGCCACCGTACCCCTTCTCCCCGACCCCACGAACTCTACGACCTTTCTGCGGCGTTTGCTTCCGTAGCATTCCATGAGGATGAGAGAGAGAGAGAGTAGGAGGGGATTTCGGTTGCGATTTAACCGCGTGTTGTGATGTGCGATCGCAGGGAATCTCGTAGCGAGAAGGCAATATTGCTTGGCCCTGTCTCTATCGGGATATTGCTATTCATTATTCAAGGAAGAAAGGACTGCGCCTCGAACCTCTGCAGAGCTCTCTCGACCATGCAATTTTCTTCTTCTTCTTCTTCTTCTTCTTCTTCTTCTTCTTCTTCTTTCCTTTTCTTGTCTTTTTTTTTACTCCGCCCTCGTCCCACCCGCGCCTCCTTATCTCGTGCCGAGATTGTCCATTATAGACGTAACGAGCCGAATGCTCGTAATTCCGATGAGCAGCCAAGTGCCGTGGCGTCGAAAATTAATTGTTCGATAATCACGCTCAACGCAAGAAGCGAGCCTTTCAATTTTTTTTTTTTTTACCCGCCGATCGCCGGCATTACGCGCATGAATAATGCACGAGAAACGTAAGCCCCCGGAAATACGTTGCTTTAGCCACAGATTCTTTTATAGCCAGGTATACACGAAGATAAAAAATAGATTTAACACGGATTCTTCTGGCGTCTTCTTTTTTTTTTTTTTTTATTTTTTTTTTTTATCATCGTCATAAATAAAATTGGGGCGAGCGAGCGAGTGAGGGGCGAGGGGTTTAAATATTGATTGATGCACGGCCAATACGGTGTTTCTTCATTTCCAAAACTTGCTGGGATAAAATCCAATAGTTGGCGATAGCTCGTCGCTATTGCTTTGTCAACGGAAGGTGCGTGTCGCCGTTTAGGCGGTATTAAAATGCCCGTGTAATGTGAGATCTTGAAATGCGAAAGCAGACTCGCTTAAATATGTCGCTGCAGGGCCCATAATTATCGTTAATTGATAATTATCCGTTAAAGGAAGAAAGTTTGAAAATGCTCGTTGGTTAGATCGTTACGAGAGTCGAGAGATCCTGGGAAACGCAAAGCTATGTAAGTCCGATAGAGATAAAATGGACTCACGACCGTAAATATAAAATCGAATAACCAGGCGATATTTATAGGTAGATTTTTTGGGTAAAAAATCAAAATCTTGCAGAGTTTCCCAAAAATTTAATAATACCCGGAAATCGAACGATTCGACAGGTCTGTCCCAATTATCTTCAATTTTCGTCCCGTGCGAGCGGTGCAATAATTTAGAGTTTGACTTCCGCCAAAAAATCGCCAAATTAAAATGAATATTAAGTAGCTCGTTCGTGTCGTGCTGAGGTACGGGAAGTTTTTTCATTCGAAGCCGCCAGCGTTGTCCTTCGAGAGCTCGAAATGGCTATAAAGAAAGGAAGAACGTTAAGCTTGCGATAATCGCTTCGTCGATAACACAAGGATCGCGGGACTCGTTTATTCTTCGCCGCCCGCAAACTCGCTCTTTCCATTCTGGTCTCTCCCTTCCTCCTCTCGATCTCTTTTCCTCGGTACACTTTCATAATACCCAAAGCAACCCGGCGCCTAACGGGAACACGAGCCCCTTCTCGTGTTCTTTCGTGCTTGTTGCGGTACGCTCCTTTTAACAAGCATTCATTCACGGTTGCGGTCCTGTCTTTTATCCTTTGAAAGAGGAGGGGCAGTCAAAGCTCGTCTTTTTCAATAACTAGAAACTCGGAGTAATATTGTTCGGGTCGTCGTGAGTGAAATATTTCTAACGACTTCCTCGGAAGAGTGTTGCCGCTGACGCTTGAGCCGTTAATATCTCAATTCTCATAAAATTAGCGATTAAATATCTGGGAATTTTGTTTTTTATTAAGAAAAAAATCTTTGGTTACGACAGGGATGCGTAAATCTTATAAGCTTTGCTTGTTACGCGCGTCCCGGGCATTGTTCAATTATTAGTCATAGTTAAATAATTGATCGACAATTTTTCGTTCAAATATTCTAATAAATCTATTTAAATAATAATGCAATATTTCAAGTGCACAATGGCGAAATATCTACGACTATTTATACGTTGATTGCGATCTAAATAAAATATTGTATTATGTGCAAAAGTTCCATTCGTGCGCAGTACGTGGAAGGCAGAACTTTACGTTTATTGTTTCAGTAGCGTAAGGTCGAATTATTCAACAATATATCGGTCTTCAATTCGTATTTATGTAGTTTGGGATTATCTTTCATGCTCAGGTACGCATTTGAAATTTTGTTTGAATGAATATATATATAAACACTACAATTAGGTAATTGAGAGAATAAATAGGTGATAGTCCGCGAAAATTTAGAATGTAATAAAAGAAGATCGGTAATTGCACGTGTCGACGAGAAGATTATCTAATTGTTGCAATCGATAACACTGACAGGGCAATTTTTCTCATTTGTCGCGACGAATTTTGGCGAGATGAGGCTCAAATATTTGCACAACAGAGCGCTTCGCTAAATCAGCGGTAGAGTATTTTCGAGCGCATGAGGCGAATGAAAGTGATAAACCGCCGATGACGCGTACACAATGATACGAACCATCTCGCGTTATCAATTGAGAGCACGAGATCCTGTCTCGTCACCATTCTCTCCTCCTACTCCTCCCCCCCCCCCCCTACCCCCCCCCCACCCCCTACCACCAACCTAACGCATCCTGGACTACCCTCAGGAACATTCAGTGATGTTCCACAGCCACAGTATCGTCACATTTACCGAGTTCGCAACTCGTTTGTTTCCGCGGCTATGACTTCCACTCCGAAGCATCATTTATCTTTATTCGTCTGGATAAGTTTGTAAACGAAAGTAAGTTGCTTACCGTGATTTTCGTTTTTTTGTTTTATCATTATTATCATTATTGTTATTGTTGTTGTTGTTGTTGTTGTTGTTGTTGTTGTTGTTGTTATTATTAAGTACAACGTCGAGGCCGAACGCTAAAGTGCTTTATGCTTTTTTCACTGTGTGAGCGCTTTCAGAACGTTTAGCGAGTGCGTTTTCACATGATGGTCGAACGAGGAATATAAAAAGAAAGAAGTTTCTCGTATGGAGTTACTTTGTATGTGCTCGACTTGTGCAGTAAATGGCGCAGAAAGTGATTTCGCGCACAACTGGCTGTATGAATTTTCTTGGCGATAAAAAAAAAAGAGCAACAAAACAAAAACAAAAAAGAAATACAGAAAATTCGATGGACGGTGAAATTATGGATATGCATCGCTGATAAACGATTTCACGCGATGCAGTGTCTAGTTTTTTTTTAAAATGGATTTTCAAGGATCGTAACAGCGGTAGAACCTGCTTCGAGCATGTTATGTTAATTCAATTATGATATTTATACATTAAGTTGAATTTTTTTCATCGGTAGTAGTACCCGGCATTCATGTTAATTCAAACGTCTTGGTAGTTATGCCCACCTGTTGCTGCTGCTCTCTCATCGATAAACCGATAAGCCATTATCATTATTATTTTTTTTTTGTCCCCCTTTCAAATGTCATTGCCTCTAGTAAAAAGATGTATCCGAAGTAACGTACTCTTTCAAACGTGCAAAATTCCAGCCGCAGTGCGCAAAATCTTCGAATCTCGCACGTGGTGTACACACAGTTGCGGAAAAGGTCATGAAAATTTACTCGTTTTTTTTATTATTTTTTTTTTTTTTTTTTTTTTTTTATGAAGAAAAATTTCAATTATGCCATTGAGTTTGCATTTGTAATGTACCGGAAGTGAGCTCGTAAAGCTTACTTTACTTTGCTACGCTCTTAATACTGCGTCCATACTATAAGTTTTACCGATAGCGAAATAATACGAGGATGGAGTGTGATCTCTGTATGTTTGTGCGAGCGCGCGCGCGTGTGTCTAACAAAAAAGAAATTCAATTTCGTATACGTATGACAGTTGAATAAATGTTGATTGCGAATTCTTTAGATTGCAATAGTACTCAGACATCTTGAAATTGAATTTACGGGACGTAAGATATTATCGGTGCTGGGCACAGCATAGGATTGTGGAGGAACATGTGACTAAGCATACATTGTAGAATCCATGTAATATTCCTTCATTCATCGAGCCAACAAACACGCATCTATTTCTATTAAGATAACGTTTCCAATTTTCCTTACAAAACGCCTGCGACGGCGACAATCGACTCGTCATTCTCGTCTTTTTAAGCGATAACGCTCCCTTACAATACGCGAGTCCGCGCTTCTCGAGAATATCGGCAGATCATTATTCCGTCTGGATGTTGGCGATATTGAAGAAAATCGTTTTACGAGCCCCTTGGAAGGCGGCGCTGCCCATTTGCTGTGTCGCTTACCAAATGGCATTCATGAAGTCGATCGACTGCCAGTAATCAGCTCGTTCGCGTCGCAAAGTCACTCAGCCGAGTATTCGCGATGAGAAGCGTGTGAATACGTCGCCAATTCTCCCCCTCCCCCCTTTCGCCCACCCCCCTCCCCACCCCCCAGGCCAATGAAAATCCATCCCCTCGAACGAGGTTACACCGAGATCGCACTTACCCGCGTCCTTGAACACCATCCGTGGCATTGGATGTTTCATTCGAGCGCTTCCGCGCCCAGGGTCAATCGCTGACGAGTACTTATCAGAAGCTGATCGTAAGATTTTCACGCCGGAATTTCCTCCGCGAGAGAGACGCTCGAGCGTAGGCTTCAAGTCCATTGTTTGAGAGGTGGCTTCGTCGTCGTCCTCCACGAGCACGGGAAAAAGACGGAGAAAGCGCTGCTGGGTGAGCATCGATCATAATTAAATATTATAAATCAAAGGCGCCTGCAATGTTCGCCGATGAGCATTAGATCATAATTTTTAATTCACTTGGGAGGGGTGAAGAAGTAACTTTGATTCTCCAAGGCGGAGTCCGTACTTTTTCATGGTGCAAAATCAAATTCCACATTTGTTTATCCCGCTAGGTTTCGTTAACAAGTACACTACTGCTTTGTGTGGCTCGTCTACTTATAGCTGTGAAGCGCTTACTTTTTATGCATTTTATGAATTCACGAGAAGCATGGATGATTAACATGAATTCAATAATTGTGTTTCCCAGGAGACTCCGTGTCTTGGCATAGGAAAGAAAATAATCATGAAATTATCATGTTTCGAAGTTTAGATAAGTAAATATCAATAGGTGAATAAGCGAAAGGATTTTTAACAACGATTGGTTTAGAATTTACTTTATTCACTTTCCAAGTTGCAATATGCATTATGTTTTTAAGATCTGTGTTAAGTAGTAGAAGTATAGTATATAGTATATAGTAATAATTATCAGGGCAATGATCATTTTACTCTAATAATCAATGTCTAAGTTGGGTTCGACAAGACTTTATAATTATATTAAAAGTGAAATCGAAAATCCTTCGAAGGTAAATTTTATATTAAATGTTATTGAAACGACTGTTATTTTAAAAATGAATTGAACTTTTGCATGAGCGAAATTTTTCATAACATTCAACTTAATTACAAACCATGCATATCTGTAAAAATAAAATGTTTTCTTATGAATCAGATCGGGCATTTTTTTTTGTCTTTTTTTTTTTATTTTTTTCTTTTTTTTTAGTGAAATTCTACGATGTATAATTTTGAAATATTGATGTTTGAGTTATCCATATAGACATCGCTTAATCTTGTTATGCTTACACTTGTATTGAGACGAACCTTGAAATTTGTCATACAAATACACGAAAATCTGAGTAAGCCATTTTTTCATAAATTTTTTATTAATTTTTCTTATTTACCAGTTGAGGAGCTTAAGTAAACTACCGATTTCTAAATACCAAAAAATATATAATATATATAAGAAATTTGATAATTGTTCTCTATTATTCTATTAATTCTCTACAATTACGCAAAATCGGGTCTTATTTATGCACAGTCTAACTTAATTGCACGTATTACTGTCATGCTATTACATTTTTTTGTATAATAATTTTTTTTAATTTACTTAATTTTTAATGTATCACTTGTAACTGCATTTAATTATTATTCAAATTACTCGTATTCTTTCGTGATTTATACGATGAAGTGTCGAAGTATTCGCAATCTTGTTATAACATACTGAATAATGATCGTTATTATCACAAGATTGTACTCGAAGAAAAATATATTAAAAATCATATTGCACATGCAATATTTCAATATAAGTAAACTAAGAAACAATATGATAATGCACGTTAAGTATTAATTTAATTAATTGAGTTTTATATTTAATTTCAACTTCGATTTTCAATTAAAAATCTTAAATTTAAATAATCATTGTGAGTAATTGTAGTATACGTAGGAATATGTAATTATTAAAAATTTATTTTGGTATGTGTTTTTTGGCACAACGCACGACGGTATAATTCTTAAACTGTTAATGTTAATTAATTTTTATTAAACATTATTATGCTCGTGGCAATGATGAATATTGAAAAGTTCACGCTAAGGATTTAATAATTATTTATATAATATTTATAACATAAATTCTGTGCATTCTCTTTGGCTATCCCGTAGCGGTTGAGTAAATTATTCATTCTTACAAAAGATTCATTCATTAATTACAAAATTGTTTTTAAATTTCGAACGAACTATTTTTACTCCCATGAGGATTATATTTATTACAATATTATAATCTTACCAACTCCATACGTTAAACATTCGACGCGAATCTTTGAAATTGCATTTGTTTTTCCTGAAGAAATATTCGTTGCTTTATTTAAGATTTCAAAAATTATGAGCTCGACACAAGTGTCGAGCAGATATGCATCAAGTCGTGGATCAAATTGCAGTTTGTTTCTCAAAGAAGTTATTCTAAAATTAATAACAAATTTGGCCGAAGCCATGAATTGCATTTCAAAGAATAGATTGATCTTCTCGACGAAGATATTTATCTGCTAAATCAAATATTAAATTGCACATTGTTATTAATCGGAAATTGTTGGAATGATTCAGAGGTCGAAAATAAAAACGATAATCCTTCCATGCAATATCTAAATATAGAAGGTTGATAGGCCCTTGCGTTGTGCGTCATTTAACCCGCGATACACAAATTGTATAATTAAATAGGGGAGGGAAAAATAATTATTTGTAATGTACATACGCATTATACGAGCTGAAAATGTATTCAGTGGCATGAATTTTTAAAAATGTTGCTCCTTAAATTGATCACTCGGCCAATCATCCACTCAAACTCCCTTCGTCTAATCCCACGCTTCTTTATAATATTTTCTTTTCGATTTTTTTTTTCGTCTAGTGTAGCGAGTGCTGAAGTTGTGATATGATGACGCGGGAGCATCGGATTAACGCTAACGCGTTGATGAAGTTTGTAGAAAACGTAGAAGGTCAACGCCGAGTTTCGTATGATTAAGAGACCGAGATATTTCTTTGTCGCACGATTTCTTTGTTACGACGACCTTTCGTGTGCTTTAAATCTCACTGACATTTTTTACTAATTAATACGTTATAATGATTGTCAATTCGCATCAGCTCTTGAAATATTTTCATTGCGTCTTTTCGCAATATCTCGCAACTGTGCAATGTCGATAATGCAACGGTGCAATTGCGAATTTACGAGGAAATAGATATTCCTTAGACAATATTGTCTATACGCCGAAATGGTACCGTTTTGTTCCTTCTTTCTTTATTTTATTTATTTATTGTTTCTTTTTCTTTTTAATATTTTATATAGATGTTAGATATAGATTTTTATAATTTTATATAGATAGTGAGATTATGAGTGAGAAAAATCCATCTATATATCATGGCTCATTATGTCCTTAATCAGAATTATCCTAAAATAAATCATGTTGACGACATCAAATATATGCTAAATTTTTTTTATAAACTATCACGCGTACGGTATTATAAAGGCCAATTAAAATAACTCTGATACTTCATTATGTAGATTTCAGGTCTCTCCGAATTTTAATCATAAATTTTCGTGTTTATGTCACTCTAAGTATATCTAACAGTCAAATAATGAAATTAAATTTGAAATTAATCGGCGTTGGGCAACATGGGAGAGCACGTAAGATAAAAAAAAATGGCAGAGTACGTAAGATTTATGAAATTATTTGAAAATTATTTGATAAGTCAAACCACTAAATCTTCATGATTGCAATTTTAAAACTGTGAAATATAAATTCATTCGTTGAAATAAAAAAATAAAAATAAAAAATAAAAACCAAAAAAACAAAAAAATATGTAGAGGAATTTTAGGTCCGATTTAATGAACGCAATTATTTTTGGATATTTACGTTATGACAATAGATTATTAATTTGTTCGATTAATGCTCAATTGTAAAATTCGAGTGAAATGTAGATACACAATTTCCTCTACATCTCGTGCCTTTCCCACATGATAATACCGACAGTTCCTATTTTCCTTGCGCTACCGCAATAAAACATTAGCCGCACCGCTCGTTCTTCACTCCCACCTTAAAATATAATTTATCCAACAATCAACTTTCGAGTATGGAGCGGCGCAGCAGCTTGCAGTCTTAATGCTTTCTTATCTCTCCGTTGCAGTCACCAAAAAAAAAAAAGAAAAAAAAAAGAAAAAAAAAAGAAAAGAAAAAAAAAAGAAGGAAAGCGGTACGGTCGTTAGGCTTGTCCGGTGATTCTGCTCGAGCATATCGCGCATAATATAGTCCATTCGGGCGTTTTTCCACGGCAATGCAGGCGCGACAGTCTTATCGTTAGACTCCCTGACTCCCTGTCTGTGTGAACGATTTTCTTCCCGGTCACCGTCGTTGGAGAGACAGCCGGCGAAGCCGCTTTTCTGATCACCTGGTATTTTCGCGTTGTTGGTTCGCGAGACACGCGAGACCAAGAAGGAGCCACTAATGCGTGGGTGAACCCAGGAAACACCGAGCTTAAGCTTGGCCCCCGAGGCTCCAGCTCTAGTCGCGGCTAGCCCCCCCCCCCCATCCCCAGCCTTCCTCGCCACACCACGCCACGCCACGCCTTTGTCCTTTCCTCTCCCGTCTACCGGCCAAGGCAAATAAATATATTATTTACGACGCGATCTGTCGAGGCTCCTTTGTTTCGCTGTCCGCGTAAAACGCCGTACCAGAGGCACAAGCGATCGCAGCAGGCTCGAATTCAGATCGAAATCCGTCCCTCTCGCTCGGCGAACGTAAGATTTGGCGGTTATGCCAGAGCGAACAACGGATCGCTGTGATTTTATGCATCGTTCGCGCGAGCGACTACTGAATCCGATATCTCACTTGCCCTTATGGTGGATGATTATGCAACGGCCGAGGTTAAGTAAAGTCGAGCGATAAGTAAATAAATAAGGGCCGGCTTGCGACCGACAACAATGTCATGCCCATCAGGATTCAACGCTCAGGCTCACGACTAATGATTGTTCACGTTCGATAAATAAAGAAATTGGCCGAGCATCGTCGAGGGACGTGGTACGTACGTGTTAGCCGAGAGCAGCTCTCGGTTGCCTAACGGAGAAAAGACTTGGAACGACGAAGTAGTATCCGCCTGGGGAAGAGCATTATGCTAAGGCTAGCTGAAAAGAAAGTAGGCGGGGTGCCAGGTATATCACTCAACCCTAAATTTAAAAAAAAGAAGAAGAAGAAGAAGAAGAAGAAGAAGAAGAAGAAGAAGAAAAAAGTGTTTGGTATTAGTCACCGGGGCCCGTCTGTGCTCTTTCATAAGTTAGGAACCCAAAAGGACTGATGTTTTTTAGTCGCGAAGAAAGAATGAGGGATTGAGTATATCTGCCAGACGGACATAAATATTTAGAATTAACTACGGGCCTCGGATTGCCTTACAATGGTTAGGTGAAAAATGGCGAGCCCAGCAATGTTTATCTTCATTTTAGGTGTAAATTTTATTCTTTTATGTTTGCTTCGCTTATTGACTAATTTTAATCGATATATAACTCTGGGCCATTATGCTTTCTCTGTAATGGAAACTTTTTTTAACTTTCGACATATAAGTGGAGAAGAAGAATGTAGAAAGGGAAATATGGAATATAGAGAAAATTTTTAGACAATGTGCCGTAAACTATTGTTAGTATTAACGATTGCAGTTCATTTTATTCATCATAGTTATTGTTCAGTCCACAATATTATGAATTAAAGTCATTACTTTTTCAAAAATCCCACAACGTAACAGCGACGAAATTATAACTATAGGCTGCATTCACCATTTCAATAAAAATTTTGAATTTTCACTTTATATGTTTTTATAAATTTAATGAGAATTTTGCTTAACATTGTTGATAAATTTCACCGTAAAACGTAATTCAATGATTATTTAAAAAAAAATTATTTTTACATATAACTAGCTCAACAAACGAGATGCTTATCTTTTTATTTTAGACAAAAAATAAATGATATAACAGACGAACGAGTTCGAGAAGAACGAGTTCTCTCTCTCTCTCTCTCTCTCTCTCTCTCTCTCTCTCTCTCTCTCTCTCCCTCTCTCTCTCTCCCTCTCTCTCTCT
>NW_011948432.1:4679584-4736189 GCF_000503995.2 Ceratosolen solmsi marchali
GTTGTTGTTGTTGTTGTTGTTGTTGTTGAAATAATCAGTAACAAATGAATATACACGCATCTTGTCTAGAACGTCTACAAAAATTGTAATAAATTATTAAATGCAATTTGTAATACTTATAAATTATAGTATCTCGTCATCGTTTTAACGCTATTAACAATTCACAATCGCTGGAATTGTTGCTGTAAAATTTTATGGCACATTAACATTCGATTTCTGTGCAATCGATTCGATTATACTTTCCATATATGCACAATTATGTTACCATGTAACTCTCTACAGTCTTATTTCACGTGCAATTATTATCGGTTATTTTAATCATTTTTAAAAATACGTAATTTTATAGTTAATTTGTGTTTTAAAAGTACAAATTTCCTTTTATGTAAACGAATATTTGCCTGCGTGCACGCGCGCTCATATATCCCATTACGAAAGAGAATGAGATTTCGCATGAATGTATTGATATCAAATTGTCGTAAATCATGGTAGACGATTCAATGTAGGCTACGATAATTTTCCAGTTAATGCAAGATCGCTTCATGTCTCGAACTGTAAACTACAGCCTGCAATCTTCATCTAGTCAATTTCATTTATAGATTTTGCTTGCTCTGGCCGATTCATTCCATAAAACCATTAAATAAAAATAGGAATACTTTCTATAGTTATAACTTTTTTCTTCATTCTTTCTTTTAACTCTCCGACTTTCATTTCAACAATTTGGTTCAGCTAGTATAATTCAATTGGAAGGAAAGCTTTTCCCCCATCAAATACTCGTGTATGAGCAAATATTGTTAAATTAAGAAATCACGTAGTCACAGATGCGACGTACGATTAACCTGAGCATACCTACGCATCGCGCCATCAGCTGATTTTCATCGGAAATGGTCAATTGTCTCCTCATTATAATTCCTTAATTTTCATTCCGCTAATGTTTATTACTGTTTATGTTTATGGAGTGGTAGTTGTCATTGCGTGCTTCTGCATTGAATATCATCGTTTAGCTAAGTATGAGCGAGTCGCGAAGCTTGCAAATCATCCTTCAACATCAAGTGCGAACTTGACTAACTAAAAAAAAAATACTTGTTTTGAATTGCGATGACTTATGCATGAATATATTATGGAAAAATTGTATGAATAGTATGTCTAATAAATTTGAATTTTTCGTTTCCACGATAGTGAAAACGTAGAATTTTCACTAGTGCGCTCGAATGATTGAGACCTCTTATGTAAAAAAGACACGATTGTCTTCATTTGTTTAATTATAATTATATACTTTGATATCATGTTCTAAACTGTAATTTGCTTGATAGCTTTAGAATATAATAAAATAATTTATTATACACGGTAAGTACTTAGAAATGCGCGTATGCTTGTTTACGCGCGCGCGGGCGCACATCAACAAGATAATGAATTTATCAAATCGGATACTCGTATGTAACAAAGCGTATATAAACGTAAATTTAACCTCTCAATTATGTTCTAATATTATACGTAAAAATAAGGTTAACTAAAGGCGTAATCCAATATGTAAGTTGTTTCGTACGAGGTAGAGGCAACATTGGTAATTAAAACGAATCGTTATGTGATAGCGAATTAGTGACCCATAACCTCGCGACTCGGATTCAATATAAACGATAGCAACAACGAAAGTACAAATCAAGGGCGTCGCCGCCCATCACCGTTAAGCCGCCGAGCGTCGAGTCAGCCGCGCCGTGGAAGGATTCGCGTTTTCCTCCCGCGGCGTCCCGAACCGGTTTTTCTCTGCGGAAAAGTCCTGCGGTCGGCCGCACCCCGTTCCGCCATATCTAGGTCCAGTACTCGTTGTCAACGGCGCTTTTCCCTCGGCTGTTAACGGGGCGGAACGCGAAGATGCGGCTCTTGATTTTACTAATCCCCTCGTTTAAAGCTGGAGGCCGAGGTGCCGAGAGGTTGCCGCGCGATTTCACCGGTTCGAAGATTTATCATCGACTGCGTAATAAGGTCAGCGAGCACCTTGTGCCACATACGTGTACTTACTCGCGTCCAAGCACTCCTTGATATTGTCGCGTTTAATCGCCGATTGTTTGACGGTGAAAAGTTTTAGTAGCCGCTGGTTCGCTCTAAGGATATACTGGCTCTTTCATTTATTTTTCCTGATATTTTACGAGATGGAATGACCGTAGGAGCTATTATTGCCATTACTAGGCCTAATCTAACGATTCGACGAGAGCCGTAAAGTGCGTCAGTGTGCGTAATCCATGGAAGATCGAACTCGAGTATTTAGATATCTAACGCGTACATAGCTGTGTGTATGACGGGACGGGCATACTCGCGTTAAAAAGATTTACACTAGTCTATTTCCAATATTGTAAAGTGATTCGTGATATTTGTTAACCGGAATGTAATGATTGTGCTTAATCTGTGAATTTCATTTTTCATAGTAGCGGTTGTGAAAATCGTTGTGACGGCTGAAAGCATTTCGGACGAGACGCATCAACTCGTAATTTGATATTACATATTATTTGTGTAATGGATATTTTGGTACTAATATAATGTTGTACTTTATGATTATATAAGCTTGGACATCCGAAGGAAATGTAAACTGACGTAGATCTTGTGGTGGTGGATATTGTATTCATATTGCGCCAAGTGTCCATTAAAAAAAATATTATTTCCATACTGTTAGGCATTCTTAATTATGATAAAAACTATTACGACTATTAATCCTCTGACTTGTTTTACAAAATGAATTTAAATTAAAGTAGATGCAAACAATGCTATAGACGCTGGTTGCTGCTCGTGTTCATTTTAAATTATTAAAAAAAAAAAAAAAAAAAAAAACTCACAACATATACTTGATATCTTGTCGAGTAAAACGTGAATTTATTCGAGCACGCTTAACAAAATACTATTTTCGAGGCTTATTAAAATGAAGGGACAATAACACAATATCCAGGCAATATTTACATATTATTAAAACTTTGTAAATAGCCTTTTGAACAGATTTCTTTTTATTTTAACATACCCCAACCAGTTTCTTATTCGTCGAAATTAAATAATCGAGCGAGTTAAAGAATTCTTATATATTTACTTTAAATATAAAAATGGCAAACTTTAGATGCCACATATATAAATAATAACATTATAAATTGTATATTACATTTTTTTACAATTATATTTTCGGACCTTAAAGCTATTTACGGCCTTTTACAAAATATTTAATTCAAATGTCATTTTACAAATAGCAATAATAAGAGTATTATTGTCGTATATATTTAAAATTTGTATTTAATAATCCTTTTATATTAATTCTTGTATTTATCAAAACTTTTCACTTCGCGTCATATATTTCTGTTGAAAAAAGAACCTTAGCCTTCAAATCACAAATTCTCAATCGATAATACAAAATTTAACTACACACATACATAGTATATCATTTAATCTAATTTAAAATAACTTTGCATAATTATAATTTGCGTTCTTAAAAGAAGCATTTATGATAAGCAGTGATTTGTGTATATTCACATATCGATGCACATGTATTTGTAATTGGAGCTATAAAAGCTAACTGAATGGGACGAGAAGTTCAAGAATAAAAGTATTCAAATTATTCTGTAAATATTCAATTTTATCTTTACGGTAATAACTTAAATTAAGGTCAAAATACTTAGACATTTACATCTTCATAAATCAATAAGTATCATTCAAAACTTAATTTTACATATAACGCATAATAATGACCTCATTCCATTTTAAAGATAGAATCCGTTTCTACAAATTCTAATTTTTGTTAAATTTTCAAATAATTAATTACAAAAATTTTGTAAAATTATTGTGAACGAGCGTGACTGGGCTTATTATGTAATGACGCTTTACATAAGTGGACAAGAATTTTGCTTAAATGATGAGTAAATAAGGTGTGAGCATAATTACAATGTCCAAGACATTAAAATTATTTTGTAATGAAATAGTCTGTAAAAAAAAACAAAAAAAAAAATATTTTAATACATGAATAATTTCACATTTAATATTAATTTTTTTATTATTTACAAATACGTCATCTGCAACTTGACTTTATTAATGTCTTCACAAACGCGGATTATTATTAACGTCAATACCAAAGATTTTATTACAAAAGGAAAGTCTATTTAATGAATAATAGAAATGATTTGTTGAATTTTGACGTTATACGCAAAGATAAATTATTACTAACTAATAAAGCACTCGTTTTGATGCGTTAGATAAAAATTTTCTTTCTTATTTTGACTGATAATAATAATTGAAATGATTAATCTTTAATATAGTCGTAACGTCCTGTAAATTAAATTTTAAAAAGGTTAGCGTATAAATAAGTTTTATCTGTGAAGAATGCAAAATCAGCGATAATTATTACATGTAAAATTCTACTGTATGTTATCAATTTGTCTACTATCAGTAAATACCTCACGCTCAAATTAGAAAACAATCGTTATGGCCATTCATATATTTATTTAATGCTGGCATTTAACGCCGTCAAGCATTGAAAAACTCATATACATATTTTTTTTTGTCATAAGAGATTGAATGGCATTAAAATAATTTCATTCGACATATTTAAGTTGTCAAAACAAAAATGCTAAAAATCTTAATATATTTTACCTACGAATGATACTATTTATATACGTTAACTACAGGCTTTCAATGAGAATTTGAAATATTCGATTGTCGATTAACGAAGTGAGCTTATGAAGTTTGAATTTGTATAATAAAAACGTGCTGATTCGTTAAGTTTTCATTATTAGATTAAATTTCATTGGGAATATGATAAAAAAAAAAAAAAAAAAAAAAAAAAAAAAAAAAAAAAAAAAAAAAAAAAAAAAAAAAAGGTATAGAAGAAAATTGTAACTACACTATTAAGAACATAATAAACCGATAATAAACGATATATATATATATATATATATATATTTAATTAGAGCACTAAAACGTGAAAATACGAAAATCCAAATAATATGTTAGAAAATATTAATTTCAAACGACGATTGGGAGATTAAGAAAAGAAGTAACGAAAGATAAATATTCGAATGAAAATGCTCAAAATGCTCTAGTCATAAATTAAAAAAATTCTAGTTAACAAGCATTATTTCATTCCACATTATATTTATTCAAATACGTAAGTTTACTTTAACAAATTTATCATCCGAGCTATTTCAATAAAGGCCTTTTTATAAGTTGCACCGAAAATAAGAAGAGGAAGAATTTGTTGGTAACATTTGGAGGCGCTTAGAGTAGAGCGAGACTGCATGAATAAGAAGCTTTCATCTCATCTACATAAGTTGTTGAATAGGCCCGACAAAGACATGGGATTCGCAAGTGAGACAAGCCCTTAGATAAAGAAAGTGCATCCAATAAATGCGCACTCTCACTCTCACTCTCTCTCTCTCTCTCTCTCTCTCGCTCGCACACGCACGAACGCGCACACAAATATACACAAATATACATAAACATACATACATACATTATATATATATATATATATATATATATATATATAATATTGAGAGCAACGAAAGTAGCCAGCGCGCGCTCGTTAAATTAGGCTTATTCGACCGCTTTGGAAGATCTTCAATTGAAGGAATGAAACGCTATGTCTACATGTAGAGCGACGCCCCTCTTAATTACAGCTCGTTTCAACGGCTGTGTATCGTCGGCTTTTCAATTACAATGTCATAAAGAGATGAATGAAGAGGAACGAGTGTGGATGTGCTCGAACAGCAGATGACGGAGTAAAAAAGCACGAGGTGATGGGATCGAGCCGCGAGTGGCGCTTGCGTTACGCGTGCGCATACATAAAGAAAGACGGAAAGTCGGCGTGTAATGCGCGAAGCACAGTGGGACTTTCTAAAATGCAGCGTAAATGAATTCAATTCCGCGTGCAAACGCGGAATTTCACCAAGTCCCCGTTATCCGTTATCTCCGTTATCCGTCTCCCCCTCTTCCGTCTACCCTACTTCCTCCACCCTCGCGTTGAAACAACTTTTACCCGGTTATTGCGACGATGGGCGACGCGATGAGTCGACGCGTGCAAATCCGCCTCCCAATTCCTTTCCCTCGTCCCTCCGTTCCCGCCATTCTCAATTAATTCGCGTAATTGAGCGTCATTGATTAATTATCGCTGACCGCGTTCGAGTTGCTCGACAAAAACGCGCGCGCGTGATTTAATCTCCCACGCAACTCAATCATGACGCCGTCACAAGAGACACGAAAATAAAAGGAGGAAATATCGAGTTTGCCATAGTTATACATTCGTTCTCGACGGAGAGGAAAAGCCACGTACAAAGCGAGAGAGTGAGTGATAGAGATAGAGAAAGAGAGAGAGAGAGAGAGAGAGAGAGAGAGAGAGTCGACCGAATGTGTGCCTGAATGTAGTCCAGGTTTGTATAAGAAACGACCTCGAGTAATTTAGTTCATTTGAATAAAATTTACTATATAAGGATATAAACGAAGTGCTTCCGAGTAAAGATTAGTATGCAATTGTAAAATTAATTTGATCGAATGGCCTACTAATAGCTACCTATGCCCGAAAATAAGCTTTGTGTTTCTTCAAAATAAGATATTTATTCTATTATTCGAGCTAATTATTCCAAGACAACAGACATAAATCTATCGCTTCTTAAACATCGAAAATATATCGCAAAAAGTTTCAGTTTTTGATAAAGTAATTCTATAGCTTCTTTGTAAAGCGTATTTATATATACTTTATCTGTCATATTAATCGACTTAAATTTTAGCCTCTATTAAAATATTGTCCGTATTCTGGCGAATGAAACGCTAAACTCACAATAAATATTTAATGATAATATTAATATTATTCACGAGAAATAAAGCACAAATCACAATTCACTTAGAATTAAGTAACATCGTAACTGCAATATATTTTTCCGATAATGCTACGACTCAAACATATATATATATATATATATATATATATATATATATATACATCCCAAGGAGGTAATAAGTTATTACCATTAATCAAAATAGCTTGGATATACTTTACATTTAACCGATCTAATGAATAATTTGTTTAATCATAAATATCCAATGAGAACACGATGAATATTAAAAAGTTTAAAATTTCAAACGTCTTGTGATTTCACCTTCTTGTTTTAAGTTCCTTTGTACATAACCATAATACGGATGTACATGATTGATTGCAAGCAAACTTAGCACAGTCTCGTAATAATAATGTGCACTATCGACAGAAATTCATGAATTATTGTTTATGTAGTAAAAAACGCTAGTTCGCCCTTTTAAGTGTAAGAAATAATCGGCTTCGTAGTGCCCCTCCTTCGTAGCTCGATGTATCATTCAAAAAGCGCAGCCCATCACATTTCGTCGATACGTCCGCTGCTCAGCTCGAATGACTTTCCCTCCCACTATTTATCGCTCTATTATTTACACAGACATTTCTCACCATCGTGCGCGTCCCCCTTCTCCCTCCCCATATCCACCATCGCCCGCCAACCGCCATCTCCCATTCTTCCCCGGCCTCGCGAATTCACACACTGCACGTACGTGGGGTCGGCGGGTGCCTCGGACTTCTTTGCAGCGCTTTCACGCGTCGAGGAAGAAAGTCGAGCCGAGAGGAGAGGCAGAGGAGGCTCGAAGGAATTACGGAGAGAAAATGCGTGGACGAACGTTATGCTTGGCGAGTCCGCCCGCCGTGACTTCTCGTCCGTAGTTAAGAAGCGAGGCCAAGTATTCGGCGGAAAGACAATGGCCGTGCAGCGCCAGATATTATTTCGCGAGTGAGGATTCTCAAGGACCCTCGCGCGCGCGCGCGACCACCGAATGCATAATTTCCCCGTCCTGGTAAAATCGCAGCTTTGCAGTTCGCGCGCGTCTCTCCATCGTCTCGGGCTTAGGGCGGCCTCTCTTCGCCCTGGACGCCAATGCAAATGCAAATCGCCGCCGTAAATTGGCGATTACATCGACGACGGCTTTGTCGCGCCCAACTTCCGCGTTAACTCTTAACGTAAGGATGTCGCGATAATAGGAGGGCACTTAACGTTCTGTATGCTCGCATCGATTTATAAAATTCATTGAATATAATTTGAAGGAGGTGTGCACGGCCCCGCCGTGGCGAGGGCATTTTATTAAGACGTCGACGAAGAAAAGAATTTTTTAATTTTGACTCGCTTTAATGGCAATCACGCGTACATTGTTAGCTCTGCATGTAGGAGAGAACGGTTTTTTTCATTCTTTCATTTTTTTTTTGTTTTTTTTTTTGTTTTTTTTTTTGTTTTTTTATTTGTTTGTTTGTTTGTTGTTGCAAAAGTCGCTGGAGCTCTTAAAACATGATTATGACTCATCCGTAAAAGAATGTCACTTGAGAATTTTTGCCGGCGTTGCTGTAAAAATAGATTTAATGTGTAATTATATTTAATACGGGAAAATATTGCTGAATTGTAGGGATTGTTGCATAGATCGGTATTGAGCTTGGTATCGTATATTGTGATTTCCATGTAATGAGAGAGATTTCCTAATTAACGCGCACGCATGAGACGATGTCTTTTACAAGCGTAGACTAAAAAAATCTATATAACCTCTGTTAAATAAGATAGTATGATAATATAAGATGTGCGCGCGCTCGCGCGTCTCTGTGTCTCACTGTGTGCGCGCGAGTGTGGGTAGGCGAGTGCGTACGCACGTGTTTAAAAGAAAGGTGTAAAGAAAAATTGCTGGTGGTAGTTCGGTGTATTTGATGGTAAAAATTGGTAATATACCTGGGAATCGTATTTGAATCTAATGAGAAAAATCTTTCGGGGTAATAATGGAGCGGTAGTTTTTCATAGTAATAATCACTGTATTCAAGCGATTATTTAAAATAATTCAAGACAATGCGAAAATTAAGTTAGAAAAATTCCGTCTCAACATTACAATAAGAAATAAACGAACAATAACAAATCATTACTTTTATGTAACAGCAATAATGACAGTCTGGCCTTATATTGTTAATAATAACATTTAATATAATGAATAGAATTATATATCGAGTGGTTGGCTGCAAGTTTGCAGCATAGTTGATTGCGCCACATTGTAATCGAGTGCGATTTAAAAGACCAGGCGTGATCGACGGATTTAAAAATAAAATTTTTCGGCGTTATAATTTGTCGCTTGAAGCACTTAAGCTTACGTAACATTAATAAAGAATGTACTGTAATGTATATTACCGAATAAAGAGGGGCCTGAAAATAATTTTTTTCTTCTTTTTTTTTTCTTCCTTTTTTTCTTCTTTTTATACCTGTAAATACAATGTAAATCTTAGCTACGAAATGGCTAATGACGTGTATGTGTGATGGTACTCAAGCTCACTTACCAGTGCTCGCGTTATTTGTATTAACGCGCGTCGGGTATGCGGCAAATATTTAAATTGTTTTAGAGGCGAATAAGAAATAGCATTCGTAAAATGCAGAGCCCGCGAGCGCGCACAGTGTTTCGTAAGAGTCTGAATCACATCCGTGATTAAAAAGGGGGCGGGCGGGCATTTTAAATTGCGATTTATACGGTGAATTCGTATGTAAATCTTTTTTATTTTTCTTTCTTGTCGCCGCGCGAAACGTAAATATTTCATTATTGCGGGCGCGATCCTTGCCTCCCACCTTTGTATTCCAAGACATACTTAATAAATAAGAGTCGGTAAAAGCGAGCGAGGGTTTGGCGGTGGGGGGAGAGGCGGCGACGGCAACGGAGGCCCCGCGCGTTAATATGATCTCTCGGTGGATGCATAGTAATTAGCGTAGGAGCTAAAAGTGGCGGTGGTGGTGATGGGGGGGGGGCGAAGAAGCGGCACGGCAACGGGGGATGCCGAACGAGTGACTGTGGACTTTGGAATTCGACTTATTCGCCCGTGTGGTCCATTGTGTAGCTCGCTCCTTCGTTTAATACCGCGCTCGGAGAGAGAGAGAGAGAGAGAGAGAAAGAGAGAGAGAGAAGAGAGAGAGAGAGAGAGAGGGGGAGGGGGGGGGGGGGGGGCGACGGAGGCTGAGAAACGCCGCGAGGATGCGGCGGATTATGGAATGTGACTTATTGCACACGTCGCCGGATCGCCGCCGGTCAACCAATGCGTTATTGTATGCACGCGTATAACGAGAGCAAGAGAGAACAACCCGCGGTCTTTCATTGCCCGTATGTAGGCGCAGAGCAACATAGATGCAGAGGTACAGAGAGAGAGAGAGAGAGTGAGAGAGCGAGAGGGGCGTGGGTAGCGGGAGAGGGGAGACGATACGCGGAGCCACCCGCTCGTATGGTGCATCTGATATTATGTTAATTAGGTCTCGTCGTTATATATGTTTAGAGGATGCTTAGTTTCGTGCCGACGAGCGCTGTGTTATACATGTGGTCGCGGCAGGGGAAAGAGGTGGACTTAATTAATTCAATGCCAATGAGTTTATGGGGGAGACGGTAAGAATCGGGGCTGGGAAGAGAAAGGAGAGAGATTTTACGGGTACTGCCGTTGGACTTATACCTTGCCAGTCGATATTGTTATACACATTATAGAGTTTTCCATTGTATGGCGGAGTCGATCGCCGCCGATTGGCAATCATGCGTAAATGGAAGTTCGATGTTTGTCGAAAGTTGATGTTGCTTTTATTAATGCAGTTTGGAGATTATCACGGGTAAGAACATTGAAAATAGTTCTCCTTATGCGTCTCCTCCCAGCTTGTTTGTTTATTTTTGCACGGTGATTGATCGAATTTTTCAAATCCTTGGCTTTTCGGGCGTCCTTCTTACTAGCCGCTTGCCCTTCGCAGACAGACTCGATGATTGGATGCAGGGGTCCATCGTGATATATAGCATCGTTCAGCCGTGAGCTTTCGCATCGATTTTGAAAATCATTAGGCCTGAGATATATTTGAACGGGTTGCGGCGAGGTCGGAGCAAATAATTTTACGCTTCGCTGCGCCTTTACTCTGAAAAATACTTTTCAGAGGCCAGTCGCGGTAATGGTTAAAAAGCTTTTTTCTTTTTCATTTAAGTGGGTTATTGTTTATTTCGCAGCCGCGCGAAAGCGAGGAAGGAAAATGAGCTTTCGCGGAGCTATTATTTAACGTTTGCGGCCTAGGAGCTATCGGGACGATGAGGTTAAAATCCCGTCTATCGAGCAAATCGATCTTAGCTTGCCGTCATATCGCGCACTTGTAAACTTCGGTATTATATAGTTGCTGCATGATCGAGGAACGAGGCTTGCGAAAAAGGCCTCGATTTTCGCGATTGCAATCTGTATTCCGTCGTGAACGTCGATGGAGCGATACCGTGACGCCCCTGCCCCTCTAATTAACAAATGCGCTGCAACACAAGGGGGCCCCGACCTTATTACGCCGGCTAGCAATGCGCCAGCCAACGCCGTCGAAGCATACCGATCCATGTGACTAGGGTACAACTAGCAATCTACTAAGGTCAGGTCGCGATGTCAGCTCGAGCAACCCAATGCGGGCGAGGACCCTATGCCCCATCGCAGCTCCCGACTCATCGCCCGGGCGACCATCCCCCGGTCGACACACAAGATAAATGGCAATCGGCGCGCGAAACGGAAATGGCGAGTGACGCATCCGCGGCCGGAACCAGATAAGCGCGACGAGACCCCGTCCGTGAGTTCGTGCAATTGCGAGGGCAACGCGATGATAAACGGTATGAGGCGAGGGACGATGACCGAGACGATGGCCGCGCGTATCCTGCGCCCTCGGCCTTTGTTTCCTTAGCCGGACCTCACGAACTTACCGTGAAATGTCACGGCCGGGGAGAGCCCAGGAGAGCAATACCGTTCCGCCACCATTTCCATTGTTTATAGAGCCCGATAACGTCCAGGTAGTAATCGCTTACACGGCACTCCGCGGGTAGACGTCACCGCGGGAAGCGTAACCGCTAGAAGCTCATCCTTATACCCACGGCGAGCTTGAAAAGCCGCGCCAAGAACTTGGATCGCAGTGCCGCCGACAGCGCGCATTTTCGCTCGTGAGCCCACTGCACTTGTGTGTCGCACCGATCCCATGGCCTCTCCTTCTAATCCTTGCTTCTTTTATTTTGCAGGTGAGTTGGTACAATTGCCTTGGTCCGCTGCGCGTCCTCCGAGGTCACGTAAGTTTGCCGCGTCCCATGTACGCTAATGCATTGTGCACTTAGCTTTAATCATGCATTACTTATAGGGAGCTTCAAATAGAAATAGTGCTTAAGTTCTCTCTCTCTCTCTCTCTCTCTCTCTCTCTCTCTCTCTCTCTCGCTCTCTTCATCCGTCTGTTTGTCTGTTTAATTGTGTACGTGCGCGCGCTAGCTCAACCTCTCTCACTCATTTCGCATATAAGTAGACTTATCCCTAAAATAGAGAGAAATCGAATACTTTCGATAATTTTTGCTTAATGCTTGATTTCGCACGACTACTATATTATTTTATCTCTATTGGCAACTTAATACTTCTTCGTGGTGAGTTGAGGTTTACAGCAAAGAGTTCGAATGCCATTGCTTGAATAATTAAGTACTTCTATGCAAACCATCCGAGGAGTTTGAATTGGAGAAACGTGCATCGCAAGCCCGTAATATTAAATATAAAAATTAATTTCATGTTAAATATTTGACGCGATTTAATTTACTATCGAGGCATTCTCAATTTAGCCATCGGATAAAATATTTATTATAATAAAGAGTATACGATGGCGTATTTAAATTTTACTTACTTTTAATTTAATTCGACAATTACAATCGCCTTAATATTTTATCGAGCGATTAATAATATGTAGTTGTTGTAGAGCAAGCGAGCGACCATTGGCGGGAAAATCGTAGGATTGAACTTTGATTATAATATTGTTCCCTCACAAGTCTCGATATACTTCAATTAAGGCTTAGCTACTTAATATCAATAATTAAAAAAAAAAAATTTGCGAAGCGCATTAAATTCTACATTTGAACCATTTCCTATTAAGATGGACCCATATTTTCATGATTAATGAAAGAAACGGAATATATCGGAACATTTTAATACTGATTGACGAAGAAAGTGTATAATTAAATTCGTTGTGTCTCATCAGTTACTATCACGCGGATTTGTATTTCTAAATTTTATAAATCCAAATCAATATATGATCTAAA
This sequence comes from Ceratosolen solmsi marchali, assembly GCF_000503995.2. NCBI lineage: Eukaryota > Metazoa > Arthropoda > Insecta > Hymenoptera > Agaonidae > Ceratosolen > Ceratosolen solmsi. The sequence goes on from NW_011948432.1 coordinate 4,692,689, forward strand.
TAAATATCCCCGATGATTAAACAGTTGCTTTAGAAATATAATGATAATAAAATGTAATATATGTTGCTTATCGATTACTTTTTTTTTTTTTTTTAACCTTTAATAAGAAATATCTTTGTAATAATCGGCAATTTCGATCTACGAGTTTAGTAATAAGAGAGCTAAACTGAAACAAAAGATTTTTTGAAATTTAAAATCTCCTTTCGGTTATACGAACTTAATTTTCCTACATACTTAAAGAAAAAAGAAAAAGAAAAAAAGCATTATTACGTTGTAGTTAAAATCATGATCTGTAGAATAATAATGAAAGATATAAAAACGCTGAACATTAAAAGTGAGAAAAGTTAATGGTGTTTTGTTCTTTATCACGACGAATTAAAATGAATAAATTGAGTGGGTAAAATATCATTATTGCATTTCCTTGAATTGTTTCAGACTGACAATTGATTAAAAAAATGATTAAATCAACATCGATTTCCATTTCCCTCGAATGATAAAATAATTATTTAACAATTGTTATTTAATAAACACTTTTCGTTCCGATAATTTCGTATTATTAATGACACTTTATCACACGTATACGTATTTTAAAGAAATACGTAATGAATTATGATTCTTGGAAGGCTTGTACTAGCTGATAAAATCATTTGATGACAAGGTCACATAGAAAAATTTTTATTAAAGACACAGGAACATAAAGATATTCGAATTGGCAAGATAATATTTCAATGCCTAACAAGAATGAATATTATTTTTATTGGTATGATAATTCATGATTTTTAAAATAACTTCATATATAAAGAAAAACATCAAAAACATTATTGCACATGAAATTAAAAAAATTAATTTTTCACTTCATTATTACTGGCATTGAACATTTAAAATACTTATTATGCTAACAATATCAACTACCAATTTGAAAACTATTTGGAATTAACGTAAGTTTTTTGTTTTTTGTTCTATTTTTCGAAATTCTGTTAAATTTAATACTGATAGATAAATAATGTATTTATCGTAATCAAATCTAATCTAGAATTTCACTTCGACGTGCATTGGTATATAAAAGCTAGGATCTCTAGGTAATTTTTCAAAACAAAATTGAGAACTAATCGGCCTTTATTACAATTAACGGACTCTGTCAAAACAAGTCGCTCATTACTTAACTTTATTTAAAATTATAGATAATTTTAGAAGCCAATCGCAATACTCATCTATCTGATAGTAATGGATGCCGCCACCTCAATGATTCAATACTCTAGGAAACGAAAAATCAAAAATTAATCATTTTTATTCTTGAATTACTTATATCCTACAAAGACAGTGAACTTCTACGTGAATTTCAATCGTCAATTAGTGTAATCGAAAGAGCAGTGGATAACATGGGAATTTCCTACCTTCCTACTTGCATTGCGCGTATTAACCATTCCCCCATAAATGAAAACGTTAAGGTCGCACGGTACGCGCGATTGGAAAACCCCTGGCTGAACTTCTCGCGCACAGCCTCTCTCCCCCGATCCCCCATAACTCGGATGCTGTGCAGACGCGGCCTTCCTCGTAATCTCGGGACCCTGATCGCCGACGAGAGAGAGAGAGAGAGAGAGAGAGTCACATTTAATCGGCTGCGAGCGTCGCGCCCCTCATACGCCGCCGAGGCATTTGAAAGTTGATTCTTCCCGCGCGCTCCCGGGCCCCCCTTGTGTTATCTGTTTTCCCTCCTCGGGGAGCTCGGCCCGGTGAAACGCAACGAGACGCGTAAAAAGCACGAGCGAAAGTTGCGGACTGTTGCCGATGAAGAGGAGGAGGAAGAAGAAGAAGAAGAAGAAGAAGAAGAAGAAGAAGAAGAAGAAGAAGAAGAAGAAGAAGAAGAAGAAGAAGAAGAAGAAGAAGAAGAAGAAGAAGAAGAAGAAGAAGAAGAAGAAGAAGAAGAAGAAGAAGAAGAAGAAGAAGAAGAAGAAGAAGAAGAAGAAGAAGAAGAAGAAGAAGAAGAAGAAGAAGAAGAAGAAGAAGAAGAAGAAGAAGAAGAAGAAGAAGAAGAAGAAGAAGAAGAAGAAGAAGAAGAAGAAGAAGAAGAAGAAGAAGAAGAAGAAGAAGAAGAAGAAGAAGAAGAAGAAGAAGAAGAAGAAGAAGAAGAAGAAGAAGAAGAAGAAGAAGAAGAAGAAGAAGAAGAAGAAGAAGAAGAAGAAGAAGAAGAAGAAGAAGAAGAAGAAGAAGAAGAAGAAGAAGAAGAAGAAGAAGAAGAAGAAGAAGAAGAAGAAGAAGAAGAAGAAGAAGAAGAAGAAGAAGAAGAAGAAGAAGAAGAAGAAGAAGAAGAAGAAGAAGAAGAAGAAGAAGAAGAAGAAGAAGAAGAAGAAGAAGAAGAAGAAGAAGAAGAAGAAGAAGAAGAAGAAGAGGAAGACAAGGGATCGCGGATTTCTGATTTTTCGTTTTATAATTAGTTTGATGCGCCCGCGCTGATAAGCTCAACCGATCCCTTGATTTCACTTTTTATTTCAAGGCTACATTTTCACCGTTAATATTGCTGTAGACGCGCTCACGTATTCATTATAAGCTGGTAAATATTGGAGATGAATTTTAACATTCCGATTACGGCGCGTCTTCAGCTATAATTCGCAATATTTATTGTTTGCGCCGCTATCTTTAGAAATTGTGATTTGAAGTAGATTTTGAAAGGGAAAACTTGATGGTGAAAATTGTGCTCTTTTGTGCGCTTTGACGTGAGAAATGTAATAGTTTTCGAACAAAAGTATACGTACGTGGTCGACTCCCATTATAAAGTATAATGAATGTACGTTCCATTTTTATAATTAAGCTGATATTGCAATTAAAACTGATGTGTAATTAAAAGAATCGAAGCTTGCACGAAATTACACACGTAACTCGGTAAACATTTCATATTGTTTAATGAGAAAATATTTTATATGCATATTATTTAAACTTGCGGTGCAGAGTGTCAGAGTATTTTAATGAATAATATAATAATGAAAACTTCGTTTATAATGTATTTTTTAATTAAGCGAATGAATTAATCTATATATTCGTCGAATTATATGGATTATCGAGAGAACAGCATTGTCTTAGTTAAGGATTAAACGACTCGAAATACTGAAATCATTATACTGACTGTTTCAAATAATTTATGCCTTTCACGCAGAGATACACTTTTTACCTGCAGAACTAGTCAATAAAAACAAAAAACAAAAAATAAAAAACAAAAAAAAAACAAATTTATTTATTTAAAAAAGAAAGAGAGACCGATAAAACAAGTATGCTTTTGATACGATAATTTATTCATAATTCGTTTGTTACTTGCCTATTGGGAAAAAGTATTTTACGTTTGTGTTTGGCGTAAAAATGATTTTTGTAAATAATGCGCAGGCGAATAAGAGCAATGGAAGTGAGTATCGTTGGTATTAATTATAAGCTTAGTTATAAAATAATTCAGCAAAGACTTCGATGTAGTTACCTATTTTTATGTCGAATAAAATCTAGAATATTTCATTCTCAAGAGAATTAGGTTATTGGTTGGGTCGGAGGATGAATAGTGTGACAAGTAGCATTCCTCGCGTGAAATATTATCGAAACTCGCGACACTCTCTCTCTCTCTCTCTCTCTCTCTCTCTCTCTCTCTCTGCTTACGATAATGTAAACACGAGAAATAGCGCATTAATTTTCCAACGTGGTACCATGAGTTATTTCCCACTCCAGCAGGAGGGTAAAATCGCGTCGTAGCTGCTGCTGCTGCTGCTGCTACTGCTGCCTCTCCCTCACGCCGTTCCCCGTTACCCCTCACCCATCCCTCGTCCCCTGTCCCTCGTCATCCTACGCTGTCACATTTGGTCGTACGCTTGTAGACGTACATGCGCACGTAGCCACCAGTGTGTAATAATTTCCTCTCGCCGAGAGACTCGCGCCGTCCAGCGAATGATATAATCCGGGCCGGTGCAGCCATTCGTCGGTAAGTAGACTCTCTTCAAGACTGCGGCGCCGCTGCACTCGACCAACGCGCTCAAAAGGTGCGCCCACATCGAGTAACGGCAGGGGGGGGGGGTAGAGTCCGGATTCCCGAGGCACATACCCGGTACCAGGGATACCGAGGCTGTGTGTCGCCTCGAGGACGACGTCCACGAGAATCGAGGGGGGGGGGGCGGCGTCGCATGACTCATCATTGGCCGGTGCGGTTACTCCAGTCCTCTACTTCTCCGTCGTTCACTTCTCCCGACTCCCCGTCCCCGCCATCACTGCCACCACCTCCTCCTCCTCTCGCGGCTCTCGACCGTTGTCGTCGACGCGAGCGCTCCCGCGGTCCTCTTGCTTTTCCTGCGCCGCAGCTCCCGGGAAAAGCGATGATTCACGGCGGTCGAGGAATCGCAGGAGTCAGTGAGCGACGCGGAACCCGAGCGATCGCACCTGTTGTCGGCGGTTGCCCGATCGAGTGAACCTTATGAATGGGAGAGCGGCGACCTCCCATTCACGGGCAAACGTCGCGGCGGTTGAGAGAACCGAGTGTCCGAGATCTCCCGCGGGAGGTTCGGGCGATCGCTGCTTACGTAGCCGCTCTCGCTCTCGGGTCGTTACGTTCGCGTTAGCCTCGAGGTAAACACCGAGCGACATTAACGAGAGGCTGCGTGTGTGTGGAGTGAAGTGGCGCTTGAACCGATCCTCCGGGCGAATACCGCGAGGCGCTCGGCCATTTCGCTCTCAACAATCGTTCTTTATCCGTGGAAGAAGAACATTTATTTAAGTCTGTTGATGCCGAGCGGTTTTTCTTCTTCTCCGGATTTTTCATTGACATTTTCTGCACTTTTCTCGTTGTAATATATCTTATCTATTTGACCGGCGCGAAGGCTGATTTCCATGCATTGACTTAAGTTTTTAGTGACAGCTTACGCTTCCTAGGCACTTCTTCATGTAAGATACAACAAGGTACAACAAGATACAGCAGCTCTGCGCGTCGCTTAATCCCGTCGCGACCTCACTTTAAGTGGTACGAGCATTATTATTTCCATTTCCTCTTTATTACACGCACGCACACGCACACACACACACACACATTATAACAATTGACAAAATACCTTGACATATCACACGCCCAATTATTTTTCGGCTAGCTGCGCTGGACAATGTGTGGGCTCCGAGTTGTTTTATATATTTTAATATTTCGTTACGACGCGCACAACGCGCGCAATAAAATTATCAATAAATATATGAGTTGCGTCATTCTTATATTTATCGGATATTTAGTGCAGTGCATGCTCAATATGTACCATTATATGTTATATTTTGTGTTGCAAAATGCCTGCAGACGACAATTCGCTTAATTCTCAGATGAGGTTACGAGCGTAATTTTTCCATCAATAAGCTCGTTATGAGTGGATAAGGGAAAAAAATCTTTAAATGCAAATGTTGTTTTGTAATGTTAGCTGCGTGAGCGAAAGAAAACAATTTAAGGGTATTTTAAAGATTTTTCTCGTCCCTTCCGTCCATTGTCCTATAAAAGAAATTTTACGCTCTTTATTCCACATAATGGACATTCATTCATCGTCGGCCATTAGAGCAATACCGTTAAACTCGATGTAACACAAATGCATATTAACCATGTAATTTTAATAATTATCAAATAAGTGTAACTCGACCTCGCTACTTAAGACGATACGAATTGAACGCTCACTTAAACGAGGATAGCTCGACACTTGCTCGAAGGCGGATACGAAAACGAAGACTTTTCGTAAGTTCGCGGTTAACTTGGAGAAAAATTTTAACGAGTATCGAATAACGAACGATTTCAAGGACGATTAAGGAAAATTAAATAGGAAACGTTCTCATCGTAGTGCGGGAGGCAAGAGAGCAATGTCGTAGGACTCATTAAGAATATTCTCAATAGAAATAGTCCATTTTCATAAACTAGCAACTTGTGGCAATAGTGAGTGGCGCCAATAACTTAACGGCACGGCAGTCGAAGAGTAGGAAGTTGCGGGTCAGCAGGTGAAATGAGTGAGTGAGTGAGAGAGAGAGAGAGAGAGAGAGAGAGAGAGAGAGAGAGGTGAACGAAAGAGAGAAGGTAAAGGAACCGCGACGATATGCGCAAGTGCAATGGAAAAGGGACTAAAAGAGAGCCCCCACGAGGACTTATAAAGCCGTCGGCATGCCAAGGGGGTGGGAGAGAAAGCGCACCACGGCCCCCAAAGGCGACTAATGCCCGCACGCGGCTCGATTCCACGCAAAATCGCTTTACAAAGACTGCATAAATCAAGCTTCCTTCGTCTCTCTGTCTCTCTCTGTTCTCTATCTCCTAAGAAAAGCTCGTTAATCAGGACTCGGACCCCCTCTCTCGCCATTCCTGTCGTCTTCTTGTTCGCCGCCGCCGCCGCCGCCGCCGCCACCACCGCCACCGCCACCACCGCCACCACCGCATATTCTTCTTTTAAAACAGCATGAAAGAGACAGAGAGAGACAGACAGACAGAGAGAGAGAGAGAGAGAGAGAGAGAGAGAGAAGCAATGTGGTCGCCTGTCGAGTAGAGCGTGCCGTTTTCCTCTGGCCGCCCACCGAGTTAGAGCGAAGCACGACGGCTTTCTCTCCTTCCGTTGCCAGCACTTTTTCAAATCGTTATGTGGAAATTGAAGAATCGCGGCCTTTGTCTGGTCGTCTCGATGGTGTGGCCGCGCCGATGAGTCGTCGGCCCCTTCTTCTCACCGCTCCTTTACGTCTGTGTTGCGGCGATCGGGACACCCTCCAGCCTCTTATCGCTCCCCATCGATTCGCCGAAATCGTTGGACACGTGCTTATGCCGACTGACGATTAGTAGTGGATCGTTCGCGCGGACTAGAGACACGAACGACACTAGCGTCGATCGTTCGGGATTTCATCGAAGGAGCGCGCGCGCGCACTTTACCTGTTGCTCCCAAGGACGCACCGAGCGTCTCCCCCCCCCTCTCATTCTCTCATTCTCTCACTCTCTCACTCTCTCACTCTAACACTCACTCTCTCTCTCTCTCTCTCACACACACACACACACACACACACACTATTTCCCCCTTACGCTTGCACTCGCTAGCTCCTCCAGGTGTCTCAACGCGCAACGTGGGTGTCTGCACTCAGTGACTTTCGCGTACGACGCCGAGGTGGAAGTGCTCGTGCTCAAACGCTCCGGATGAGCGCTGTCGCGTACGAGATCGAGTATCCTCATGAGGACGTGTGTGCTGCTGACGAGCTCCGGTTTTTTACCCGAGGTAGGGAATTGAGATCGAACCGGCCGAGGTTTGTTATAATTTTTTATAGTATTGAAAGGTTGAAACGTTGAAAACCCTTATGGGTGTGGGCTTTTCAAACCGCCGTGGTTGTATTATGTGGAATCACGTAGGTGTAAGGCAAGCCTTTCCCATGCCTTTTTGCCCGTAATCGTTTAAGCAACATTATACGCATTACGTCTCGTATTACGAATACTGCGAGCCACCAAGTATTATCGATTAAAGACTGCCTTCGTTAGTTTTGCCGTATTGTTTTGTTGTGCCTAATGAGATCGCATGTTTGTGTGTTTGCTTTAATTTTTCAAACACATTTCTTCGGGCTGCTTGCATTAATTCTGTGCTTTTCCTATCCTTAAAATGTAACGATAAGTTTTATCGAGTGGTTTTGTTCAGAGTTTATCGATTAATGTTATGTCCATCGGAATGTCAAGAAAAATCGATAATTACTTGATATTGTAAACGAGTACTATAAATAACATATCCGCATTGAATTAATATAACTGATTATATGCAATAAATGAAAACTATTTTAGCCTTGGTTTATTTCCTCGCCTATAGCTTATAAACTAATGGCTTTCGGATTTATTTTAAATCTTTAAAAATATTTAATATGCTTTGATAATCAAGAGAAAAAAAAAATCAAATACAATAAAACACAAAAAAAAAATGTACGTGACTTTCGGCTAGTGTATTTCGATAAATTTTATAAAGATACTTTCGGCCAATGATAAGTAGAGCCTATCAGCTTTGCCGGCATCTATTTATACGATTAAAATACTTAATAACGGGAGAGTAAAAATGTTTTTATTAATATTTATTACTATAATATTCTAGATTTAAAATTGAAAAAAGATATGATAATAGTGGAGACAGAATTTAAGATTTTATCATATAATTATTGACTACAACGTTATAAATTATCGAACCTTTTCTTTAACATCCTATAAAATTTAATGTTTAAGTAATTTTAATGTATTTATAACTTTAGGAGTAAAGAAAGTCTTGATGACGATCGTTAGTTACTAAACATAATGATGGAAGATATCTGAAATTGCAACATGCTCTACCAACTTTTCTCTTTTTTTTTTCCAGCAGAGATTTATAATAATTAATTACAAACTAACAATAATTATCGAAGATATATTATTATATCTTATTATAATCTTCAATTATATTATTTATTTAATTACTTTTTTTTTTTTTTTTTTTTTTTTTTTTATTTGTTTTTTTTAAAATACGTGCTTTTTATAACATAATTTACATTTCATAGGCGAAAGTTAGTTTATTAAGATCGTCGAAGTTGAATATTAATTTCAATGTTTAAAAAAAGATCTTCAACGATATTTAATAAAATTCTCGATCCTAATGATAATATAAAAGAAAGACATTAAATTGAATGGCGTATTAAGTGGTAGATTTATTTATTTATGGCATCTAAAGGACAATTGACTTTAGAAAGTTTTTTGTTATTAAATCAATGCAGAAACTTACAACAAATCAATTGTTTAACGGGGCATTTGTTGTCGTCTTAAAGCTCGTTGAAAAAAAGGAAAAGGAAAAAGAAGAAAAAAAAGGAAATCAATGGATTTATTTAAGTACAAGTCTATGCGACTATTTATACGCTTTCCAGGCTTATAATATACCATTCTATATAAAATTGATATCTAACATTGGTCGCTGGCAATATTCGTGATAAAATTTTTATATCACCAATCACGATAGACGATCTAATTAATATTTCGACAACGCCAAAACTCTCGGCTCGGTTGGTTGACTGCAACGAATTAGAAATATTTTTCATTGCGATGAACGGCGCTTAACGTAATTGAGCGTGAAAACGCATGTGCTCGTATCGTGTTAAGGAAGTGTCGTGTTTATCATATTGGGCGCCACCCACTCGTCGCTTTTAAATCTTCAACGTGCCGAGTCAAGGAACGTCGTCGCGAGTCAAGAAAAAAATGTAATCGCGGCAGATGTCTTCAAGCGCGACAAGATTCGTCGCGGATCATTGGCCGAAGATGAGCATAGGTTAAGGCAGAGTCGCGATCATACTCGCGGGTGAGTTATAAGATTAGAGTTTCAAGGCTCTAGGGTGAGGCAAAATGTAAGGCAGAACTAGAGAAGTAAGGGGGTTGGGGGAGGGGGAGAGTGGCCCGCGTCTCCTCTCTCAAGCGCTCGTTCGCGTTGATAAAAAGGACGTGGTAGAAGGAAGGAAGGCTACGAGAGCGGGAGTACACGCACACGCGCGCACAATAAACCGATGCATATCGGCACGGGAGAAAACTCGGCTCGTGGGAGAAAATCCGTCGCGGATTCCTCGTTATCCCGCGGATTCGTTTCACGAGAAACGGAGTAGAAAGGCTCTCGGTAGTTGTCCTCGTGCCTCGAAGAGGACAATAATGAGCTTCGCTAGCCTCGCTAGCCACGCTTATCCTCTTGGTAATGGGGAATCGAAGCGGGTCCACGCCAGGGAGGCATCACCCTCGTCGCCTCGACATCAACATGGAAACGCGGAGTTTGCAGTGGCGGCGTAGAACGTCCCATCGAATTATCGCGTGCGCGCGCGCGCAGCGACACTTACATTCCGCTATTTTTTCGTTTGGTGATTGATTACTTGGCGCGCTGGGCCGAGAGAGAGAGAGAGAGAGAGAGAGAGAGAGAGAGAGAATTGTAACTTATTTCTGGGTCTCCTCACTTTCTTGCTACTCAAATCAATTATTATAAGTTTTGCAATCATTTTCATCGGAGGTAACGTTTTATCAGCTGCGGAGACAGCAGCACTGGCTCGGTGATGCTTTATCGGCCCTCGACTGACTTTGAGACAACGAAAGTAAATAAGAAAGGCGGTCCCAAACAATTGGCATTTATCTTGGAATTAATAATGGTGTACTCATTAGTAAAAACTATTGGTTCGCAATTAGAGAAATAATGCAACGTTAAATTTATTTTGCAATAATGACTTTGCACGAGGATGAGCGGGCAATACCGCACAGACAGTCTTGTAGGCGAAAGGCACAATTGTTCCAAGAAGCCTATAATTTTCATACCTTCAACCTCGTCAACGTCGCTGCAAATGCTTGAAACATTGACTGACTAAACTGCCAAAGTCCATTGCGCATTGGCTCGGTCAACAGGCTCCTCGTATACTTTTATTATCCGAAGAAAATATCGGCTAACAACTATAAGATATTACTTAAGATAGCCAAAATTTTGGAGAGAAAGAATGCACACAAATCCTGCCCTTTCATATACTGAATATTTAATATTTTTCGCTAAATTATGTTGCTCCGATGTTAGCTTAAATCAGCTCAATGCACAAGTACATTACTAATTCGATTGTTGACGGTAGCTTATAAATTAAGCTTGCCACTTTATTAAGTATAGTAGGATATTATAGTACTTAATGTATTCGAGAAGTGATTTGTTGACATTATCATTGGCAATTATGTTTTATAAGAGGTTCGAAAAATTATCCATAAACATAAGACTAAAAGCTTGCTCACGGTTCCTTATCATAGATGGATAATTCGTTGTTTGACATTGCATTTTTCAATTATTGACTGAGCTGCCTACGAGACGATTAGCTTGAAAATTAAAATTTTCGAGCGATCTACGTTTCTCAGTTTTTCAAAATCTTACGTAAGTAATCTTACGGGCATCTTCGAGAGTTCGATTGTGAAAGTCGTCTACTAATATACGCCTAATGCATTAATTCTAATGGTGTCGAGTAAATCTTTGTTCAATTGCATGATCGAAGCTAACTTGTTTTAGAATTTGTAAATAAAGCTTTATACGCAAATTTTGTGCAGTGTACCACAATGGAAAGTAACGCGCTAGGTGTACTTGTAAAATCCTCGATTGGCGTAATCCTAAAACGATACACCAAATGCGTAGGTGATCCGGGCTAGCAATCTTTATTTACAATGCGTTTTGTCGGTCAATGCAAATATCATTTATGCGCGCGTGCAACAATAACGGCCTAGTCACATTATCATTAACTTGTTTTCAATCCATATATATATATATATTGTGTACAAGCCCACTAAGTACTTGTCGATTATATAATTCCAGCATTACCTTTCCAATTACGACAGCTAAGAACGTATCAATAATTTATGGCTAAGTGAAATTTAATCTCATTGTAATATCCCTTAATCGATAAATCTTTAGCAATTACATTGACCGAAATTAGCATCGCTCTTAGCTTACGTGATAACTTCAATACTGAACAACTAATAAGAATCTTAATCCCAATTTAACTTAAGCGGCATTTTGCATAACGTAGTGACTTGAATAAAAGCGCGCCAAATTGACAAAGCGCACCGTTACGATAAGACATCGCTATAAGATATTATTTTTAGGCTCGCCTCGACATTATCTAACTAACGAATTCCAATAAGCCGTTGGTCAAAACAATGCCAAGTCCATTGTGAGTGGGAACGAGTGACGAGCGCCTAGGGCAATTAACGCGTCCGGCGATATTTTTAAAACCGGGCCAGGAAGCGTCGATCCACGGCATCGGGAAAAGTTCCCGGGCCACGCGGCCCAGCCACCGGCCAAGTTCAAGCGCCGATGAACCCGCGGAATGTCACGCGGACCGTTTGAGACGGCCGACGCGCAAAGTAATGACAGGTTATGCCTCCCTCCCCCTCCCCCTCCCCATCCACCTCCCGGCTATTCCGCGGCTAATTACACGTCAGCCGTAAGCCGGTAAGCGCGCTGTACATAAGGAGTAATTGAGTATCCGAGTCGCGCCAGTCGGTCGGGGCCTCGTGCGTTCACAGGTCCCGTGTCACGCTATTGTGACACGAGGTGACAGCGAAATAACGATGCGCGTGGAGCTAGGCAAATGGGGCGCATGCGCGACTCGGGATATGCTACGCTCGTACCGCGCATTTAATATCGATTCGCAGAAAGCACCGAGTAGGACGGGCGAGGAAATTGCGCCGCACTTACTTACGTCCCAATGCTGCTTAGATACGTCAAGGTTTTGGATATTGTCGAGTGACGTTTCTTTGCGCATTTCCGAGGCATTTTCACGCACTAGCGCCTCAGCCCGGACAATTCACTTAGCCTGTCACTGACTTGTGTGAGCGATTGAGAAATTACGTTGTAATCGACAATTGTTTATTAGGCTTGACATTTGAAGGAAGGCATAGGCCAAGCCAAAAAGAAATTCAATCTCAAAAGCTTGGCTACTTGGAGATGGAGATAAGGAGAAAAGGACACGCGCGTAACGCTTAAACTTGCTGGTTTATCAATCATTACGATGCCGGAAAAAAGTTGTTTATAGAATACAAATTTTATTGGTATATTGTGCCGATCATTTGATTGCCCCTAATGTACACGCAAGCAAGCTTTAAGAAATAAATTTCAATGCTATTAATTACATTATAAACTCGTATAAACATTAGACATATATATATATATATGTATATATGTATGTATGTCTATATTAATGCATATAGGAAATATCATACGGTCTAATGGTAAAGTATAGAGTTTCTTTCAGTATAAGAGATCAGCATTTTATTTTAATAATAATTTTTAGAGCTTATAATTTTTGTATATACAATAAATTAATATTTATCCATAGTTTCTCGTAAATATCATTTCGCTACGATGGAATAATAACGAAAAAAATTATTTATGCCAATGAATTTCATAGAAGAAGCGATGAAAATTTCACCGCAGAAGTATCGGTAGAAGCGCATACTAACACGTACTTCCACGTATACAGCAAAATACTTGCTTATGGATAGGTGTGTGCACACGTGCACGCAAATGTATAACAGTACTCTACATTTCTAATTCGAATAAAAATTTCTATTCTATTTTAGGGCGAGGAATATTGAAGTTTAGTAGGAGTTAAAGTTAGATTAATGCGAGACGTAACAGTAAGAAGTGGAAAAAATCATAGATCCGATGTTGACAATAATAATCTGTGTCACGATTTTCTCAATAGAACAAGTGCCTGATTTTCATTTCACTTGGCGGCTTCCTTCTTAATTGAAATACAAGTCGTTTTAATTGCATATTTTCAATCCGAAGATTGAGCTAATTCGGTTCTTAGAACAAAAATTGCGATTATAAGAACGGAAAGTAATGTGTATTGATAATTTTGCTTGACAATTTGAGTCTGAAATTTGCGTATGCATTGGAAAAGATCTATTAAATTATAATCCGCGTATGAAAAAAAGATCTATAAATCAAATAGTAAAAGACATAGTTTATTCAACTAATCAATTCTACGAAATTTAAAATTTAGTCCAATAAAATTTATGATGACGCGGGCTCCCATTGGAATTGTATAACTCAATTGAATAAAAAAAACACTACCGATCTACTTATTATTTTGATTGAAATTGCACTTTTACATATTAATAAATGAAAAGCTAAAGAAAACATGGATATATTAAAAATGTGAATCGAGAAATTCATTATATAAAATAACGCTGTCAAATAATTAAAGTTGAGGATGATTAATAAACGAACTAGAATCTTTAAAACTGCAAATGTTGAGGGGGGACGTTATGGTTTCTTTCACTCACTCTCTCTCTCTCTCTCTCTCTCTCTCTCTCTCTCATCAACGTTTTCTCATAAAATTTGAAAGTACAGTTAAATTGTGCCGAGTTGTAAAATAATTTATAATGATTCGAAAATCATCTCCTGATCGTAATGAACATACGAAATATTATATAATGTCAATCATTTTACAAGATCGCCAATTTATATTTTTCTCGACTGTCATTAATATCTAAAGGTGTGTGAGCGTGCGCGCTTTTATTCTTCCTGACTATTTAAACGTATCAAAATAATAGCTCTTGCTTTCTCGTGCATTTCTTTTTATTATTTGTAACGATTCAACGAATGAATCGATATATTCCTTTGTAGAGTCCACAATAACCATTCGCGTGCAATAGTAATAATATAACCACACCAAGGAAAAAGAAAAATTGAGATTACGAACCATTTCTAAACTGAATTAAACATTAAATATAAGACAGAAGTTTTGTTTACTTGGTAAACAAACAAACAAACAAAAAACAAACAAACAAACAAACAAAAAACAAAACAAAAAAAACAAGACAGCTTGACTACGATTGCTTGCGTATCGATCATCGGACGTACAAATAAAATGAAGCGTATCAGGACAAATGGATTATTTGCTCGTAGGCAACGAAGCAAATAGTTACATACGAGTTTGTTATAAAACACGTATCGCTATTCACAACGACCAATATATACTGCGTGATACAAACCGCTTACAGAAATGCTGCGTCTGTGCGTTTATAACTTTCATTCGCCGATATAAAATTGTAACTGCAATTCACGAGACAGTTATGCGCGTAATCGCCAAGAGCAGCCTCATTCATCCGCGCCGAGATTTTCCCGAGAAGGTCCTTTATAATCTACGTAACGTTCCCTCGTTTCACTTCCACTTCAACGCGCAGCGTTACCAATATCATATTTTTATTCTCCTCACATTCTTCACCTCCTTTTCGCATTTTCCTTCTGGTTTTTCTGTTGGCCAAGGAATGCGATGCAATGGGCAAGATAAGCGAAAAATGGAGAAAGGCCACGAGCGAGTTAAGGAACGATTAGCGATGTGCCGATTGACGTCGACAACGTGACAGCGTCGAGACGTTTTTCCCATCCAATGGGTCACGTTTCTCGTGACTCGCGCCTCCAAAAAAATATCTCCGTCTTTCGTGCTTGTGACTTATCGTCGCGTGGGAGTTTCGAATAAGCTATTGTTGCAAATTGACGTGCAACCTATTAGACTCTACATTGGCTTCCTTAACCGAATTGGAGCTGGGCGGGTAGTAGCGTGGATGACTCCCATTGACAAGTAAATCGAATGCTCCCCGTGGTCCATTAAAGTCAGGATATCGTTGACATTAAGCTGCCACGTGCTTTAGCGTTTACGATGTTATGATAGGAAGCCGAAATTTCTCATGGCGATTGCCATTTAAAAAAAAAGAAGAAGAGATAATTTCATTAAACGTTACGTACGTATACATGCATAAATCTTTCAATTTATCTTATATAATTATATAATATCACGGCCTAAATATATATATATATATATATATATATATATATATATACATATATATATATATATATATATACACGAAGGCGCGTGTTTTATTGGTCGTTTAGACGAAGCTGCGCGGTAAAATTATTTATTCTGTAATTTTTTTGTTTTTTTTTTTTTTTTTTTTTTTTTTGTACCACCTTTGCAAGTGTTGGGAACGGAGCAACGTTTGCTTGAGTGGGCGATCGATATTCTACATTTAAGCGATCTGACGCAGTGCACGCGTTATTTTCCGTTTCGTAATACGCGACGCGAAGTATAATCGACGCCCGTAACCAATTAATGGCACGCTCCAAGTCCGATAAGATAATAACGATAAGATTATTGTCCAGCCCCGAATTTTAATTGGTAGTGAGACTTCAATATGACTTATATATATAAGATTTTCGAGGTATAAAAGGTACGTGCCATTCCCGTATTTTTTCAAGAATGTCTTGGTTGATCCGTCTATATTTATCTTCTCCCCGTTCTGTGATCCACTCGATAAAAGAAACTCATGTCGTCAACGATTTCTTATTTTTCTCTCTTTCTTACTTTTGATTTTTATTTTATTTTATTTATTTATTTATTTATTTATTTTTTTTGTTTTCGTTAACAATCTTTAAAGTATGCGTGGAATGCACTTTCCGACGAAGCCTTTCGTTTTCGCGATGATTTTTTAAAAAGTCTTTAACCCTCGGTAAACTGCCGCTCTCTTCCTTTTTTTTTATCTCCGTATTCCTCTAAAGGCAAAAAATGTCAGGAAGACGTGTGTGTCTTCTGAATATAGCGGTTATGTTATCATTATAGTGTTATTTCGTGCCAAAACATCTGGAAGATGCATTGACGTGTGAATTGGTCCATTATCCTGGTGTAATTTCAATGAATGAGCCTCACATTAATGTCACTACTTTTTATAAATAGCCCCACGTGGCAGGGCAACGAATATTCACGCTTGGATTTTTTTTCTCTTTTTTTTCTTAATCTTTCTGCAGACCAATGCGAGGTTCACCGATGTAGTTTTTCTTATTCTTCCTGTTTCTTCTTGATTATTTTTTCTTTTGTTTGTTTGTTTTTGTTTTTGTTTTTGTTTTTGTTTATAATTCTCAAACTTACGATGAAAAAATACCACAAATAACACGTATCTTTTGATTAAACCTTATTCCATAAGAATTTAAAAAATGTATTTGACATTATTGACAATAAAATCTATTTATCGTTAAACGGGGTGAAGTTAATAATTGTTTCCAATCTGATAAATAATTCACACTTAATCTTATATCAATAGTAATAAGGATAGTAGAAAAGTACAATGTCATTTTTAAAATTCCGTTATATATTAATAAACTTTGTCGTTACAGGATTTTATCTACGTGCAAAGAATTTCTTAATAAATACGTTAAACCAATCATAAAATTTTTTTGTCTTCTTCTTCGTGTTTTTTTTTTTTTTTTTATATTTTTTTTATACGCTATATATATATATATATATATATATATATATATATAAAGCACAAAACATACGTTTATTTTAATTTCCATTACATAAGATATAGAAATAATTTATTCTTTAAAAAGTAAATAAAGTGGTTTTAATGCACGACTCGACTTTCTCTACAGAATGCTATTAAAATAGAAATAATAAAATATAATAGCATAATAATATTTAATATTTGATTGTATCTCCGTACCGAATATACCATAATACTTGAAATACTTTTTATCGTAATAGACTATTTTAAGCAATGTGTTTCTTTTATGTTATATATATTTCAAGCGTTATAATGTTCTACTTTCATGAAATAATACAATATTTTGAGATACATCAGTATGTAAAAGTTTTAGAAAGTAAAGCCTACCGGCGGAGCAAAAATGTGTTTATATTATGACCACACTCAATATTAACTGATATACACACTAAATTCATTGCCATAATATCATAAAATAAAAAATAAAAAAAATTAAAATAAACAAATAATGAAATAGTTAAATAATTAATTAAATAAATGAATAAATTAATTGATTACTTTTACTTTAAAATAGCGCTAATTATAATAAGGTTTGCAATTTGAGAAAATTATGCAACATTAGTAATGATTAATGAATGATGTCAAAAAGTATAATCTTCGCCCATTATATGTGCAAAATTATTTGGTCGTATTATGTAATAATAGAGACGAAAAGTTTACCGTATTATTTGCCTTATTGAAATAAATGAATAATTATGCATTTATACGGCTATAATCAATATTTGTCCTTGTTAAAACTTTCACTTTTTAAATCCAAGTTTTTCCGTCACCATTTCTCGACATAACACATAAGTGTGCACGCATTTAGCTGTCCTTCTCTCACGTGTGTAAACGTGCTGATAAAATTTAAATAACCTCTTGCTAAATACATACCGACATCTAACTTCCCCGTACTAATATTTTTTTGATATCCATTCGGCGAGCTTAAATTATGTTATAATACTTTAATCCACCTATTTTATCTCTGGGTGGAGGGAGGGGGATGTGTGTATGTGTGTGTGTGTGTGTGTGCGTGTGTGTTTACAATAATCTACAGCGTATCAGCGTCTTGTACGTGTAATCGGAAATAGAAAAACCAATTACCTTCGATACAAAAATAGCTTACTTGTCACCGAGTTGTATGCTTAAGTAGAAATGAAAAAAAAAAAAAACAAGTTTTTTTTTCTCTGAGTTACAGACACAGTATAGGATTTATGTAGTGAAAAAAAAAACGAAAAAAAAACAAAACAAAAACACACTCACAGGTTATAGCTGTCAAATATCGAGGGAACAGTCGACTAAGCGATTGATTAGCAGGTTGCTGTGATCTGCTTTTCTTCTTCTTCTTCAGAATACATTGAAAGTTGCTATTTTTACATTGTTTTAAAGCGAGGAAGTGCCGTAAATACGAATGGTGCAGCAGCTTTGACAATTCTCGTGCCAGTCAGCCGTTGAAAAGTGCACGAGCGCTTTCACCAAGGTCCAGGTATAACAAAACGTCACTGTTAAACGCGCGTAGGAGTGTCAGTATTTATCCAACCGAAGACAGACTGCTCAAAATTGTCAATCGAAATATCCATCCGTAAGATTTTGCCGAGAAATACCATAATGCCATCGGGCCCATTATGACGCAACGCAACGCAAGACCAATTGCCTCTTATTCTCTCGAGCTTAAGAATACAATGAACGCGCACACCCCTCGGAAAGCCTATTTTAGAGATTTGCTAATGCTTGTGCCGTTCGGTTCGCCTATGCGTACCGTTAGGGTATCGTCGATTTTTATTGTCCACCCGCTATGTAAGCTGGCGTTGATATGTTTATGGTTCGTTTAAATGCTAATAAATAGCGTATGAGTAACCTTCGTTCGGAAAGCTTGAGTCGTCTACGTTTTGCCCAAAGTGCAATGTTCACGGTTCGTTAAGGTTTCGATAAGTTAATCAGGACGCGCGTGTTCGCGTCATTGCAAATTAAAATATATAGCAAGATAATTATTATATAAACATGATCCAAGCCGATACCGTTACTTCACATTATATGTCGTACTTCTCTTAAAATGCCGGAAAAACGAATACTCTGTCTTCCTCCTGTTATGCAATCTTACGGATTAAATCGATCGATTCGCGCGGGCCCCGGGAACATTTCACGTCATTCCCACATACCGCTAAGCAATCAAATTCTTACGTTATTGCTCGGCAATTAAGTTAATGGCTGGATAGCGAGAGGCCATCGATCGATTAATCGGTGATTATTGGTGAGGCGAGATTTTCACCAAAATCACACTCTACTAAGCGAGCCGATGAAAGCCCTATACGGGGATGATAATGAGAATAAGAAGACTAGCAAGAATGTATAAGGGCTCGAAGGGAATTTTTTGCCCTCGAGTGGACTTGCCCTCCCACGACGCAATAGACAAAAAGCGGAACGAGTCGGCAAAATTCCGGCTGCCTCGCTTTTCTACCAGCCGTATATATGTACAAAGTGCTATATGTAAACAAGTCACACAGAGAGAGAGAGAGAGAGAGAGAGAGAGAGAGAGAGAGAGACATCGGCGAAATCGCACTTGCCGTTATTGGCGAGTGATCGTGACAAAAGCCTAATAATGTGATGTCGGTCGGTAGGTGCGAAGGTGTGCGATAGTAGGTACGGAGTAGGGAGGCTCGTTAGTCCTATTACTGCCGGGGAGAAAAGCGTCGATTAGGAGCGGTGGGGTGAGGGAGGAGGTGGCGCGCGGCCGTATGGACGGGGAGTCCTTCGGGTCGACAAAGGCACGAGTCGGGCGCGCGTTATTTTCGCCCGCGAAAAATGCCCGTGGACAAAGGACTCGGGTGATCGGGCCGATGCACGTGCACGAGGCGGCCTTTTTGTTTACGCGCGTGACTCACGCGTCCTCGGCTACCCGCGGGAATGGCGCCCGGGCGTCCGCTTTAGAGCGAGAGCTCCGGATATTATCGCTGTAGGAGGAAAATAATCGCGGCGCCGTGGGCCGACGCCTCTGATTAGCGTGCAGTCGAATTATAGTCGATATAGGGTTCGGTTGGTGGGGTTGGGGTTTTTTTTTTTTTTTTTTGGGGGGGGGGGGGGAGGAGGGGGGAGGGAGGTTTGAGCTATTATCACTAATCGCCGTTGCGCCGCTTTTCCGTGGAACCGCGAGCCGAGAATCGCATTGAACAGATCGCGAGTCAACGTACACGAGTATCGTGGCCTCGGTCCGCCTGATTCGGATCTTAAAATTATTCTACTTATGATGATGATAATGAATCTTGTATAAAAGTGCATGATATCGTGTGTGATTGAATTCAATCGCAAAAAGCATTTTAAGCTTTTATTTTAGACTCGATTTAAGCGTTTTAGCCGAGACCTTTTGCCTTTCTTGTTTCGCGCTTTATTTTCTTTCCTACGCTGTGTTTCCAAGACGTCTGCTCCCTCCCACCGTTTTCTGTCGTTTGCAAATTAAGCGAAAAGTTGATAAAAGTACCGGAAGACATGAAGAAATATTGTTAATTGTTAAATGGGTGTTTGCCAAGTCGGATGTGCATAAATCCGTGGGCATTGCATTGTCGTATGACGATTAGAATTGGCGTGATTGTTTTTATGTTTTTTGTGTTTTTTTTTTTATTTTGTTTGTTTTTACTGACGTTTTCCCTTTCGTTGAATGACAATTTGCCCCCTGATTATTATGAAAATGCGATTTTTCATCTTGCGATTTTCTAAGAATTCACTTGCAATTTCCTACTTGTTAATTTCACTTCGAAACTACGACGTTTATACGAGCCAAATGCAAGTGTGAAAGCCCGTCCGACTTAATTTGAAATCAGGAACAATTCTATTTATATAATTTTTGGAAGGCAGGTTCGCTCCAAATAGGTGTAAACCGCACTCTGGAAAGCATATAGCAAGCGGCAAATAATAAGCGGCAACGTACGACGGGCAAATGCCAATGTATTTCCACGAAATCAACTATAAAAACGACTGGGCCGGGTAATTTTCAATTGTGAGCATCGGCAAATAAAATAAAGTGCATGTGAAAAGGCCATATATCACGCGGCTGAGTACGTATCAACGAGGATAAGACAATTGGCATAACATTAATTATTGTCGAGTGGTAAAGACGTATTGTTACATGCGCTATTGCGCGACGATTACAACGACTGCGGTAAGTAACTGCGTACAATGTACGACACAAACTCTCTCTGGCTTATGCTGATTAATTATTGTACTGTTTAAACTCGACAGTACGCAATGGGAATGTTAATGAGCTACACGTTCTATTGAGCAAGTGAGTATGATTTTATAATTGGCTTGGAAAGGCGTTAGTATCGATTGTAAGGACACAGCAAAGTCGGAGCCGAGCTTTCGCCAATCAGAGCAATCAGGGAGGAAAAGCTTGTCAAAAGCTTAGGCCGCCATTTAAATGCAATATCCCTCGATAATATGTCAATTACATTTGTCGGAAATCTCTCCAAAGTCACACGCAAGCACGCGTGAATTATCAGAACGCGGATGGTCGTGCACAAAGTCACTGCCTCCTAGTGACATTTATTACGCGTATTAATGCCATCCACGTACTTTCAATACGAGCAACTTATTCGTAAGATACCCGGGGCAATTTTACAATATGCCGAAAGCATAGTTCTCGAATGACGGAGACCCAACGATTCATCCCGATGATCGCAAATCTGACGTCACAATGAATTTAAGGATCGCAAGGTCGGGTGGTGGGGAGATGTATTTGCAGACCATTGGAGCGCGTTGGTCGTAAAGCCGCGTTAAAGCGGCGTTATTCACTCGTCCCGTCAATAATCTCTTACTCTCTCTCTCTCTCTCTCCCTCTCTCTCACACACACACACACACACACACCCACACACACCTCTCTCTCTCAATCCTCGACTATCTTTTCGACACTATGAAACCATATCCTAAACCAGCACCATCCTCCACTTAAAAAAAAAAAGAAAAAAAAAAGAAAAGAAAAAGAAACTGCCGTAGTCCCATAGAGGCGGTCCACTCTATCTATTTTCGAGTAGTTTGCGAAGGCGCGCGCAGTTATCGGTGGGCCGTTTGGCTTTGAAAATAGACGACTTTACGGGCTCGTAAAGACCGAATTAGTTGGCTCGCGAGTGTGCGCGTGCGAGTCCCAAGCCAACATTCATGGAATTAACGCTGGACGCGATAACGCGCATTCACCGAATGGATGTACGGTGGCGGGGGCGAGTAAGGGGCTGACGACGGGAAGTGGGTTGGGGGATGCGGGCGCGATTTTCTCGAGCTTTGGTGTACATTATTTAGTGTAGTGGCGTGAGGCAGCGGTTAGGGGGTAGGGGGAGGGGGGAGGGGGGTAGTAGCAAGGGAAGGGAGAGATGGTGAGAAGTTGAAAGGGCAGTCGGGAGAAATGGCGTGTCGACGCGGGGCGAAGGAGCTTCGAGGCTTTTTCGAAATCAATTTCAAGACTTTGGCCTCGAGACTTAACGACCTATCGCTTCCATACGGCAATCCGTTTACGCTACTCCGTGCAGCCTCAAGCGCCACAATAATTAGCCGAGTGAGACTTTGGGGAGCCGTGCGAAAGTTGAAAAGTAGTGGTAAACCGACGCGTTGACGTTTAGTTTGATTTTAAATTGCCTGACTTTTCACGTCTCATGTCGGTGTACGTGCCGCTCTTTGGTTATTGTGCAATAACTGCGACAACAACAATGGAATGTTATATAGGTCTTATTATATGCTCAATAATGCATCGATTATTCTTTTGTCTCGGCTAGTGTTGAGAAAAATGTACTTTGTTGGCCGTTATTTTGTACGGATAATAACTTTTTCATAGAAATTCCGGCGTCTTGTTTTTTTTTTTTTTTTTTTTTTTTTTTTTTTTTTTTTTTTTTTTTTTTTTTACTGTCCAAGCAATTGCATAGCGATAAATAATTCAACATTATGACACGTCAAGTCACGAGACTATCAATTTCCAACTGGCTAGAAACTTTTTGGTTATAGTCAATGAATGACCTCGGTGATTCATAATTTTTAAAGACCATCGATCCTTTTGCTTTTTATTTTGCAGCGAAACGGCAACATCGACTAAATTAACTTCAAAAGAAGTAATGCAATAATTTGCGTACCGCAAGAGAGGTGGCCGCCTCTATTGAAAAAGGAATGTTTTTAATGCTCGGGCTATATAATATTCTTAATCGTATACTCTCGCACGTAACCTAAAATGTATTTTTGACATATTTCTTCCGATACTTTTTAAAGTTTATTTCTTTTAAATTGTCGGATATCGCCTTAAAGTTATGAGAGAGAAAAAAATTTAATGTAATATTCGGTCGAACATTTTAATAACGAATATCCAAAGAAATTTAAATTATATTCTCAATTATTTAGGATTCGTTGTATGCCGTATTTATTAAAAAAAAAAAAAATAAATAAAAAAAAAAATAATAATAATAATAAACAAAGCAATAACGATGTAATGTAGGCATTGTTTGAAATTATTTGTTAATTTCTAGTTGACATCCAGTTGATATTATCGATGTTTTTTCTTCTAGTATAACTATCGAATACATTGTTTTCTCATGGTTAAGATTATCCGTCAACGTTACTCTTAACCTCCAAATACGGTCTATCGAGTCTTTAAATTTCTCTCTTTTAATCAGCATATTTTCTATGCTGGCATTTAAATGTTTTTGTTTTATTTTGATTTGTACATTTTTTTTATTATTATTATTCTTTTTTTTTTACGTTTTGATTGGAATTAAACAGTCTGTCTGAAAATGTATGTTTAATTGTTGTTTATTTATTGGACATAGTCGTCTGATGTTTGTGGGTTAATGTTAGCTTAGTAAAGCTTTAAAAGTAATTTCAACAATGCTGTTAACTGAATTCTAAAGTCATTGTGAAATGCGACAAAAAGTTGTGTACTTTGCTTTGGTTTACTCCAAGATTTACGACTAGAAACAGTTCCGCGTGACATACCTGGGGAAAAATATTTGTTATTTCGAGAGTGCAATATAATGTATAAAAATACCATTTGAAATACAAATCTTTCGTAATTTTGTATTCCTTGAAATTTCTTAGACGCTCATTCTTTTTAAATAAATTTCTCACTTTATACGCCATTATGTATGCGTTCATTAATAAATTCTTATGCAGTAGAAAACAAAAATTTATTAAACTGGATGATTAATATGAATAAAATAATATTACTTGGAATTATTTGAATTTAACGGTAAACCTTCTCAAATGGCTGGTACTGTTTCAAGCATAACAAATTATTCGTTGAAAGTCAAATAAGGAAAACATTTGTGAAATATCATCACTTATTTTTTTATTTAAAATTCAATTTGTCAATATCTTCAATAATTCTATGCATTGATGTAAATCTCAAGCTTCTTTGCCCGTCGGTTAACATAATAATCTCTCCATTTAACAGCCGTGAGAATTTAAAAACATTAATTTTATATCGATCGTTTATTTTACAAAAATTATTGGAGAAAAATTCCTTGAACAATATCAAAGAGATCTTGTTAATTACAGTAGTACAAGGAATTTCTGCTTTTAACGTACGTTGAACAATTACACATTTGTGGATTCAATCAATGTTCGAATTCAATTTCATCGTAAGTAAACAAAAAGTGAGAAACTTTATTTTCCGCGAGAATTACGTGCCATTTGAAAGTGAAATAAACAAGAGGGCAGCAAACTTGTATTTAAATACAATAATAAACTAAAATTTGCTCCGCAGAAAGTTAGTTAAGCTTATTGTTTTAACATTTTTTCACAATACTCATTCCATCTTCGTTATTTTATGGGCAATATGTTTCGGTTGAGCAGCCAAGCCAGTCGTGGCAGATATTGATTTTGAAAATTTCTATCGCTTTCGCTAACAATGAATCGTTCACGACATTATATTGGGCTTATCGAAGCTCAATTACCAATTGGTAATTCCAATCTGTCGTCGCGATAAACTCTCGGAGTCGAACTCCGAAATTCAGCGCTAAGATGCACCCGACAAGCGGATCGAAAGAATTTGCCCGATTACAATTAACTTTCTCAACTACGACGAGTCCAATACACTCCGCTGACGGAAAATTCACGTTTCGCCGCAACGACGATGGCTAGATAGTGCGTAAGGGGTCAGAGAGATGGGGGGAGAAGGTCCCGGTCGATCTTACAATCGGCGCGACCAATCGCCCCGTGAAATGGCCGGCGGAGACGCGTGGGTGGGCGCCTCCTCGGCCAGCCACGAGAATTCGCCTGTGGCGAGGAGCTGGACGATCCCGTTGGACTTCACGTTTTGCTCGAGCGAGTGTAGCCGCCGGGGCGGGAGGCCGCCTTCATTATAACCGACGCGAGCTTGAAAACTACACATAACATTAATCCGCGAGAACGAAAGAATATCGGTTGAGAGAAAACCACGAGCCGTGCGCCGAAGAGCACTCGAGAATAGATAAATTGTTGCTCCTTTCATTTGCATTACTCATTATATGTGCCCGGGCGTACGTACAGGCGATTCAATTTGCTGCTTATCCAGACAACTTATTCGCATACGACTAGTATGATCGCAGCGATTACGCGTAGACTCCACTACCCGGCTCTACCACTCTCTTATACAATAATAACTTGGCTCAATCTTGTATTTGTTTTTATTATAAAGATAAAATTCCTCCCGCGCATTTCCCTTGAAGATTTATGTAAAGACGAGAGAACGGCTGCCGACTAACGGCACAAGTAAAAAATTCAATAACGTAGGGGGCTAGGGGGAGGGGATGCGCGAGGGAGGATAAGCGGATAATCGTCCGGTAATATCTCCCGCTATATTTTAGTTCTGATATGACCAAATCTGTAGGATTTTGTATTGAAAAGTGTGGAGTGCACAGGGAAGCCGAGGAAAGAGAGTGAAATATTATCTGGGGAGTAGGCGTAAGATGAACGTTGATTTGATGGTCGAGAGTGCAAGAGGCGATATTTAGTCTGGTTTTTAAAGAGGGGCTCCCATTCCCGTGGCCCTGCTCCCAGCGTCAAAGTCGCATTAATTCCCGTAAATTTAGATCGTTTCATGTTACGTGGGGAAAAAAAAGCGACACGAGGAGAACGCGATGAGGTGTGCGTTCGCGCTTCCTGCTTGTCTGAATTTTTAGTTTCTTATCGCGCTTCGAACGACATAATCGAGAAGGAGGCGAGACGTCGTCGTTCCGCATATATATGAAAGCTAGAAGGTTCATTCGTCTTTATGACCTCCCCCCCCCCACACACACACACAGATCCCACTCCACCATTTGTATTTCTCCTCACCCTGGGGATTTCATCGGACCTCGTTATCCGCGATTCGTTCGCGCGATGTATATTTTTGTGCCCGCACTCGTCACGAATTTTCCCGAATGCAGCGGAGATTGCTGAGGCTATTATCTCTATAAATAGAGTGCATTACTTAGGACGTTGAGCCTGAAAGGAAATTTATTGAATATTTAGATGAGACTTCCGCGCGTTTGGCACCAAAAGGTACGGGCGTTCTTTCTTTTTTACGTACGGCTTTAGATATATTAGGAAAAAGTGATTAAAAAATACGCTGATTTATAGAAGCAATTTTTATGCGTATAGCAAAGGTTTATGGATACTTCAAAGATCCGACACGGCTGCTCTCTGATACACTGAATGTAAGTGAGAGAGTAGAGAAAAAGGATTTTGAAGGAATTAGGGTGGAGTAGGGGGGGGGGGAACGAGTAAACGACTGATTTGTATGGAAATATATGAGAATGGAAATTTAAAAAAAAAAAAAAAAAAAAAAAAAAAAATCAACAATCCTTTTTCATCTTGTATATTAAAATGTTTATAATAGATTTGCGTGATATTTCATTACAAATTATTAAATTTTTCCAAAATACTGCTCATTAATCAGTGGAAATTCAAAACCAAATTTTTAACTCTCACAATTCATTTATACCTCTTAAAATCACTGTTTATCAAAAACTAATACACTAAATCTCAATACTACGACTGGTTATTAAAAAATCAAACGAGTTTGAACGAAAACCATAAAAAAAAAAAAAAAAAGAAAAAAAGAAAAAACGGTCCACGTAGTAGTTTTTCTAAGATGGAAGCCATATTCGAATCTTAAGTAAATCCGTAAATTATGTCTGGCCGACTCATTAAGTACTTTTAAGCGCTTTTACGTAACAAGAGTATATTTGGTTACGCTAATTCTCTTCACATACATTAAATCAATAGCTTACATAAAGAAAATTAATTTATATACAAATCGAAACCACTTCCAAAAAAGAGGAAACCGTTGTGTGTTACTTATGAACTTTGTATCTTAACTTTCTACAGGATAATTAATATTACGATGTGATTTTCTGTCCGATCGAATGAACATACATACAATTTGTTGAATCGATTAGATTAATAAGATGTATTACCATACGGATTGTACAGTGGAACACGAATAATCGGTAGGGAGGAGACGCGCTTAAATAAATTCCGTCCTTGTCTCTGTGTAGCCAATCCTCGAACTTCAATAGTTCAAAGGATGGGCAATACGAAATTACGATCGCGTGGTTTATGGAGCAACGTTTGAATTTTCGATACTATAAATCTTTGGAGAATTGTTGAAAAGTAACGACCTTTATTGGACTGCAATAACGTTGAAAAGAAGCGAGACAGACGTTGTTTTGAAGCCGCGCGCCTTACATGACTTTGTGCCGTGTTTATTCTGTGAGTTATACATTGGCGGTAATCTTCGTGTGCCTCGTATTACGAAAGATCCTATTCACCTGCGGGCTTTGATAAGGTGCCGTTTGAAATATATCATAGGCAGGCCAGAAATTTTTATGAGTGTACGAGGAGGAGCTATGAGATCACTCGCATGACACGTGCTTCAATGTCGCTCGAATTCTTTGATATTCAATTTTGTCATTGCCAACTGTCCAATAATTTTCATCGATTTGTTATTTTCAATTAGCGCCCCTGACGTACTTCACCAACAAGTGCCGTGTCCCCTACTTTATAAGCAACATCTTGTAATGTAATAAATCTTCTTTAAATTACGTATCGTGTGTTATCGCACGCATTAAAAAAGTATTAATTAATCCTGTTTAGGTGTAAGGCTCTTATGCGTTCGTCTACGGCAAATGTTGTGCTACTTATGAACTTATATCTTAGAGCTTTCTACAACGTAATTGTTATCGCTTAGTTATGTGTACAAACACATGCGTGCGCTCGTTGTGCGATATAAGCTCGTTGGGATCGAAAATTTCAAAAATTTCAACAGGTTTCTCGTCATATTGTCAATCAAGTAGATATTTTTGTTTCACTTAGCATAATAATAGGCGTAAAATTTAAGCCGGGCTTTTTAAAATCTAAAAATCAATAAGAAGCTGGTCTTATCTAAATTTCATTGACGCCATAAGATATCTCTTAATGATTTAGATATCGCAAGGTGTACGGCAAGGTAATGCTAATTTCATCAAAAAATAATAACACGACGGGCATTACGTATTCAGCCCGATTTGGATCTTCGATAAAACGCTAACGAAACAACGCCGAAACATCGCCAAATCGCTCATACGCACCTCCGATCGTCAAAAAGTTCAACGAAAACGTGCAAATACAGTCGAAAGCCAATCCGACACATCCAAGGCACGACTCGTTTCCTCTACGATTTAATATAACCGCCCTTCTCACCCCCCTACCTCCCTCCCTCCCTCCCTCCCTCCCTCCTCCTCCTCCCACTACCCCTCCCCAATCACCATCCCCGTTTCCTCCATCCCCCACCGCCACCGTCAACGTTCCTCGACGTGTGGCCCCGGCCCCGACGTTCCAAAAGTAGACGCGCTCAACAAAGTGTACGTTAATCTGACGGCTCACTCTCTCCCTCTCTCACGTGTTCCAGGCACCACGACGGACCTCGTGCCGCAGCTGCTGGGAATGTTCGACGAGATAGCGCGCGGCAAGGGCGACGAGGAGCCTCAGTTTGTGCCGTCCGGGCTGCAGAAGCGGCTCAGTCTCGTGCAGAAGAGGAGGTCAAGGGTGTGCGAGATGCCGCGCGTGACCGTAGGTGAGATGGACGAGGGGCCGGTCCTCGAAGCGCGGCTCGTCACCAGCCCCGCCGACGACGAAGAGGACCACGAGGACAAGGACAGTCCCACTCAACTCAGGTGTGTTCATCGCGACTCGATCTCTGCCTGTTAGCTCCACCCTCTCCTCCCGCCGAGCCTCGCCCTTTCTTAGTCGGGCGAGAATCCGTGGCAGTGGATTCCTCGTGTCCCTGGATGCTCCAAGCGAGCGGGGGGGGGGCTCGGCCTCGTTGTCGCGCACCCATCCCAGCGGTGCCGCAGCACTGCGCCACACGGAATCGCGTTCTTGACCAACGAACAAACTATCGAGCACTTTCGAATTGGCCGCACTATCGCCTCACTCATTCACGGAAATAACGACTTATCCAGTCAATGACGTTGATGCGTCGACTACAGCGAGATGGCATTTCCGCGACGCCCACCTCATTGGCGCTCCATACGAACGTCGCGTCTAATTAGCGCCCCGCGAGAATCGCGATTATTATTGCCCCACGGACAAAGCCGACGCACTGCCATTATAGTCTCGTTGGCCGTGTCGCTGCTCCTCGATCGGCCGTTCGCGATCAAACGCACAAATGTGCCGTGGCTCCAGAGTCCTCTAGATTATTGTTCAGAACACACCCACCCCTCCGCCCCCTCGCCCCCGGCTCCTCATCAAACCTACCTCCTCCGTCCTCCTCCGTAATACCCGTCACTACACGCCTCGTCGCCACATCGTCGGCACTTATTTGCAGCGGCGATCGAGCCGATAATCCTCGTCGTCGTCTCTATTTCCGATGCGACGCTCATCGCCGCCGATCCACTTCTCCCGGCGCCCCTGCGCCTTCCTTTTCAACCGTATCTCGCCTTTCAGGCCGAAATTTCAAATCATTATTAATCCGAACGAGAACTTCTCGTTCCCATCCCCCCTCCCTCCCGCCATCCGTCATCCAACATTACGTGGTAGTTCGCTACTCCTTCGACTCTCCTTCGACTGCATTTAAACTTCACGAGCGAGTGCAACCTGACCTGCTTTCTCTCCCTTCCCTTATTCCTTCGTACTCTTCGCGCATCTGCTTTGGCCGTACAGCACAATTATTTCTAACAAGACGCGCTTCCAAATGTAGCGCAGCCCTTAATTTGGCCTTTGCGCGAAATAACTGCCCGCGCGAAACTGACGCGTCTCTTTTTCTATTTCTGTTGGGAATACGCAAAAGTTTCGCTTCGCTTCGATCAATGGCCATATAATCTTTTACGCGTCAAACGCGCGTCTTTTATTCTTCATAATCTTATGCGTAAGCGAAGAGAATATATAAAAGGAAAGACAGAAACATAAAAATTATGGTTTTAAAATGATCTAAGGCATCTCTATTTGCGTACCCGCATATATATATAGATATATATATATATATATATATATATATATAAACTAACGACAGACGGGGCTTTGGAGTTAATTTAAATTTTATATGACTTTATAATTCGGTACGGCTCTATTCTAACTTGTACATTGTAAGCTTTCGTAATAGATTACAGCTTCCGCTTTAAAAATACTTTTTTTCTCATCTCTTCCCTTTTCTTTATTTATTCACGTTTCATTCATATTTCGCTTCCGAGTAAAGCCAAGTTGGCCGGAATAGGATGGAAATTCAAAGAAACTCGGGATACATTTCTGGCTTGATTAACAAGAATAAATGCTTAAAATTGCAATTAATTTATTTAATAATGAGGTGTAGCACAGAACCAAACGAAATAAGCGCAATAAGCGTTTCGTATCTCGTCACTTCGACCCTCGCCGAACGTACTTGTTGCTCCTCTTGCAAACACACACTCTACATGCACAAATTCGACAATAACCCTCTTATCGTCAAATATCCTAATTTATCAATTTCCTCGTATTATCACTCGCCTTTGTATTACAGCTTAAGGATAAATGCCCCCCCCCTCCCACCCGCACCCGCACCCGCACCCGCACCCGCACCCACCACGTCATCTTCCACGAAATAACAAATAAGAATGAAGCAGCAGCCTCGTCGCAACAGAAGCGTACAATAAATAACTTGTTATTGCAAATACTTGCACTCGAGTGTGGCGACGCACGGTCGCGGCGTCTCAGCTCAGCCGCGCCATTTACCCAACCATACTCGCTTCTTTTTTCCTATCCCTGCACGGCCTCCCCCCGTCCCCACCCTCGTCCATTTCAATTCCACCTCCCGCCACACACCCATCGCATCTCGTCGTCCCACCTAGAGCCGCTCTCGCTCTAACGCTCGATCTACTCGGCTGCGTAGAGCGCGATAATACGAGGGAACGCGCGCGCCTATGTACATGCGCCGAGGTTTGGGCAAAAAGTCGGGCGCCCCCATTGACCCTCGGCACATAGGCTCCGGCTTTGTCAAGATTATGAAGTCGAGGCACTTGTGCGCGATTAACCGAGCCGAGGCGCCGCCCCTACATTCGTCGCCCCTACCATCCGCTTCATTCTCCTCCCGCGGCACTCCCGCGTTCCTTTTTACGAGGGCGCGCGGCCGCGTCCCCCGGGGCGCTGCTACTTTTTAGGCGTCGGCTATAACGTAATTACGGGCCCAGGAGGCACGCGAATTCTTCAACGCTGTTCTACAATTACGATGACAAGCCGATTGATGAGAGGAGAGCGGCTTTGCGTACGCGACACTCCTTATGGTATCTTTTATTTCATAAACGATCCTTTTATCGCTAATTCGAAAGCTGGAAAAGGTATAATTGAAAATACGCGCATCGTTGAAATTTCGCTCTAATAGAGGATCGCGCGATCCGTTAATGCGAATCTTCGGTATTACGTTATTTAATCGGGCGATTATACCGTTAGGCAGCCGACGCGTCGAATGTCGAAATCTATATCTTGCGAAAGATTACGCAGCTCCGTGCGAGAAGTTACGACAATTCGCTTAAATCGTTGAAGAAAAAATATATATAATATATATAAATAAAATAAAATAAAATAAAAAAAAAAAAAAAAAAAAAAAAAAAAAAAAAAAGAAGATGAAGAAGAAGAAAAAAACATCACTTCCGCATTAATTGTGGAGATGGCGGGGTGGAGAGGCTGACGCGAGCATATGTATGTAAATGATTATCACATTGGATGTTTTAATAGACGTACGTGGCATTCGACTGCCTTTTGCACGCCTGCGCTCTCACTCGTTTCCTTACAATTTCACAGCCTTGAATTATTTATTATGTATTTTAGTAGAACATACAGCGATAATAAGTCATTTTCTCGCTGTTTTTCTTCAAGTTTGACAATGGCAAATGAAAAATGGAGGAGAAGCGTGTAATGGCCATCGATAAGTTGGCAGGTCGTATTTTTTTTGCACAACTGACATGTTGCCGCCTATAACCCAAGATATATAAACAAAAATATCAATGTCTATATATACGATAAATATTCGTTAATACATACGTACATAAGCTTTATGTTTAATAAGCCTTACTCGGCTTTTAATGCGATAAAAACAATTTTATGTCCTTTATTCCGTATGTATATTATATATTTGCTATCTTAACGGCTCTTGGAACATTGTAAGTTCGCGCAACGTTATTTCAGCGTAACAGCACAAGATACGTAAATTGTTTATGTACACAGCGATAAAAGCAAAAAGATATAAACAATTATTGTGATTGTGACGAAATTATTGTACTCCTCGGAGATTCTTTTGCAAATTGAAACGGAGAAAAATAATTAAATATCCCCCGCACATACACGGCTAATTAAGCATTCGTCCTTATGATAGTAACAACGAATTTCCTTTAAGATTGTTCGACTATTTGTGCTCGAAGGATCGCAACGTTGAAAATAGACGGATATGTATGAAAAGCGCGTAAGAAGGTCGCAACGTGTAAGCCTCGATATTATGATTATAAAAAGTTATCGATGACATGGAAAATGTTCAGTTACTAGTAAATCTTTCCTTCGCGCGCGCCCGCGCGCATTCTAACATTGTCGCGTTACAAATGCGGTCGTCGGTGTCCTGTTGTTATTGTCCGTAGCCCCCATAGCGCCTCTGCATAACAAATTGCAATGCAGGCACAAAGAAAAACACAAACGCGCGCATACAAAAAGTCTTATTAATAAATTAGCGAATATTCTTTACAAAGGCGAGTATATTAATCAAATGAGATCGCGTCATTATGCCAGTTGGAGGCAAATAGACTCGTCTCTATCAAAACCTATCGAAACCGATGAAAATGCTTAAATTACAGAAAATTAATCATAAATCGCTCGATAATATCATGTGACTAATCCATGCATGTATATATATATATATATATATATATATATCAACGCAGCTATTGTCTCCTATTATCAATAATGCAAAATATTTTTTAACCAACAATTCTTTTAGATTTGTGAAAAAAATTTCGTTAATAGCAGCGAACGACGGGGGGCATCTTTCTCAAATATTGACGAGGTTCGCGCATTGCAATGATGCTCGCCCCCGTCCCCCCTCCCTCTCCTCCTCCTCCTCCTCCTCCTCCCATCGACTTATTATTACTAGTACATATTTCAGCTGCATTCTATAATTCTCTAGTCGACTTGTTAAGCATCATTACAACAGTGATTAATCGCATTTATTACGCAATAATAGAGAGTCGGCGAATTATTATCGCTGCCTTACAACCGTCCACAGCGACATCCCGAACAGCGATATTCGTTAATCTTTAATAAGGGACTATCTGATCGGCAAGGAAGATCGATATACATAATGGCTGTCACTTAGCTACTTCGGTCCAAAAATTCACGAGCCCGCGTTTCTGCTGCAGGTACGGCGCCCAGCGGTGCCACGGCCGCCAGTCCACCGGGAGGCCCCTGTCCGGGAGTTCGATTGCCTCGAGCACCTCCTCCAGCGGATGCAGCAACCAGGGGAACGCCAGCGGTGCCGCCAATCCATACTTGGCCTCGGTCGAATCGCTCGCCGACACTTGCGCCAGTTCTCAAGGTAAGCGCCCGGACGACGAGGGCCCGACCCTCCCGTGATCCCCCCTCCCCACCAAGTCCCTGCCAACGGTCACGTCGAGCACGCGCGTGCGTTCTTTTCTGCCTATCGGGCTCGACCATACGACTCCGGGACTCGGCTTTTACGCTCTTTTAAGGTCACCGCCTGATTTAGATATTAGCGAGCGAGGACCGTCGGAGCGATTGCCAATTGGATTTTATAATTGGCACGGAGAAAGTGACAGATTTTGAAAATTAATTTCCCTTTTTAAATCGCAAACATTGATTAATGCCCAGGCTATTTACATCGCTTACGAGGAAGTTAAAGAGATGTAAGGAGGCGAGAGACCTGCCGGAACACTTTATCAAACTGACTATCTCGTATTACTTCAATTATTCATAATGAAAATATAAGAATGACGAGGAGTTTTTATAGGGCCCGATAGTTTGACTAGTCAATTGTCAGCCTCGTCGTTTGTTATGTCGTATTGTAAGAAAAGAAGAGTTACTTCTTCGCTTCGGCTTTCACGGGCAGCGAAACCACCGCTCCTCGCACGGCACTAACCTAAACAAATATTGCATTTTTAAAGAGGCTTAAATTGCGCGAATGAAAAAAAAAAAATAAATAAATAAATAAACAATAAAATAAAATAAATTGATAAATTGCGATAAATTCTCAATGATACACGTAAATATAAAATAAAATGTAAATATAGGATATTACGCAGGGCTGATAAGAAATTACGACAATTAATTTAAATGTGTCAATTAGGCTCTTGAGTGAGTCGTTATCATTTGCTGCCTTATAAAGAGGATTTTTTTTTAATTAAAAGCTTTACAATTTCACGGGAGATTAAAAAATACGTGCAATGTATACTTCGTATATCGATGTTAGAAATTGCTTTTTCGGTCGAGCGTATTATTAATTTTAACATTTACGCAGCAAAGATTGCACTATAATTTGTTATATAAAGTAGTTTAAATCATTGAAAAAGCTCCCGTGTCATTATTATTTCACATTTTTTATTTATTTATTTTTTCTTTCATTTTGCATATGCGTCAAATGTAGTATAATATTTTCGATCAATTTTCTCATTTCTTTGATTAATATTATAATAAAACCGAGCGACTTATTATCGATTAAAATTAATATTTGCACGCCGTGGAGAAACGTGACGAGGAATTTCGCAGTGATGTTGCGTTGTTTAAACGACACGTCATTAAAAATCCAGGTATAATATTACCATTTTAAATGCGTTAATTATCATTGAACTTGATGGACATGTTTGAGCTAAAAATTTTGTCATCTCGACGTTGTAATATATTCTTTCGGGGAAAGTTTCATCTCAAATTCGAGAGAAAAATGACATTAAAAGCCAATGTTCCTTCCCTTTCATTTTCTCTCTATTTATTTCATTTTCATTTCTTTATGTTTTTTAATTTACAATTGAAGCAATTTTTAATTAATAAAATATCTTTTCTTTTGAAGTTCATCGTTAATCATACGTTCTTATGATAATGAATATCTTTCTCTCGGGAGCTGAAATCGTGATGTAAGCAAATTATACATTTTCGGTAATTCAACGTTATCAATTAATTCTATTTCTATGATTATTAATAAGAAATTTAATTAATAAGGGATAGTGGATCGTTAAAAATCAATAATAAAAAGTGAATGAATTTAATAATGCTAAATAATCAATAATTTAGGTTATCGCGTTAGCTTATATCGATTGAAATCAGTTGGGTAAGATAAAAAATAGCAAACTTTAGTAAGGTTTGCTCTTACGAAATTTCAGTATAAAGTAACTGCTACGACAATAATGTAATTAAATTGAATTAAAAAAAAAAAAATGGAAAGGTTACGTTTCGGTAAACAAAGGATCTATATTGTACGGTAAAAAACTTGTTTCTAGTCAATCTTAGAATTTTATTCTTCGTTCTCTTCACTATTCACGTTGAATAATCGATAACGATTAGCCTAAATATTGTCGAGTCAATGAATTTAATATATATATATATATATATATATATATATATATATATATACATAGATATATACATGCAAATAAAAAAAAAACGAGACTGATAAACCTTTCGTGGTATGCGATAAGAAAGCGAAATGTGCGTTACTCTTATTACCGTATCGAATGAAATCAGTGCTAAGGTTGTGAAATTTGGACATGATGCCGAAAAGTTGTATTCCTCGATCTTTCTCTCTCTCTCTCTCTCTCTCTCTCTCTCTCTCTTCGCGCCACCGTTTACATAAAAGTACTTTCACTCGCGCATCATCGAGGAAGGCACACAAGAAGAAGAAAAAGTCATCCGTCGCGTCTTTCCCCGGCGATCGCCAACTCCGGTACGTGAAAGAGAAAATTCGCGGAGAACTTTCCATGCGTGTGGCGACTGAAAATTTGGCCGACGTCCAGTTTGGTTAACGGTTAACGTCGATCCTTAAATTTCATTTTTGCGTCCCAATACCTCGTTGACCATTGGCGGCCGTACCTGTCGGGTATTTATTTATCTCCTATTTATTTGTTTGCGAACTGATGTATACGGGAAATGGCCGAGACTCTTAAGCGGCTCAGGACTCGATAACTCAATTACTTATTGGTTAAATGATTAGTGGATGAAATTTTAGATTTTTCAAACGGTCGACTCTTGTTGTCCTTGTCGCGATAAGGCGGTAAATGCCCAATGCGCAATTATTTTATTTAGAAAATAGATTATTTAGAAAATAAGACCTCGATGCGCGTTATTAATAGTCGATCGATGTACTTGCTTTAGCCAGTCTATCCTTCGATCCTCGAAATTCTATCTAGCATTCTAAAAACATACCTTTCAATAAATAAACATGAACCTAATAATCGTTATGTTTTTACAAAAACCTTACGTGCCCAATCTTAACGTCTTTGTGAGCGAAAAACATCGAATGTTTTAATGTGCTCAAGCGATTAAAATACGCCATATTACTCAACTAATCAACATAAATTAACATACCTTGCTTGATTTTACTTTTAATCAATGCGTACCGAGCATTTATGAATTTTGAGCATCTTGCATGCAAGCACGGCAACGACCTTCAAATAACAACAATAATGCGACTACAATCGATCCATGGATTATTTGCAATTAAGGAGCAAGCACGTCCCCATGGTTATTGCTGCTTCCTTTTGATCAACATAACAAGTAATTGAACAATATTCAAGCCGAAAGAAATAAGTAAGTCACGGTGTGTACGTAATTGTTAGCAAGTGCATCAGGATGTTGTAGTAAAATTTATAAACGAGAGCCTTGATATCTCTACCGCATAACTCAAATGCCACATAATTAATCCGACGTGAAATTCTGTGCGACGCTTCCTGTATCGCGAAGCTTCAATTACATAAGTATCATGACCAATGTATCTCTCTTTGCGGAATGTCGAGGCCTTGGAGTCTCGGAAGGAAAGTCAAGAAGCTCTTCCCAGAAAGTATCTATCAATCGTCCGTGCGGCCCCCTTCCATCCCTCCCACGCTCCACGCCCCAGTGATCCTCGATGTTCCCGCGCCAAGCCAACCACGACCCGACAAATAAGAGCTAGACGGTTTTTCAGGCTCGGGCGACAGTGGCGTGGTGACGATTTCCGAGTCGAGTGGTGGTGGCGGAGGCGGCGGCGGTGGCGGCGGCGGTGGCAGCAGTGGCGTCGGCGGAGGTGTCGCCGGTGACGGTGACGGTGAAGGTGACGGTGAAGGTGACGGTGACGTCGACGGCGATGGTGGTAGCGCTGGCAATGGAGTCAATGGCGCCGTTGGCGGGGTAGGCAACGTTGGCATCGGGGACACGAGCCCAGGATGCGCGGGCGTCGGCCCCGACGAGATCCGGCTCTCGGCCCGGGACCGGCTGAGCGCTGGCCGCTACTGCGATGAGCGCAGGCTGCGCTACTGCGACCCCCAGAGGAATCCCGTCGAGAGGGTCCTGCTGGAGATTGCCGACACCGAGGCCATTTACGTCGAGCATCTCCGACAAGTCATTCAGGTTGGTATCGGCGCCAATCCGGTTTCTTCCGCGTCGCGCTTTTTCCTCCGCCGAGGGAGAGTGCGATTTGCGGAAAGTGCCGAGGGCATTGGCCAACGACGATGAAAGCCGCGAGATACGTTAGCGAAGTAGCGTTCGTTCGGTCGTCTCATCGCCGCTAATTGACCGGCGCTTCTGGACTTGTCCACTCCATTCCTCCCTCCTTCGCTCCTTCGCTCCTTATCTCAATCTCCCCCTCCCCCTCCCCCCTCACTCTCTCTCGCTCTCGCACGCGAAAGTTTGGGTGGAGCTGCGTCGGCTGAATATTTTGGGCGCCATGCTTATATTATCATGGAAGTGAATTTTACCCCGGGCACTTTTTACTACCGAGAGATCGTATCTGAGCGAGTCCGAGACGATCGATCAAAATGCGCTGATATACCAGTTAACTTTCACTGCGCGACCTGACTTATCGACCGAACGTCAGGAAACGTATCTGTCGGTGAAAGAAATATGCTAAACTAATTGATTTGTTCAGAAATTGAAATGGTTCGCGCCGCGGCACTGCATTGATGCGTCATCGTTATAAGCCTCGGATTAATATGCCGATTTTACTTTCAAATGTTAATGGACATGTAGGCATAAATATTACTTTGCAATGGTGTACCTATGGCCATTTAATTTATCATTAAACAAAACGTTGTTTTCGATTTCTTTTTTTTTTTTTTTATAATTGCATGTCATACGGTAGCTTACAAGAATGATTTCTGTCTAGAATTTTTTTTACATCGATGCCTGCCAATGTCGTCGATTAATTTATCATTTTTATTGATTAAGATCGCTCGATAATTCTAATAAGCATTAGAAGAAAAAATTTTGCTCGAGGTACGAGCTTATATTACAATAATTTCCCTTAGGGTTATTTAATTTTCTGGAGGGATGATCCCGCGTCGTTAATTCGGGATTTGGAGCTCAACGGATTATTTAGTAATATTGAAGATATTTTCGAATTTAATCGGTAAGTAGATCTTCTTTATTCATAAAAGAAAAAGCTTTTTCTTTCAATGTCAGCATCATAAGCACATCTAAGAATCATTAATATAATTTAGGAACTTCCTATCATCGCTGGATAATAGTGGACTCGATGCAATAGCGGTTGCGAACACTTTTATAGAGCACAATTCTGGATTTAAAGTATACACGGAGTATTGCACAAATTACCCAAGGTACATGTCAATAAACAGTTTTTACCGTCGATTAAAAATCTTGATACTCATACACGGAGTCGCTGCGCTTTTTACGCAATGAAACATTGTCGAGTATAATTAAAATGTAGTAAAATTGCGGATAAAGCAATACTTGTTCACGATGAGTCTCAAACTTATTGAATATTATTAAACGCTTATGGCTTGGCCAACTATCGTTAAAATATAAAATATGAATTATTAAGAGCAAACGAAAAACAAGAACAACAACAACAACAACGACGACAAAAAGACACAGAAAAATAAAATACAATAAAATAAAATGATATTAAAAGCAAATACTGATAATCGACGATGAATTGTAGGACCGTTTCGATATTAACGGAATTGATGGGCCAAGAAGAGATCGCCCGAGCATTCAGGGAGAGGCAGGCAGCGCTCGGCCACGCTCTCCCACTAGGCTCCTTCCTCTTGAAGCCAGTGCAGCGGATTCTTAAATACCATCTCCTTCTAGAGGTAAGTTTTATGAGGACGAGAAAGCATTGTTATAAACTCACTTCACCTATTATGGTATTAGGCTTAATTTATAAATATTTTACTTTTCTTAGTATTTATGGCTAATTTTAGGTAATTTAGGTAATTTTATGGCTAATTATAGTTTTAACGTACGATAAGATTCTGTTTCATTCGTTAATAGCGTAGCGTATACTATTAACAGCGAGAATGCATTACTTATCATTTGCTTTAAAGATAATCCATCGAATGACAAGCAGTTCATAATAAACATACATTTAAACATACGAGCGCGTGCACACACATGCAACCACAATCTTTTAAATGTTTTAAAAATCGTCTTTTAACAAATTCACACTTGACAGATAGGGACAAACATATAGAACATTTAGAAGATTTGTTTATTTCTCTATTAATTGATTATAAATATTTTATCAACACCGTGCTTTGAATAATTAGCGCGTGTTTTTATTAAATATCAACTATTTCATCGATGAGTGTGCGCGTGTCTGTGTATTTACGTTTATTTTCAATGTACGTCAAATAAAATTTTTCCTATAATAGAAATACGTGTATATATATATATATATATATATATATATATATATATATATAGTATACAAAATTGAAAAATTTATGAAGATAATATATAAAGGTGCAGCCAATTAATAGCTTTTTATATAATTTGTAAAAGTAAATTCAGTTAGTTACACAATTTTGTGAAAAAGGCATTATTCAATGTTATTTGTTACTAGATCTTTGGATGATACTTTACCTTCCTTACACGTGAACAATTTCCAACCTAATCAATTCCCACCAACAACTTGACGACGTCGCATTACCTCGAGTCGGAACGCGGTTTATTTATATATCGCCGCTATCATTATCAGCCGATAACTCAGATATAGACAGATAAATAGTGTTATCTCCGGATTAAAACTAATATCAGGTAGCTTGGTCAGAGTTTTTGGAAAGGGTATTAAATATTACGAATATCATAAATATTATGAATGCAATTTCATATCCTTATTATACTCTAATGGATAACGTTCCTCTTTACTCGAAGCCGAGGCACATAGAACT
The DNA here is from genome assembly GCF_000503995.2 of Ceratosolen solmsi marchali. Taxonomy (NCBI): domain Eukaryota; kingdom Metazoa; phylum Arthropoda; class Insecta; order Hymenoptera; family Agaonidae; genus Ceratosolen; species Ceratosolen solmsi. The sequence goes on from NW_011948432.1 coordinate 4,733,331, forward strand.
AAAATGATATTTATCGTATGAGCTAATGGTAAATGGAGCTACGATTTTCCCCTCTGCGACAGTCCCTACAAAATTTTTATCCTTCATCCTTGTCGTTCCAATGTTAAATCCCTACGGCTATGTCAAAAACTTTAAAAAAAAAGAAAAGAAAAAAAAGCTTCACCTTTCACGACTCGTACAATGACTCGTAAAGTCGATAAAGCTCGAGTATGCAATTGTGCACTCGATGCAACAATTAGGAGAAGAATAATCTCGCGGGTCTATGGAAGCTGTAGCGTAGCAGTCGGGCGTCATGCATTAGGATGTAAACTAACACCGGCATGATTTTACTTGCCAACCCCGCAGAATTTGTCGAAGGAGTTCGCAGCGGGCTCGGCGGGCCCGGAGGGTCGAGCCGCGATCGAGGGCGCGCTCGAGGCGATGACGGGCATCGCCAGGCACATAAACGCGATGAAGCGCAAGCACGAGCACGCGGTCCGTGTCCAGGAGATACAGTCGCTGCTGTACGGCTGGTCCGGGCCGGACCTCACCACCAGCGGCGAGCTCATCGCCGAGGGCAGCTTCAGAATGCGCGGCGCCAAGGCTCCGAGGCACGCTTTCCTCTTCGACCGTATGCTCCTTCTGACGAAGAAGAGGGAGGACAGTCTCCTCGTCTACAAGGCGCATATACTGGTGAGTCTCCGCCGCCTCGTAGATTCCAAAGGCTCTCCCGAGAAAGTTGGCCAAACCGTAGAGCGATAATTCGATTTTCCTATTAAGAAACTTTTTTCTTTCTTTTTTGTTTCTTTTTTTCGCCCCTTTTTTTTCTTTCTTTTTTAATAATGAAGTAATGTTCGCGCATTTTACAACAACTTCATAATATTGGATGGAAATCGACGGCTGCCGTTGTAAATTTCACGAAAATCTTAGCAATTTCCAATGTCTGAGAGAGAACTATGGAGCTGTTAATTTTCTATTCCTGCTTTATCGGTGATTTCCATGAAAATATGAGGGAAATTTTTGCAATTTTTGGAAATCGCACGTACGTACGATGCCGACTCTTTCTTATAATTGCGGCTTAATGCACAAGCATATGATTTCATGATATTTTGAAGTGAAAGAATAAGTAGCGAGCGTAGATGATTGCCTATAATTAAAATAATCATAATGGCCATTGTTCACATGAATTTCCAGTGTTCAAATTTAACTTTAATGGAAAGTATTCCTGGTGAGCCACTCAGTTTTCATGTGATACCGTTCGATAATTCGCACCTTCAGTATAAGTTACAGGTAGGACGATATTTAAAATCGCAAGAGTACGGCTCGCATAAGCTATTATCTGGATTCTTAATATTATCAAGTGTTTTAGGCTCGTGATCTGGAACAAAAACGCGAATGGACGTTACAAATAAAAAGAGTGATCTTAGAAAATTATAATGCAGTGATACCTTCGCACGCCCGCCAACTAGTACTTCAAATTGGTCAAAATAAGTCGGAAGGTAAAGTGTGCGCCAGCGTGCTACAGACAATTATTTCAATCCAATTATAATGTCTGATTATTGTTAATGTCATTATAACCTTTCAGACGATACGTCGCTCGAACGAAATTATAAGAAGTCTTCGGACTATTTTGACAGCAGAAAGGCGGACAGGGAGAGGCGACGATCGGAAACGGGTCTTAGGCAAAAATTGAAAAAGGGCAGAAAAAGCGATGTTTCCATAAGTACAGCCGAGGTCAGTTGTTATTATAAAAATTAAGGGTTTTGCGCATTTAACGGAAAATACATTGTTTATGTAGAATTCGCCAATGTGTCCTCGTAAGAACCAATCGGCAGAATCAATCAGTCATTTTGGATCAAGGGACGAAAATCTTAATCGGAGCTCGGAAATTCGAGGATCAAAGATAAAGGTGAGAATCGCGTAAGATCAACGCCACCGATCTGAGTGGCCAATATATATAATAAGCTTTAGTAATCCACAATCCAATGCTTTATTAACTAATGACACTTGTTATATTTAAGATGAAAATTAATTTGTGCTGTCAATCATCATTGTATCAGCATGTCGTCTTCTTACCATAATATCCGCAAGCTTAGCAAAATTAAAAAAAAAAAAAAAAAAAACCTTTTATTTTCACACACCTTTTCCCATATTAGCCAGTAGTGCCGATCGGCTGGCACATTGGTATGAAAAATTTATTTAACAATCGACACGCACTGGGATTGTAAACGAAGCCATCAAGAAAACAATATAGCCGTAATAATAATAAATTTATCCCCTCGCTTTTTCCATCGTTTTCCTCGGATTTATGCTATATTTTGAACGTCGAAAGTTGTATAAAATGAGATTTGCATGGAAAAGGCAGAATGGTACGAGGCAGCAAACGATTGTATTACTTTTCTGAGCAGGATCGCTTTACTAGTTGGCGGAGGAAATCCGAGCCAGGTTTTCAGTCTTATATAAAATTGAGTCCGTCCGACATCGAGGATGACGTTACGGACGTGGCCAACGAGAGCGCGACCCCCAGCGTAGATCCGGGGAACGAGGTGTCGAAGAGCCTCGGAAAGGTCGAGGGGTGCGTCCCGGAGCCGTGCGCCGCCTCCACGCCGAGAATCAAAGAAGCCGAGGGCGACGTTTCCCGTGCGAGCCTGACGGCACAGCAGAGCGTCGAAGAGATCGTCGGCAACATTCTTATGCAGAACCACGAGTTCCAGAGACGCCTGGAGAAGCACCAGGCGCAGCAGCATCAACACCAGCAGCAGTTACTGCTGCAGCTGCAGCAGCGCAAATCCGGCAGACGTCGGCGCTTCATCAAAGCCACGGCTATGGACAGCACTGAGGAGGAAGAGGAGGAGGAGGAGGAGGAGGAGGAGGAGGAGG
>NW_011948432.1:4736203-4742171 GCF_000503995.2 Ceratosolen solmsi marchali
CGTCAGGAGGAGGGGGGAGAGGGAGGAGGAGGAGGAGGAAGAGGACGATGAGGACGACGTTGACAATGATAACGAGGACACGGAGGAGGAGGAGGTGGGTGCGGCGAAGACGAGCAGGTCGACGCGTTTTACGCGGCGCGAGCAGTGCTTCGTACGGGCGGTTAACGCCTACAATCAACGAAGTTTCCGCTCGCAGTACGACAGCTTCCGGAACATCGATGCCGGGGAGGCGCTCGTGGTCGCGCACAGACAGAGTCCTGGGCTCGGGTCGAAGGCGAGGCCGAGAGCCCCGGCAGCGAGCCGCGGCTCTGGCAACGACAAGCGCTCGACGCCCGAGAACTTCCGCAAGCCGAACATCGGCAACGAGAGCAAAGTCATTAGGACGGCCCTGCGTATTCGCGAGAGCTGCGATTCGGCCTCGGAGCGCGACGAGCCCGAGGAACCCATTTACGAGACGCCGGCGATCCTGAAGAAGAGCGAATTCGTCACCGATGATAAAGGTATTACGGCCGCGTGGTCTTCCCGTATCATCATCGCTTGTCCTGCCTTCCGAGGATCAGTCCTGCGATTAATTTCATTAATTTGGCTTATCCCCTCGCCTACCACCATACGGCCAATATAAGGATAAGACCGAACATTCCATCTTCCGCATACTTTCCAATCCTGGCAACCGAATGCAACGCGCTATTTACTCCGAGATACTTTAAATTATTAATGATATACCCGTATGCAGGAGTGTTTGTAAATGTTTGTAAATTTTCCCTTTCTCGATCATTAATGATAACAGCATGATAAACCATAATAATAAATGGGGGAGGGGGGGGGAGAGAAACATTTAATTTTCTTATTGAATACAAAGGCCTTGAGTTAATTTTCTGATTATTTTTTTGTGAAAAGTCATTTCTTGCGATTTTACGAGAGAACGGTTGAAGGTCAATGTTTTTTCTTTTCTTTTTCTTTTTCTTTTTTTTTTTTATTTAACATAAGCTTTTCGTACACTATAAACGCCATTCGAAATGTAGATTTGGGGCGAATAATCAAATAATCGGCAATCGAATAAATACATTACGATTAGTCGACAGCGACGCTTGTCGTTAATTAAATAAATAACGCTTATTATTAAAATATTCGTGTCAGATGAAGGAAATTGTGGCATTTAATGTTGGAGTTTATCGTCGGCTTATTCGTTGCATTAATGTCACGAGACATTATCGAGCGTCCAAAATATCTCGATTCACTTGACTAAAACGTCATCGAGTCGGATTTGTTACTTTTTTGGATAGTTAAAGTCACGTATCGTTATTGCAAAACTCTTAATTAATGTAATGACAAGAGTCTCCAACGAATTGCCAACAAATAATTTTGATATAATGGCCTATTTGTGATTAAAAGGCTTTTAAAATGTCAGTCTCGACTACATGTATTAAGATAGGCCGGAAGCCAATGGCTTTAGACCAGCTGGCATATTATCATCCTAAATCTGCTGCTCAATCGTCTGTCTAACCCTCGCTGTTGGCCAACAGGCAATTTCGGCAACTACGACAATCTGCAGCACGTGTGGGAGGGTTGCCTGGGTGCGGACGGCGACGCCGGCGTTCAGGACAGCCCGACGAAACCGGCCGTCTGGCTGACTAAGCTCTGCGAGGGTCTACCCGATCAGCCGCAAAAGTGCGGCTCCCTGCCACGCAGCTTCCAAATGATGCATCCGGCGGACCTTAGTCACGTCTCCAAGTCCAGATTTCTGCAGCGCGACGGCAGATCAATGACCGAGCGTCCCTTCACCATCGCCTCGGACAAGCCCGCGGAGATCAATCTCGAGGACATGGAGCGCTACGCCTCCACCTGCCAGGGTTCTGCCCGCATAGCCAAGTTTCCCATTACCGGGGCCTCCTCCGTCTTCGCCTCGTCCTCGACGTTTTTCTGCTCCCTCGATGACGCCTCCTTCACCGACACGGACTCGATCGCAAGGAGGACCACCACCGCTACTCTCTCCGCGAACAGCCACGTACATCCCGATCACAAGATTTACAGGGCCAACGGCTCCACCAATAAGGGTAAGCAGTGAGCTTACTTTACTCCCTCCTCCTCCGTCCCCATCCCACAGCAAAAAAGCTTTCTTCTCAAACACGGCAGCCCGCTCGCCATTACGTGTATTTTTTCATCTAATTTGTATACGAAATATAGTGACAGGCGCTTTGTATGCGAGCATGCCTTTCTTTTCTCTCTCTCTCTCTCTCTCTCTCTCTCTCTTCCCCTTCCCCCATCCCCTCCCAATCCCCGGCTCCCGGTCCCAAAGTAGCCTAACCTAAACCTACAACTACTTATTATTGCCTGTTGAGGTCAACAAGCGCATGACCTTGCCGTTTGTCGAAAGTTTCAGAGCTGGGAAGCGGCATAATCGGCGGCTTCTCGGGCTCGAGCCTCAGGAGCGCTCTGCTCCGGGCGAGCAGTCGACTTCAACAGGGTCTGCGCTCGAGCCACAGTACGGAGGCCCTCGAGTGCGGCCGGGCAGAGGGAGAGTCATCATCGGGGCGCGGGTTTGGGAAGCGCGCGAGGCAGCGGAGGCTCGGCCTCGGTGATTATTGGCGACCGTATCACAGGCAGGGTAGCCCGGGCCTCGGGGCGCGCATCGCTCAGGCGGATTACGCGGACCCGGCGGCGTTGCTGCTCGCGGCTGAGGGCCGTCGCCGGGCCGAGGAGGCCGACGACGAGGATGCCGAGGCCGAAGAGGCCCTCGAGGCCGCGGACGCTGGGAGCTTCTACGAGGGCGAGGACGGGTTCAGAGACAGTGCGATATTCAGCGACGGGGATGAACAGCCGAGCCGCGTAGCGATCGTCGGCCCGAGCTTGGCCGTAGCCTCGGCGAAGCGCAGGGCGCGACGTTCGCCGGACAAGCCGGCCCTCGCTCAGAAGCCGGCCCATCTGAAGCTGCGTGCGAGGATCGTGAAGTGTCGGGGTCCGAGAATCGCCGACGAGCCCGAGGCCGACATCTCAGCGGGCCAGAGCCAGGTCGGCTGGGTGAAGAAGATGGTTGGCCAGCTGCAAGCTCAGGTCGACGCGTGACCAAGCAGGGGGCCACCGGCTTTGTGTCTCCTGCCAAAAACACTAAGACTGATTCGACTATTCGTGTTGGGGAGAGGGGCCTGCGGGCAGGGAAAAGAGGTCGTTTGTCGCGGATCAAGCATTTGTTGTGTTGTGTTGTGTTGTTTTTCTTTTGTGTGTTTTGCTGGTGGGGAAAGATTGAGGAGGAGGAGCTTGAAGAAGCGCGACTCGACTTGATTTCAAATCGCAACGAGGGCCGGATGGATAACCGAGGCCCAGGATGGATTCGTGGCTTTTCTCAAGAGTGTGCTCGTGCCGTTACACGTGTGGCTGTAATGTAATTTAATGTTTCGATAGTTAATAAATCGGAAACGAATTGTCTCGTCGAACGGCTTACCATTTTTCGTAATCCTAATCATTCGCCAATAAGATCGAAAAGTAAATAAAAATTTCTCGTCGTTAAAATTCGTAGAAATATTATTTATGCAATTAGAAAATTAAGTCGAAAGTGAATATTGTCGTAGAATTCGTTAATTAGCCGGTCACAATAATTACATAACAGCAAAAGTTGTGTGTCCACTGGCCTTGGTTAGGAATTAATAAAATCGTTAATTTATGATCGAATTCTTAAATACCTTTTAACGAAATATTATACTTTTGGTTCGCTTCTTCTTCTTCTTCTTACTTTATTTTTTCTTTATTATTATTATTATTATTATTATTAATTTTTTTTAATTTTTTTTTTTTTTTTTTTTTTTTTTTTTTTTTTTTTTTTTTTTAAACAGAACCCCGACCCGACTGTTTTGATATATTATTAAACTTTCTTGTCATTATAGAAAGTCTTGAGTCACGAGTTCGTTACGAGAGAGTTGTATTTAAAGAAACTATAATGTACATTTAAGAAGATAGTGTTAACTGATAAAAACAGACGGTGTCAAATTATTCAGACGTGAAATTTTGTGTTTAAAAAATTGTTAAAAGTTCGTAGTAATTTTGTAATAATATGCGTTCGTTTTTATTGAATATAACTTGTGATAAAACTGATATGAACTGTTCGCATTAAAAGCATTATGTTAATAATGACAGCATAAATTTATGTAAAAATCTTATTTGTTTCTCTTTATTTCACGCGATCAACATCGCGTCAGAAATAATTTATTGTATGTTTTACAACAATAGTAATAATTTAGTCCTACATAATGTCAATGAACGAAAGTGCGAGGAAGCCTCCTCTCGCTCGCTGTTCTCTCGCAATTATGGTTCGGGGCAACGAAGCTTATTCAAAGATAAAAGTGACAAAAAAATAAAACAAAACAAAACAAAACAACAAAAAAACATATGAATAATAACACGGTGGACAAAAACTATGTATTTCGTTGTGCAAGAGATGTGTGTTTGAATCGAAATTGGATTATCTCCGCACGCACAATCATTGTTAATTATTGAAAGTGAGCATATCCAAACATATCGACTACTTACCGTTCGATATTAAAATCAATCATTATGAAACATTTCAGTTAACATAAGTAAATCACAGATAAAGTATTATAGCGTAATGACCGACCATATAAATGATATACGTCCCTCTGTACTGTATTAAAGTAATTAAAGCAAATTAGGAGCTAAATATGATTAAATGATTAAATTGAACGCTATGGTTATGAACTCGAGACTTCAGGTCTGACTAAATAAGGCTGAATTTTGCTGTTCAACTGTTGGCGACTTGGTGCAAAAAATATACGTCAATATGGTTAATTAAACTACGATTTAAATTATTCTGTAAGCGAAGAAAAGTAATGGGTGGGACAACTTGGCCATAATGTCGTGCGATAAACTTTTGCATTTTTTTACTCTTATAGCTTTAATCTTAATGCAAATGATTTTCGAGTCTTTTTTTTTTTTTTTTTTTTTTTTTTTTTTTTTTTTTTTTTTTTTTTGAAATCTACTGTTAAACTGTGTTATAGTCTAAACTTGCCTAAAGCAAAGTACAAGTATTTTATAATTATCAAGCGTTACGAGGAAAGAAATGTTTTTTGACGTCGATGGAATGGATCGATTCTTTTCTGAGATCAAAATGATTTCAAAATCATCGATTTACCATCAATTTCAAATCGATTTATATAAATTCATGTAGATTTGTATGTACATTTTTAACAAGAATTTACAGTGAAAAGGCTCGTATCGAGTTAAAAATCATTACAATAAATGTATCTTTACCGAAAGGCCCTTGTGTGTAGCATTTATTCTTAAGAATCCCTGCTGCTCCTTACGAGAGGATTTTTACAGATGAACAAAGATTAAATTTGCAGTAAATCCATTGGACGTAGCGATCGATCGATCGATGCTGTTATTATTAGTATTTTTAGGGATCTGTTTGAGAGGTATGTAGATGTCGTCTTTGTAGATGATCGGTAAGTCATTTATTCTATAAAGTACTATGATGATATTCAAATAAAAGTCCACGTGGTATTGATTTTAAGAAACAAGTTTTATTTAGAGGAGTTTCTATGCACAGAAACATCAGCTAGTCGCTTTTACACATGTAAGCAAATGGTAATTTATTAATTCGCGACGATTCTCTCAATAATACAATAAAATCATGTATAATAAAATCACGTTAATAAATAGATTCAATACTGTCCTATAATCGATAATCCCTATACGTTTTCTTTTTTCCGTGTAAAAAAAAAAAATAAAAAACAAAAAAAAACAAAAAAATAATAAATAAACGAATTACATAATAATGACGAAGAACAAGAATAAACATGCGGAACTGCCAAAAGTTCGAAAGCAGCGACGCTTCGTTATACACATTATGTACAACAGCACTAATAATGCATTACACACGATTTCTCAAACGCTGTCTTCTCGTCTCGTCACTCTCTCACTCTCTCTCTCTCTCTCTCTCTCTCTCGCTTTCTCTCGC
>NW_011948432.1:4742346-4754822 GCF_000503995.2 Ceratosolen solmsi marchali
CAATCCCCCCCCCCCCCCCCCCAATACCCGTCACTCTATCAACTCGGATGTTTGCGAGATGAATTTCGACGAATGTTTCGATAAATATATATTATTAATTATTATTAATTATTATTGTTATTGTTGTTGTTGTTATTATTATTATTATTATTATTATTATTACACCATTATTATAATTATCGTTATTGTAATTATTATTTTTATTGCTATTATCATTATTATATTATCGAAAAATATTTGGGGCGAACTTTCATTCAACAATTTAATTTAAGATTGTCGAAGTATAACACAATGAATTAAAAAATAAATTTTTACCCAATTACTACAATTCGACCATTAAGTGCTATTTTTATCGTAATTAATTTATTTATTTGTTTTTGTTTGTTTGTTTGTTTGTTAATTTTTATCTATTATTTATTTATTTATTATTATTTTTTCTTTTTTATTAAGAATCTTGGAATTGAAATTCAACTCTATCCGAGCATTTTTAAATATATATTTCTTTTTCTCTATCTCTTTGCACTATATATCGCACGATTTTACCTCCGTTGGCAGTTAAAACACAAAACAACATTCTCTACTTAAACGGCTTTAAAACACGTTTGTCATCATTTTGGTGTTCTTTTGTTCTTTATTATTATTATTATTATTATTATTATTATTATTTGTTTATTTATTTGTTTGTTTGTTTGTTTGTTTTTTAATTCTTGTGGGTAGTTGACAAGGGACGAGGTTAAATTAGATATAAATATTCGTTAAAAAATTATCGAGCTCTACGCTTCTATGGCAATAATAAAATATTTGGAGACTCATTGAATGATAAATGCTTAGAACCTTGGATTTATTGACTGAATAGCAAAATATTATTTCTTATGATTGTGCGGAGGCAAAGCCGTTATTTTTTTAATTATTTTTGCTTTTGCTTTGTGGTCAACGTTGGCAGGTACTTTTGATCGCTCTGCTAAATTCTTCTCTATTTTATCTATGGAATACTATTATTTAAAATTTTATCTCTTTACTATCAATTATTTTTCACCTGAGCAATTTCTCTGTCTTTTCCGTTTTATTTTTATACACTTTCATTTATCCTATAACAAATTCTTCATATCGAAGCCGCCTTCTGTTTGCGTCATCGAATGTCGTAAATTTCTCACTTTGCAATTAAATACTTTTAATACTTACATTTCGCGAAATTATATATTATTTATAATATTGATTTTATTCTTTTGAAATTTACTCTCAGTTTGGAAAAGTAACACTTTTGTCGTATTGAACATCATTTTATTGTCCGATGTTTTTTCCCCTCTAGCTTAAGAATTTGGATCAAAAGTCACAAAGGAAACTGAAACGTTGCACTTTTCATCGCTATGTCGGCGCGATGCGATGCGTTAATATACGAAGTTGAGTTTTACTAATCTTTTTGCGAACGTGGGAAGACAATTTCAAATTTTTCGATTCCGATAAGCTCAGCGTGTGTGTGTGTGTGTGTGTGTGTGTGTGTGTCTCTCTCTCTCTCTCTCTCTCTGTCTTTTGTTTTTTTTCACGCACGCACACGCACGCACACAGCAAACAAACAGAATATGTTACTTTCGCATCGTTTAATCAATTTGAGAATCACTACTGACGTACTCAACTACGTGTCTCGTACATCCTTCTCACAATATCTATAGTTTCAACATCAATTTTTTATTAGAGCTACGCGGGGTAGCTACTAAAACTCGTAACTTCGTCATGTCGTCAAAAATAACTGAAAGATTTGAGGAATGCAAAAGCTTCGATCATATCAAAGCTATATTACCGAATGTGGCTTGAATGGAGTATTTATTTTCTTTCTTTCTTTTTGTTTTTTTTTTTGTTTTTTTTTTTGTTTTTGTTTTTGTTTTTGTTTTTCTTCTTATGTTTGTATATTTGTTTTTGATGGTGATTCCGTTCTTTAAAGCAGCTTCACGAAATCAATTTAATACTTACGCGCTGCTGTACATTACAGCAGCATTTTGTTTTTGTTTTGTTTTTGTTTTTTTGTTTTTGTTTTTGTTTTGTTTGTTAACAGTCTACTCAGTGCAGTCTGCTGCGTTTTAATTATTTATAATCTTTGCTCTTTACAGGAAAGAATAAAGCTTCATTGTTGCGCAGCTCTCTCCCTAATTAGAATTAATAACTCGCTTCGTGACCCGCGAGAATGTAGAGATCGGCGCCTTCGGTCTCGTTCAGTGTGCCAGTATGTACTAAGTGACTCTCCAGCATGACAACCCTAAACATTTCCCAATTGCCAGCATAAGTGTCATTAATGCAATCGCTAGTTCCGAGGATTTTGCGAAATTTCATACTTACTTGTCAGAGCCTAAAAGTCTGTACGTTCGACTCGGATCGCTGATTTCTTGCGTAACCTCGCTGTTCTTGAAACTACGACCTTGCATCCCGTGCTTATGAAAGGCAAGAACACTGTCCGGTAGAACGACTGAAATAAAAGTATCAATGACATTAGCATCGTAAGACAATGATAATTAATTATGTCGTATATTAAGTGTTTAGAAGACATTAGTGTGGCAAAAACTTTCAAAAAAGAGCATTAAAACGATGCATTGAGCGAAATTGCGTAAAAAGGATCTTATTACTTTTGCAGGCTGTGCCACTGATTGTCGTCACTGATGACGTAAGGAGAACCGACGTTTTACATATCAATTCATCATAATTTACGAGGAACTAAACGCTTTATGGCTTTGTGATTTAATAACGATTACACTATAAATTATTGTTTCTTTAATCGTTTGTGCATTGTTTTGTTTAGCTTAGTTTTCCAACGATTGTGAATCTGTGGCGAAATAATTGACGGCTTATAAGATTGTAATTATTCTGCGCCATGGATTGAGAAAATTTTAATACGCCATCGTCAAAAAGTTTTGATGCGGTAGTGTAGCTGCAAATATATTGAGTTGAAGAATAAGAAATCGATTTAGATGACATCGGCAGTGTTATAACGTTAATCCTTGAATTATCGAATTGAAATTAAATCTCCGTTTGAGATCAAATTTACGGCCGATGACAAAACGCACATACAAATACATGAGAAGTTAATTGATCTAATCTTTGCAATGTACATTGTTTGATATATGTCAAAATTATCGACATTCGCAACATTTACAAGTAATTTCTTCATTAGCAATAGTTTATTTGTGGAAACGTGTAATTGGTTTTTTTTTTTTTTTTTTTTTTTTGTTTTGAAAATTGACGAACCCTTGAACTTGCCTTCCTTTAATTTCATTAGCCTACGATCTATCAAAAGATTATTTTCTTTGATGAAAAAAATTACTTTCTCCCTACGATCGACAGATTTAAGATATTTTCATCATCGAGTCTGCAAACGTTTTGCAATAGAATTATCATACCTTTGGAATTATATAAATAAACGGATGGATTATCAAACGATAATTCAAGATTACAGATCCGAGTTTAATCGGAGAACTAAAAAATTACAATGAAACCGATTATACATAATTTTAACGCCGATACTTGTATAAAATATACTTACTTGTTGATTCAATTTGAAAATTAAATTGAAGCTCTGACATTTGTTTTTTACTAGTTCGTGGTTTCCCACCTAACGTCACTATTTTCACCGAATCTGCGGAGGAAACAAACAAACGATTAAGTACGCTTTATTTATTGAATACTTTGAAACACAAATGTTCACTCGCACTTACTATCGTAACAAATGAGAATGGCATCTTTTTCAAGCTGCGCTACGCTAACTACTTGAAGATTTTCTCTTCGTGGAATGACTGTTGCTGAAACGGCAAATTAATAACGATAAATATAAATATACGTGGACGATGCAATTACGTAATATAGTCGTAGGGCAAACGGGGCTAGTAATTACCGGAACCATCCATCTCCTCTAGTTCATCGCTGTGGAACCAACTGGCCCCCGAGTTCATGTTAATTAGGTCAAGCTTCAATTTAGTTTGATGAAAAGCTTGTTTCACCGAAACGCACACCATTGGGTATTCCATTTCGGGTGTTATTATCATTTCAAAGACGTTCAATGGCGACGGCAGTGGGCACTCAAAGTATTTCAACAGCATGAATTTATTCAACGGATCATACCATTGCATAAGGAAGATTCCAGCTGGCATCGCACCACACAAGTATTTGTATCTACGATGCAAAGAATTTTATACAATTTTAACATATTGATTATTCGTTAGTTGCTTGGAGCATAGTCGCAATTAATTTATCAGGGTGTACCCATTATAAGGATTCCGGCCGACGCAACACTTTGTGCAGCCTTTCGTGTCGGGCACCCGCGTCGTAAGCGCAAATTTTCTCGGCACTAATCGCTCCGGTATTTTATTCATGTGTAGAGAAAACCTATGTGTCTGTTTGCTTTGCATCGCTAGAAGATCGTGCCTATAAAGTTGCGGCGTTTTGCCTTAAAAAAAAAAAAAAAACAAAAAAACAAAAAAAAAAAAACAAAACAAAAAGAAAGCAAAAAGTTTAAAAATGACAATTATCCGATGCTGTCGAGTCAGTTACATTTAGGTCTGACGAATCTATTGATTACCTGACAATGACATTAGAACGTCCTTGATAACGTACATCCAAATTGTCCGCCTTGGATATAATTGATCGATTGCCGTTTCGTGCAGTTCATTTAAATTAAGGTTATAAATTCCTTCCTCCGCTGCAATTAGTAAATGCTGATCTCTCGTGTCTGGATGAATCCAACTGGCCGTACAGTGAATTCTTAAAGGGCATCCATTGAAAACCTAATTTTTAAGAATTTCGCTCTTTTACTTACTCTTCTACTTTACTACTACTACTACTACAACTACTACTACTACTACTACTACTACTACTACTACTACTACTACTACTACTACTACTACTACTACTACTACTACTACTACTACTACTACTACTACTACTACTACTACTACTACTACTACTACTACTACTACTACTACTACTACTACTACTACTACTACTACTACTACTACTACTACTACTACTACTACTACTACTACTACTACTACTACTACTACTACTACTACTACTACTACTACTACTACTACTACTACTACTACTACTACTACTACTACTATATCAGCTTTCCGTTACTATTATACCAGCTTTCCGTTGCTTTCCGTTGACTCATAACACTTGGGTCTAACCTTAGAGAAACAGGCTCCCATATGGACTTTGGGAGTCGGCGGCAGACCATTGGTGACTGGCCTGGGAGGCGTGTGTCTCTTCCTGTCCCTTCGCCTCGGCGGTACCGGTGGAGTATCGGAGAGTAAGTCTGGTCCAATGCCTTCCTCGCCGTTATCCGATGCTTCGTTTTCACCTGGAAAATGAGAGAGCCCGTCACGATTGGTCACGATAGAGTGATTCGACTTGAAAATGCGAAAATTTGTAAGCCACTTTATTGCCGCTGAGTTGCGTTTAATAAATGCAAAGAACGATTAATTCCATTATGTGGCGTGCACGAACACCTTTTATTTACTTTAGACTTAAGAGAGAAGAGAGAGAAAAGAGAGAAGAGAGAGAAGAGAAGAGAAGAGAAGAGAGAGAGACATGCATCGCTACAATATTCAATCTTATTTATCGAATTGACATTCGAATTTTTTTTTAATTATTAACCGTCTCGATTATTAACTTTTGTAATTCATTAGAGCGCTACGCATGATTAGCATTATGGTTAATTATTATTTATTAAGCAAGCGCGCATTCCACATTCGCAATACCAGGGCCAATTAAAAGCGCATTCGCTACTTGATGAAGAGGGCCAAAGTGGTCGCTCTTATTTGAAATCGAAGCGCAGTTGGCCCTTCTCGCACGTGGGCTTAGCGTGACTTAGGTTCGAGGAGGGAAAGCTCGAGCGGGCGTTGACATCCGGCGACAGCCACTGGATCCCGTAACATTGCTCGGCGTCGCGAATAATTTCATTAGAAGCGGTCGTGTTAAGAGCTTCGCGCCAATTTGGCGAGATCGTTCGAAAAACATTGGGTAACGAGCCCCAGCCGTGGTCCCGATGAGGAGCGCCGCTCCCAGTAGAAGACCGAGGAAGGACGCGGTATCGGCCAGTGGCGGAAAGTTGTCGAGCTGTACCAGCCTTATTTCGGGAGAAAGTTCGCTAGTGGAAGCCATAATAACGAAGCCAGGTTAAACAGCAGAAGCGGAGTCATGCGGGTGCGGGCAGTGTGGATTACCGTTGGGTCGGGGGCGGTGGGCCTGCTCCCGGCGTCCGCCGTTGTCCGAGAGGGAACGCTGCCGCTGTCCGTGGCTGCCGCCGGCTGAGCCGCCGAAGAGCTCCTCCATGGAGCTGTGGAGCCGGCGGCCGGTGCCCGGCTGCGACCCTGGCAACGAACAGCCCCGCACTGTCAGATCTCCTGACACTGTTCTCGGTTCTCTCTCTCTCTCTCTCTCTCTCTCTCTCTCTCTCTCTCTCTCTGTGTGTGTGTTTGTCTGTCTGTCGCCCCTCTCTCGACCCGTGTCGATCACCGCTCCCACCCGTTCCTCGCGACCACGACCCGCGTAGCTTACGGCAACGGAACTTGCGGACCGCGACTCCGATGTTCCAATGCTTTAGATGCCTGCCGCAAGCTCGATGGGTCGACTCTTGGTGACGGCGGCCACGCCTACCTCCAAGCGACGCGCCCGGGGTTATTTCTATTCACAGCTTCATTATCGTACCCCGTGCTAAGGACTCGTTTGGCTTGGTCAATATCAATTAGCTCCAATGCGTAGTTCACGCGGCCTTCGCAACAACGCTCCCCTCTCTATCCTTCTCTCATAAATAATACGACCAATTACCAATTACTTCGCGTTGCCGTTGGTTGCGCAAAATTCATAGACCGTTTTTGCCTTTGCATTTGCCTTTTTTCTCTTCTCTTCGTTATTCTTTTTCGGTATTGGAATACATCGATGGCAGTGTGAAGTAGAGGAGAAAAAGTTATATCGTCGCGATACCCTTAATAATCACTCTGTTTAAGTGCTTTTTTTTTTTAGGAAATTAGTTTTAAAAATTTGAAACGACTGGATTCTCTAGACCGCTGATCGCGGTGGCGAATAAAATTTCAATTTTTAAACTCTTCGGAAAATTATCGTTGACCTATCAACTGATTTTAATTTCCCTATTTCATCGAAAACGTCGAGTTTTCGTTTGGATTCATTCTGGCATTCGAATGTTCGCCACAAATGGTATTCCCGCGGAATGCAAAGTACGCCGTTAAAATTTTAAGACTAATTTGTACTGGAAGTATCGAGTAAATGAATGTATCGATATAGATAAAACTGCACTATTAATATCGTTATCGAATGCAAAAACTGTGGAGATTTGCACGAACTTTATTGTCGAAGTATGCATTCGATTAATTAACATTCATATTCGTTTCTTCGATATATTCAGAAAGGGTGTTTAATTAAAAAAAAAAAAAGAAATCCATTCGTGCACAAACGTGTTGTTCGTATAATCTAAATAATTTCTAAGCATTTAATCAAATATGAGGAACAGATGAACGAGGCTTAAAAAACCAAGTCGTAATGCAAACTTCGTTGAAGACTCCAAATGAATCTAATATAATGACAAACTTACCTCCATTACGTGGCCAAAAATTTTTAATTACTATTTGCACAAATAACTAATGATCTACAAGCTCTACGTTAATTTTCGATAAATCGATATATGCATTCTATATGAATTGGCAATACCTGTCAAATTCCCGTAGAAACCTCGATGAACCTCGCAGTCATTTGATGTCTCGCCAAGGGGCAATGTAGCTCTGAAAACAATTAGCTCATTAAATTGGATGATTGAGCATCGAATAGAGAGGGAGGGCAGATGAAAAAAAAATTATAAATAAATAAATAAATAAATAAATCAATATATATATATATATATATATATATATATATATATACACATATATATATACATATACATATAAAAGAGAAAAAAAAATAGGAAAAAAAAAAAACACACTGAAGAGAAATTAGTTCGTACTATTGTGCTTGTAAGATTAATTAAATTGAAAATACGAAAAGTCAAGCTACACTCTAATATTATGAGCATTTCGAGCTTCGATGGACACATTATTATCAAGAGTTCGCTTATTTTCTACTTACTGCAACGAATACAGCTGGTCACAATGCCCGGCAATTGCATTTCCCCTGAACATACGAAAGTATCTATTTTTACTCTTTATTTTTGTCGTTTGTTTGTTTGTTTGTTTGTTTGTTTGTTAGTTAGTTTGTTTGTTTGTCTGTTTGTTTTTTATTTTCTTTTTTTGTTTGTTTGTTTGTTTGTTTTTTTTTCTTCATTAAACTCATATAGCTCTTGTAATTACAGCAGCTATTTAATATTCACACTTTAATGCATTTGCGCGTGAGAAATGTTAACAAACAATTGTATTCCTTGCGCTACGTTACAGTATTTTATTATCTATTCTATCTGTATAAGCATCATATTTTCTCGTTTTTAAATCACTTAAATTTATATCTCTTATTACAAATCCTTATTAAAAAAAAAAAAAAAAATCTATATACATTTGAGAGAAATTGATGATTGATTGGTTATTATTCAAGTATACTTGTTGTTCTTCAATACCGAAGCTCGACGTACATGGTAATTCATTAGAATTTTATTAGAATTCGTTTTGTTAGGTACAATTACGTGTAAATAATGTCTGTATTATTAATACTTTGGTTACATTCTATTGAATCAAAGCAAAGGCTGAAGCTTCCAGTGCGAGTGAGGAGTAAAAACAAATAAAAAGCGGATAAAAAATTAAACGCAAAGGGCAAAAGAAACGTGGAGGAAAGTCGAGAGCGTTTTAGTATACTTCATGATTTCATGCAAAAATATTAATATATTCAGTCACTATATCGTTCACATTGGTACATCCTTCTTCTACATTTGACCGTTGGCAGGATTAATTAGTTAGATTAATTAATTTAATACCCATCTAATGCATTAAAGAGTCCAACAGCCAATATCAAAGTAGCATTGGGTTTTCTTGATTGAATATTCACAAGACCCGTTCCCCTTCAACGTGCTGAATATATCAAATTAAAATGAGGAACTTCGATATACATTAAATAAAAAGAAAAAAATTAAAAAAAAAAATGTGAAACTGGTTTTTTATAATTTACTTTAACAAGCGTGATGCAGCAGAGTGTTAAAGTTAGACTTGCGCGATTGCGAGTGCGAGGGAAAAGGTTACCTGCCGATACCTTAGCAACAACTCCTCATCAATGTACTCCAATAGACTCCTGTTGGGAGAAATTATGAGAATTACAAAATCATTCGAAATAATTAAGACCGCTAGAGACAGAGGGAGAGAGAGAGAGAGAGAGAGAGAGAGAGAGAGCGATGGGGGGAGGGGGGGGAGAAAAGAAGAACAGGGTAATAAAAACGATGTGCATGTATATATATGCACGCGCGCCTTCGAAAACATACAAACAACAAAATAAAAAATTAACCATTAACGCAAGAAATTCATTACACTCGCAATACTCTTTAATACTTACATTAACTTTCAAACGACATTGTAATTGAAAATAAGAAGAACAAAAATTGGAATAAAAACGAAAGGAAATAGCGTAAAGTAGCAATATTGAAATTAATGGATCACTCTTCATGCTTTCACATCATGCAAATGAATAGGAAGGAATTGTGCAAAGATGCGGAATGAAATTTCTTTTTCATATCATAAACACGCAAGTAAATCTTTCGTGTAAAAGACATATGCTTTCAGGTTATATTTCCAATTAATACGTTATTTCAAACTTTACAAAGTTATTATTTAAACTTTCCTTTTTAATCATTGGTACTTTACCTGAGGCTCATACGAAAGATCTCCGTGCCAGTTTTGCTTCTGTGTTTGACTCTACTATCTGCATCACGGCTACAAAGTTCACAAATATATGTTTGTCTTGAAACCGGATACCGTTAATGTATCAATGAACAATGAATCGAATGAGATTAATTGTATATATATATGTATATATATATAGGCTTTCAGATTATTGATATATGACCGATGGATTGTTTTTACATAGGAAAATGTTTAATAGAAGAGAAACTGTGAGACTAGGGGATGTCGAATTATCGTTTATAAAGATTTAAGCAACAGATAAATGTCGAGCGTATGAAGCCTCAGCCCTTCCCAAGAAGTAAACTTTATCTCGGCAAGTTATATTTCATTTGTTAGCGATTATAAATGTTTGTTTTCTCAATAATTTAAGAGGACACTTACTTCTCTTGGCCAATTCCACAGTCTGGATGTACATCACAGTTTCGAGCAGTCTAGAATAGAAAATCATACGTTCTTGACTCAAGTTGGATGAATTTTTACAAGCACCGCTTACAGATTATCATACCTTAACGTTATTCATGATGTCTATGATATCCCATGCTGGATTATTATCGATGGAAGATGAAGTTGAATCTCTGTGCAGTGTTCCACCATCTAAATTAAATTGATCTGAGAAGAGAAAGTTTTGTCTCGACACATTACTTGACATTAATTATATTCAAAGGCTGCTTATTTACTAAGAGATTCGTCGAATGAAATAGCCATTCGACTCGTCATCGTTCTCTCGTTAAGGAATTCAAATTGCAAAAGTTCTGCTAGCTTGGGTTAGGCGTTGGAAGCTGAATTACTCACCTTCGCTGTCTAATTGTGAAACAGGGCTCTTTGGTCTTGGCTTAGCTGTGTGTCTCGATGCGATGCGCTGTGGTACATTAGGTACAGCTCCATCTTCGTCAGGCTCTAGCTCAGCGAATACGTGGCTAGGATTCGAAACCTTTTGCAGTAATTCCAAAGCGAGACGCTTGCTCATTTCGCTTTGAAAAAACGTGTGCTGCAAAATTAGAATGTATAAGCTTCGCTTGTATTATTGATTCGCCAGCTCAATCTTAATAACGTAGTCTTGCATTATTATCATACCTGTAAGAGTTTCTCCGCTGTCGGTCGCTTTTTAGGATTTTTTGTCAATGCAATTTTGACAAAATTATGAAAAGTTGGACTCCATTTATCGCGATCTTTCAATGTTGGAGGCTTAAAACCCGATTTGGACATTAAAAATAGTGCTCTCATTGGGTGAAGATCGAACATTGGTGGCTGCAGTTCGGCTAATTCTATGGACGTTATACCGATAGCCCAGATATCGCAAAGCTGATTATAACCTCCTTTTCTCTCAACGGCTGCCACCTATGTAAAAATAGCAGGTAGAGCGAAGCGACGTATTGATAACAATTGTCAGCACCAACTAAAAGATAATGATAAATAATTAACTGCCATATACCTCCGGAGCCATCCAATAAGGCGTGCCTATGAAACTTTTTCTTTTATTGATCGTCGCTGTGATTTGAGCTGACACTCCAAAGTCGGCGAGTTTAACATCACCAGACTCGGTGAGGAGAATGTTGGCTCCCTTGATGTCTCGATGCATTTTGCCCATTCCGTGTAGGTAGGCCAGGCCGAGTAGCGTCTCCCGACACATGTAAGCAATTTGAATTTCCGTTAACGGACCCGTAACTGTAAATCAAAATAAACTCTATGAACATTCCGAGAGCTCAAGACGGATTACATCGAAGCTAGCAAAACCGATTCAACAAACTGTGATAAATGTCTTGAAGGGATCCACCGCCGCAATACTCCATACATATCCATAATTTATCCCTCCTTAGGTAACTGCCGTAATAAGCAATGATATTCGGATGCCTGCAATCCTTCATCATTAAGATCTCTTGCTGTATTATCGCAAAGTCATCACCTGCGACAAAAATATCATCCAATAAAGCAGCCGATCAAATAGTCAAATACCATATTAAATTCAAGGCGATCCAACGATGCTTAATTCACTCACCAGGTTCAAGTTTAATGACCTTAATAGCAGCCAAATCGTTCATGGAAAGTCTTTTAGCCTGGGAAAAACGTAAAAGCAATTAGTTAGCATCTAAGCCATTGGGACGAAGCACCTCAACTATCTCTACATCCGACACTCTTGCCACTCTGGGGGAATCTCGCCCGCTCCGAAGGATCAACGACCGACTCGACGCAACGATGCCGTAACCGAAAACTGATCGCGACAAAACTGCATGGCCGCACAAACGCATAACTGGTACGTGGACTTCACAATGGCAAACACAACACAAACCGCTGCAAGGGCGAGCGACGATCTCTTTCGTCCGATGGACCTTAGGCGAAAAGTGATGAAGAAAATAGATTACGGGAAATGAAGGGTCGATGAAGGGATGATGAAGGGATGATGAAGGGATGATGAAGGGATGATGAAGGGATGATGAAGGGATGATGAAGGATGAAGGGAGATGATGAAGGGATGATGAAGGGATGATGAAGGGATGATGAAGGGATGGCGAAGGGGTGATTAAAGGTGACGGAAGGTGGTTGGGGGTTGTTGGTTGTATGTTTGAGAGGTTGTGTGGTTGGGGTTTTTTTTTGGGGGGGGGG
>NW_011948432.1:4754832-4814832 GCF_000503995.2 Ceratosolen solmsi marchali
GGGGGGGGGGGGGGGAAGCAACAGCAGTAGCAGCAGCAGCAGCGGAGGGATAGGCCTGCGTTCGAACGAAAAGCGGCGCTCGCTAGCGATCGCGTGGCCAGTGCAAAGGTAAACAATGAGAGCAGAGCCAACAAAGCAGCCACGACGTACGCGTCTTGGGTCGCAGGAACGGGAGCTCGTCGCTCACCGGCTGGATGATGTGTCGGTGTCGAGCTCGAGGCTAACACGGCCCCGAGCCCCTAAAGGTCGTTGGCTCACTTTGTAAACGTCACCGTAGGTCCCGCTGCCGATCCTCTGTATTAGCTCGTACTCGTCCTGGGGATTGCGCCTGCTGATGTCGCTGGAGAGGGCGTTCGCGTTCAGGGCCATAGTCGCCCCACTGGCCTGCCCCCGGCCGAAACTCGACGTATGCTCTCACCGACACTACGGTGCTCCACCTCCGGCTCCCGTCGCCCGGGCCCCTACATCGCGCGTCCCTGGGCCCACGACCACCTCCGATACCCCCAACCCACCCCACCCCCCGCCCGGGACCGCGTTCGCGACGACCTCGACTCCTCTCGGCCTTGCACTCGCCTGGAGCCTCGCTCTTCGTCCCGAGCTCGCGAATTATGGCCGAGAGAGCGTGACCGACTTTATATTATCGTATCACACGGTGACCGTCGCTCTCGCGGTCCGTGCCTCGACCGCCGCCATTTTCCCTCTCCGCTCCCTCACCCCGTCCACGGACGACTGTGGCTATCTTCGTCCGACTAGTCGACCGACGGCAGATCTTCGCATTCGCGCGCCTTTCCCCACGACTCCCCCGCTCGTCCGTTGCTCAGCGCGACTCGACTCGACTCGAATCGGCTCGACTCGGTCTCGGACTTGGACTTGGACTCGTACTTGGCGCTGTCGGTGACAGCGGCAGCGGCGGCGGCAACGGCGGCGGCGGCAACGGCGGTACTACTGCGCGACCGACCTCTGCAATCTCGATGCGCACACGTCCAAGGATGGATAATCGAAGGCCCGCTCGATCAACAAACACCTGCATCGGATCGACGACCACCACCACCACCACCACCACCACCACCACCACCAACACCACCAACATCATCATCATCAATGTCACGCTCCCCCTTCCCAAAGAGCCTTTTTAACTCGCTTCGTTCGTCTCGAGCTCGTCGAGCCTGTCACCCCCTAGATTAACAGCCACGTGATTTATTCCATATTACCAGGTAGCCCGAGGCACATCGTAGCTGAAAATTTAGCGGGGATGGGGATATGAGACTTGCTCCTGATGAGCGACATACCCAGCATGAAAAAAATTCTTATTAAACGAAGAGCGCCGCTCGCCACACTTCTTTGCCACGTTACTCATTCCTCTTATGCATCTATATTTACAATCGACTGCCCCTGCTCCCTATGATAATAATAGATTAACTTAATAGCTAACTGCACCCTCTTTAATCATCGCGAGCAAATGGCAATTTTATTACCCGCCCGGCTATTCCCCACCTTTAATAGCCCGTTTTTGTATATTTATAGTAGGGGGAGGGGGAGGGGGAGAGGGAGGAGGATGATATTTATCAGAGGTGACGAAAAATCAAATCGATTTAGCACGAATCACCGTGTTTCGCTAATAATTTAAAGCAGCCTCACAATATCTGATATGGGGTTGCGAATAATTTTTATAGTCCGTGCGACGAGATCGTCGCGTCATGTTTAGATTGTCTGGCGCTTAAAAATTCTCATTAACAAGAATGACGTGCTCGTGCATTGTCTTGGGCACTAAAGGTACTTCAAAGGGTAATTTGCTGCTCCATTGTTTCGCTTCTCATCCGTTTAATGATATCGTTCGTTCTACGCGCGCTTGCGTATATCATCGTTCCTCAAAAATCCGCTTTGTTAATTAGATATTTGATAAAAATAATTGTTATCGGCAAATGATTTTAAGCGTAAAATAATTTTCTACCTAGGGCTAATGTTCTATTAATGGCCGATATAATCAATGAGTTAATCAACGATGTAATATTAAAAATGCATTTGAAGTTTATTATATTCTTCGTCCTTGCTGATTTAGAATTTATATTGTTGAATTTGTAAACGGAAGCGGATTTGCTCAGTCTGGCGATTTTAATGTTATCGCTCCATATCTATATATATATATATATATATATATATATATATATATATTTATATATGTGTGTGATGGCATTTGTTTGTCAAATTTTTCCTTTCGTGGATATTCTTATTGTCTAATGAAAGGCGGATGTCCTGTAGGATTTTCGCCCATCACGTGTCCCAACTTGTTATTATGAAATTAAACAACATCTCCTCCCTCCTCGTGACTCATGACTCATGCGAACAAAATTGACTCTAAATATGACGAATATATGTATGCCATTGAAATTGCCAACCTCAAAGAGCATCGCACGCTCTTCTTTCTATTTAAAAGATGGACGTTTTACTCAATGAAATTATTATTATTTATTTGATTGCCTAGAAATATCGAACCAGTGATATCGGACTAGAAATAAAATATACGGGCGCACAGTTTCCCTATTACAATAATTATTCATTATTATTTTTCAATTACACGATACTATACAGCGCATATTTAGTTATCATGTTAAAACAATAAAAACACGAGGAAAATCAATGAAAGATTGTTATTATTATTATTATTTGAAAGTTTTAACTACGTTGTTTTTCTCTTTCTTTCTTTCATTCTTACATTTCCATTTATTTTTTCATTTTTTGCTCTGCTTTATCTTTGCTAATTTTCAATAAGTTTATTTTCATCAAAACAACGATTAACGACAACTTCGTGATATTCGCGAGATAGTCGTATTATCGATTTTATCAACGTTTGTTTGTTTTTTTGTTTGTTTTTTTGTTTGTTTATTGGTTTTTTTTTTGTTTTTTTTTTTTTGTTGTATTTGTTTCGTTACATAATTTATTCCCTAATCTTTGAAATCTATCAAATCCTACCAATTTTACCAGTATAATATTAGGCTATAAAAAAAAATCAGAATACCCGCATAAATGCAAATAATAAATACATTAATATTATTACATTTCATATTGAATTGCTTTTTAATAATAAATTATTTTTCAATAAAAAGTTTTCGCATATATAATAAATATAATAAAAATAATAAATAACAAAATTATATTGACAAAAATAAATAAATAAATATGTAAATAAATGAAAAATCTTTAATTAGAATATCAATTATATAATCTATTAATTTTATTAATAACGTTATGTCGCTCTCTCTCTCTCTCTCTCTCTCTCTCTCTCTCTCTCTCTCTCTCTCTCTCTCTCTCTGCCTCCATATCAATTATAAATGATATTACGATGAATATATGATTGAAAAATTTAATGTAATATCCATTTTAGTCAATAACTTTCTCTAAAACATACATATGTATATATATATATATATATATATAGCAAATATAATAAAACAAAAGTTCAGTTTCGGTTTTCGATAAATTTAATATGCGATAAAAATAACGTTTTTTGTCCCGACTATATATTTGAAAATTTAAGAATAATTAATCAAATTCTAATTTATAATACAAATAAAATAGTTTTCCAATGTAAATGCCAACACAACACAAATAATAAACCCGTAAAGATAAAGCGACGGATTTGTTCGAGAAATTTATATAGCTTTAACTACTTTTACTCCATAAATGGACAAGGCTAATATCTATGATCTCCGAGAATCATTATTCTACAAAAGTTTTGCAAAAATTTTAATCCTTCTGGCGCTGCCAATAAGTCAAAAATCGTAATTATTTAATATAAACTATTACTATAACTACTACGAGACAATATCTCATCATTATTCTTATAACTGTTTGGACAGTGAGGTAAACTCTATTATCTAAGAAAATATGTAATATATATGTGTGTGCGTGTGTGCGTGTGTGTGTGTGTGTGTGTGTGTGTGCGTGCGTGCGTGCGTGTGTGTGTGCGTGTGTGTGCGTTTGTATATTCTTTGCATCCTCTGCCCGGCTTTTGCTAACCACGAGTCTTTTGTACTTTAATTCGGACGGACGTCGCTTCAACGAAATTAAAGAGTGATCCAATGCGACTATGCTCTCGTACATTCGGTGTCGCTCTCTAATTACCCTTTAAAGTCTGGAATATTAGATTGTGAAGCAGGTATTCCGAATCAGCGACTTATCCATGGAACCGAATATGTCGCTATCGCGAGATGCACATCAATGGCATTTCAATTACAAACATTTAACGAAACTTAAGCTGAGAAATGTCAACGGTCATTTACTGCCAATCGTTGATCAACATCGTCCAAAGCCAGGCGTCGACACTCATTTCAATGATTTAAATACAATTGTTGTACAGTTATTGGGAAGAATATCGACTGAAAATCTCCAATACGAGTTACCAGCTATTAGTAGTGCTATTGGTATTGGTATTACTAATAGTTATTGCCGAGTGGAAATTCTCTCGAAGACGAAGCGCTATGGATAGTTCAATGTCGATTGTATGAGTACGATAGCAACAGCAGGAAACTACGCGAAATTCCAATTGACATTTCGTTATAAGTGCGAACACGAAATACAAGTAAAATTTTCAGTCGATGTAGAAATATAATTATTTTCCTATTTTGTCCGTTTATATTTGTGTGGAAATCAATTGCTATTCCAACATACGAGTAATGTCATAAAGTCCACGTGGCATTTAAATGAAATAATACATTTTATTATGATGAAACATTTGGAGAGAGAAAAATATATCTCTAAGATAGAATGCTACCCTCGGTTCTCATTGCAAATTCAAATTCAATTGAAATATTTATGTTATTAAAGTGTCGATTATTTGTTATTAACGGTTGTGTCCACGACACTTTTATATTTTAAAAATCGCTGAAAGCTTTTTAAATAATTTTTTCCAAAGTTAGTTACTTTTAAGCTAGAGTGGAGTGAAGGTTTCATTGTTTCCAACTAAAGTATATTAATGAACAATTTTTTTTTATGGTCATAGTGGCGTAAGATACATATTCATGTGCACGTATATAGTAAATAATATTTGTACTTTTGCAAAGTGTCATGAAGATATATTCAAAGGATGTAAAAGTTAACGAACGAAATATAAAAGCGATTGAAATATCAAATAATCAATTTCATTTTAGATTTATATCTAATAATATAGAAGCTTAGTCTAAAAAATATTGCATTCTTAACTATCTTTAATGTACTTGGAAATTTTTAATTTCTTCATAAATGTAATATTTTTCAATAGAAACGATATTTTGAGGAAATAACAACTTTAATACAAAAGTCAACCATATAAATGAACGATATAAAAATTTATTCATTATCGATTATTAAGGGTTTATTATCGACGTATATACTTTATGTAAAATAAATTAAATAACTTAGATCAATTGGAAAAAAAAAAAAAAGATTGAACATTATGTCGAAAATTACAACGAAAAATGTAGTCATACATGACATGAGTAAGACGAAGAAAAAACCATTTATGTAATTTTCACATAGTGTGAAATTTAATATAATACAACTTTATCATTTCAATATTATAGGAGTATAATTAATTTATTACTTCATTTATTCGCAAAAATAAATGTTTTATTTACAAAAACAAGTTCATACATTTAAAGTAAACGTATCAAAAGTTTTTAAACAGTTAATCCCCTTCCTTATTATTCTCAACTAACATATTATTATTATTTATCATAGTCGCGTTGCGTCCTTTATAATATCAATTATACTTAATGTTAGGAAAAGTTTATAATGCACGTTACTTGAATAATTATTCATATTTTAGTATTTAAAATTTAAAAAAAAAAAATGATTATTTGCTATACATTTACATTTAAAAAAAAAAAAAAAACAAAAAAAAAAAAAAACAAAAAAAAAACAAAAAAAAAAATAATAATAATAATAATTATTATTATACATTTATAATGTTATTTTAAGATTTTGATAGAAAATCTATAATATCTCTGTTCATTTAATACCTATAAAAGAATTACATCCTATATGAAATAATTAAACAATTTTTTAAATATCAGAACTATGCATTATGAATTTGGCATTCGCAGAATTCATGTTATTATATTATGTCAGTAAATATAATTTAAACATATTTATTAAACTTGATGTAATATTGTATTTTGAAAGGCTATTCTTAACATCAATGATTATCAGATATTATGGCATAAAATTATAACAAAATTAATATTTGAAACGTGTAATGTTATTGATTCGACACGTCGTTATGAATTAAATTTAAATAAATACTAATACGCGTTGATTACTCAATGTGCCGTCGGTTTGTCCTTTACTAATCCTCATTCATCGCTTCACTTGATCATAACTATTAAACATTTTAAAGTAAATTATTATGTGGTACTTTAATCGCTTGAGCATGAAAAAAAAAAATATAATCGTTATTTATTTTAAAAGTGTTCGTAGCTTTTTTTTTTGTTTATTATGTTTGTTCTACTAGTTTTTATTTTTATTTTATGTACGATCGTTAAAAGAGTACTTAAACGTCTTAAATTACTGTAATATACAAATAAATTCATCTTCATTTTTTTTTGTTTTTTTTTTGTTGTTTGTTTTTTTTTTTTTGTTTTTTTCCTTACAAAAGCACTTAATTTACCTTTATCTTTTATAATGTCTGATAAGTCTAACATACATTAAATATTTAAGGCATAAAATGAAATGTCAAAATGCGATAATCACACAAATATCAGGAATTCACGAGTTTGTATATTTTAATTATTATTTTATATAATTTGTAAAAATATTTAGAATTCAGTGTACATGGCTGTGGGCACGTCACATGTAAGATTGAAACGGTAAATCTTCAAGTCTATTTTTTGAAGCTTAAGCAGAAATAAATTTAAAGTAAACGTTGAGGGAGAGAGTTTTTTTTTCCAACGAGAAGAAACCAAAATGTAGGTTTATAAAAGATACTATAAAAATCTCGTTGATTGTTATAAAAATTAACTTTTTTTTTCCTTCGTACTCTCTCTCTCTCTCTCTCTCTCTCTCTCTCTCTCTCTCTCTCTCTCTTTGTATATATATATATATATATATACTTATTAATGAAGCATAAAATTTACCATTATTCCGAGCTTCCTCCACTTATTCAATTTACAAAGACAAAAAATTAGGTGAAAAAAAAAGTGTTTGGATGATAATTATTATAATGAATGAATTTTGCACGTAAAATTAATTGTAAGGTTAGGTATGTAATGAAGATATCTGGATCGATGACACTGCACTTTACCATATGCAACCTTATTCGATGAAATTTATGCGGCTAAATGTAGATATTTGTTATGCCGTATCTACATCTCGTGAAGAGTCTACGTATAGCAGCAATAGACTTTGTTCCTAACAGCGAATGTCGACGTCGGATGATCTTATGGGTCACTTAAATTAGTGATTCATTTTGCTTCCTCATAAAAGAATCTTCACTAGTGCTGAAAAAGAAGTTTCCAAGATAATACAAATACATACTTTGACGCTTCAGAATTGAAAAAACGTTGTTTGGTATTAAAGATAAAATTACCATTCCCTGTTCTCGTGCATAAATGTCTTATAATACGAAAATAGATTTATTATTTTCCATAAATTGCGAGGCTGAATTTTTTTTTTTTTTTGTCTTTATCTTTTTATATTCGTCATTTATTGTATTTCTCTTCGTATGAACAATTAGCATGCAAAGTTCCACAAGGACATTATTAAGGCAAATTTAAAGATATTTTTAATTGGCTATATTTTAATAGTAGATAAATACTCGTTTATATATATATGTTTAATAGATCGATTAATATTCCATTATGTACTATTGTATTTTTATTTTCACACCGTACGAGCAACTATGTGATGTAGTTAACTGCACACTCAATTCGATAATGATTTTATCGATGTTTATCAGACTAGTTCGACTGATTGCCTGGCTGTATATTTTTTTAGAACATATTTAAAGAAATAAATAGAGCGATATTAAACGTACACTTATCACGCGTAAAAAACTGTAATGAGTTTATATGACTTTGTATTATGAAAATGAGTTTTCTATTTTTTTGTAAATAATTTTCTGCCCCATAGCGTATTGTGATATCAGAAGTATTCAAAACGAAGACAAAAGTCTTCCAGGCGTTAATAACTATTAAAAGAAAAAAAAAATTATATTTCATAAATATTAATTACTAAATATATTTTGTTTTGGAAATAATTGAAAATTTACGATAATAAATAGTTTAAATTATAGCCGAGTAATAATAGTCGCTCGATGAAATATTATATAAAATTGTTATAAAAAAATATCGGCATTCGTAATTAGTCGATTATACGAAATTCTGTGTCTTTGCAATATTTGCTAATAATCTATGAATGGAATGATCAATTGATATTTGATATTATAAGGCATTTGAAATATTCAATATAAAATCATAAGAGAGGCAGGAATATTTGTTTTAAAAAAATATTCCTTCTTATCATTTTTATACAGATATATATCTTTTATCTTAAGCGAAAAAGCTCATGTTATTCGACTTTAAGGTAAAGTAGGAATAAACGTAAAGATCTAAATATTAGAATATTGTTTATTTCCAAAAATCTATACGTTATATTATAATACATCTGTGGCCTAAAGTCTCAATCGAATCTTTTATTAGTGTGTACCAAGAGGCTTCGAAATATCTTATACATTGATTGATCTCGCGATTGGTGTACGTATGGCTTTGCCTTCGCTTTAATTACTCGTTTAATCAGTACGAGGAGATAAACGACTAAAATAATAGTAAATAACAATAGTAATAATGAGGACGATGACGACGATGACGACGATGACAATTACGATTGTAATAATAATAATAATAATAACAATAACAATAATTAATAATAATCGTAGGTAGAGAGCGTGAATGGCGAGAGAATAAGAAAAAAAAAAGGTGCTAGAGTTAAGCGTGAGCTTGGAGGAATAAAAATGCCTCGAAGCGAAAGAGTCGTGGAAGTAGCCGGAGCGGAAGTGGAGAGGTGTCGCTTAGGAAAGCTCCAGCACTCGGCTTTCCCGAGGCGAGTCGTTGAAAATAAACCTCGCGACTCCTTCTCGCGGTCGGACCTCCGCGGGAAATCCATCCAGTCGACGCGTGGGTCCTTGAAGCCGCCGAATCTATAATTGGAATAACGTTCGCCGTTGTTAGTGCTTTCGGTTTCTTTCCTCCGCGGGTGACGGCGTTAGTTATTTTTCGCCTCCGCAGCTGCGACGCCGCGCACGGCTCCGGGTATCGCGCTATCGACGCGAGCAGATCGTGCGAGAAGTTATAGCGAGCGACCGGTAGTTATAGCAGGCCGTTACAAGGGTCTGGCGATAATAGACGTCAGTAATAGGAAAAGGGAAGGAGGCACGACCGGGGAAGGAGTTGATGGTGGAGGAGGTGGAGGAGGTGGAGGATGAGGGGCAGTCGATGCGCGATCGATTTTGAAAGACATTGGTAATTTATGTGTGGCGAGCGTAATTTGTTTTTGATGCTCCAACTGCAGAGGGACGTTGTCTTTCATTTCCAGGAGCAATTGATCGAAACGTTTGGTCGGCGGAATTTTTGGAGGAATGCGCGGGCGTTGTTCCCCTAAATTTTAAGCATAATGTCTCTTAACTCTAATCACGGTGCCTTGATATACTGTTAAGTATATTGACATTTTGTACGTAAAGTTTTTCACTACAGAATGAAAAATAAGACTTCGAGCATAGTAGTTATTATGTAGCGTAAACAATTTAAAAACGTAAGTATGCAGTGATACATAAGGGTGTGCGTTTAATGTAGCAAATTAGATTTTATTTCTTATATCCAACTTAATTTCTAATATAATTATTTTTTTTTTCGTATTTTAATATAAGTCTGAGTTATATGATGAAAATTAAAAAAATTTCATCTTGAACCGAATAGTAACTACATTTTATCATAGATTTTGCGTTGCTACGTATTTATTTTACTTTATTCTCTTCAATCTCAATTTTCTCGCGATCTTTTCTATTTATTTATTTTACTATAGGCGTCGAAAGAAATTTTTTGAAAGAAAAAAACTCAGTTAATGTAAGAGTTCGATAAATTTAATTAAAGGCTACGAGTTAGTTACGACTTATTAAATCAGTTATTTCAAATGTCAAGTGACACGTAAATTTTAAGCATTTACATTCCAACAAAAAGTTTCTGGAATAAAAAAGAAGAGGAAGAGGAAGAAGAAGAGGAAGAAGAAGAGGAAGAAGAAGAAGAAGAAGAAGAGGAAGAAAAAAGAAGAAGAAGAAGAGTAAGAAGAAGAAGAAGAAGAAGAAGAAGAAGAAGAAGAAGAAGAAGAAGAAGAAGAAGAAGAAGAAGAAGAAGAAGAAGAAGAAGAAGAAGAAGAAGAAGAAGAAGAAGAAGAAGAAGAAGAAGAAGAAGAAGAAGAAGAAGAAGAAGAAGAAGAAGAAGAAGAAGAAGAAGAAGAAGAAGAAGAAGAAGAAGAAGAAGAAGAAGAAGAAGAAGAAGAAGAAGAAGAAGAAGAAGAAGAAGAAGAAGAAGAAGAAGAAGAAGAAGAAGAAGAAGAAGAAGAAGAAGAAGAAGAAGAAGAAGAAGAAGAAGAAGAAGAAGAAGAAGAAGAAGAAGAAGAAGAAGAAGAAGAAGAAGAAGAAGAAGAAGAAGAAGAAGAAGAAGAAGAAGAAGAAGAAGAAGAAGAAGAAGAAGAAGAAGAAGAAGAAGAAGAAGAAGAAGAAGAAGAAGAAGAAGAAGAAGAAGAAGAAGAAGAAGAAGAAGAAGAAGAAGAAGAAGAAGAAGAAGAAGAAGAAGAAGAAGAAGAAGAAGAAGAAGAAGAAGAAGAAGAAGAAGAAGAAGAAGAAGAAGAAGAAGAAGAAGAAGAAGAAGAAGAAGAAGAAGAAGAAGAAGAAGAAGAAGAAGAAGAAGAAGAAGAAGAAGAAGAAGAAGAAGAAGAAGAAGAAGAAGAAGAAGAAGAAGAAGAAGAAGAAGAAGAAGAAGAAGAAGAAGAAGAAGAAGAAGAAGAAGAAGAAAAAGAAGAAGAAGAAGAGTAAGAAGAAGAAGAAGAAGAAGAAGAAGAAGAAGAAGAAGAAGAGGAAGAAAAAAAAGAAGAAGAAGGGGCAGGGGGGCGGGAAGAGCGAGACGAGGGAGAAGAAGGAGAAAGAGAATAAAAAGACAAAAAGCAATGTTTTGACAGGTATAATTTCAAAATAAATCTCATATTTTTCCCATCATTTTTACTTTAAAAACCCATGTTTTTTTGTTTTGTTTTTGTTTTTGCTTTTTTACTTTCAACCGACTGTTGCGAAATTATCAACATATAGAACGATTAAAGCGTATTTCTCGTGTACTGTAAAAGCTTGGACTTGGACTAAAAGCTAGTAAATAACCATAAAAAAGGAAGGAAAAATTAATTTCACGAGAATTTACTAAAAATAACAGATAAACTCTTTAAAGTATTTTATTAGAGGGAAAGACCGGACAAGTATAACAAGGGCGTTTTAATTAATGAATAGTGGCGATTATCGCGTATTTGATTAGATTGTTAATGAAAGTTATGAATCGTTGTTAAACGAATGGAAAACAAACGTTGGAAAATGTCGCGCAAATAATGTAATTCATGGTAAATAAAAATTAATTTTCATCATACGTATGCTACGATGGGCGTAGTATTTCCTAATATATCCGTTGGCTTTAAAATAATATTTTTAATGAGCCAGATAATGTGTAGCGTGATTATATCTTACCTTGTCAACGAGGACCTTACCTTTATATTATGCAATGTTTCATCGAAAATCGTGAAAATATCAGTGGGCCAATATGACGGGGCAAGGCCGATAAGTAAGCGTCGACCGATTTAGCAACGTCAATCGACGAATTATTTTCACGCCTCTCATGATTTTTCTTTACATAATCCGATTGGCTTCTAATGGCGCCGGATTTAGCAGAGACTCGCATAAACACTCATCACTTGCGAGATAATCCATTAAACGATCGAGTGTGCTCGCATTCGCGCTAAGCTCGGCTAGAAAAGCTTCGGGAGCTTACAAGTCCAATTCATCAAAGAGCAAACTCAATCTTGTTTATACATTTTATCCCTTATAATTCATTCCCTTTGTCTATCCGATTAATTTTCTTTTCTATTTTTCAAGCTCTACCTATCAATAAATTTTAATCTTTTTATCAACATTATAACTTTGACTAAACATTATTGAGTGCAGTGCTTCGACTGTGATATATTTCTTTCCACTGCTATTTCCTAAATTATTTCATTATTACTTATTTATTTACTTATATATTTAATATAATATTCATAAAATTGTAGAATTTAACGATTATTTTAATACTTCTAAATACTTGACCCATTGTAAGCTCTAATGTATCAGTTTCATCGTAATTAACATTATGCTTTGTAATATTACAATACATTCTTGATAGATAGTAGTAGTGCGTCAATTGTAAAACCTCTACGAGCATATAATGTAATATAATTAATAATCTATTAACAATATTAATGCAGCTTATCGTGGATGCGTGTGTCAGTGTTTTTTTTTTTTTTTTTTGTGTATGCGTGTTTGGGCAAGTAATTAATACTTATGTATACATACCTTTACAGAATGATAGCAGAATGTTAGTGAAATATTTATTTTTCGCCATGATTCTACGATGCGCAACAAGTGAATTATCAGTACCACAATGCGTAATAGGTAATTTTTAACGATTCTTTTCAGCGTTTATCATAATTACCGCAAAAATTATTATTCGCTAATATACTATTGCTTTACTATAATTAGAAATAATATTAATAGTACTAGATGCTACATCACTATAATCAATCACATAAGTTTAAGATAAATCCCTGGAAAAACATTTTAATGTAAATTTAGATTTTTATTTACACATTTATAAATAGAATTAGCTGTAATATCATTATATTAACGTTATATTAAATATGATTTTAATTGGAAATTTTGTGTGTTTTGTTATTGATACTTTTCAATCAATGGTCATCTAAAAATACTCTTTTTTCATTAAAAATTTGTTATTTCTTTATTTTTTTTAAGCAAATCATCTATTATCGATATTACATTAGAAATTGAGTCGACTTCCCATATGCCAATGTTCCCACGCTGTTTTCCGTGTATCCATCCACGCGGGTACAATCCTTTTTATATAAACTTTTTCGCATTTGTCATGTGCTTAAATTGCTAAAACGAGTAAGTTTTCGATGGTAGATTTCCTTTGGTTTTTGTTTTTTTTTGGAAGCGATTTTATTACTATGACTAGCCGTGTAGATGCCAGCCCTTTATTATCGTCAGTATTCTCATGATTTTTTTTAGATTACTAATACACAACGATGCACATATATTAATAATTATTCAATTTTCTAATAGTTGTACCGATATAAATGAATTTTAGCTTTTGTAACAATAGACGTCTGATTAATAATGATAATAAGTCATTTAAAAATACTACACTCTCGTTTATTAAAATAGCGCGAGATTTTTTGCTTAAATTGTGTAAAAAAAAAAAAAAAAAAAAAAAAAAAAAAAAAAAAACTACATGTACAAGTTTGGGAAAATCAGAACCATTGAAGAGGAAATCGATAGCACTTGAGCATTTTTATATGATTCTTACTTTATGACATTTATATGATTTTGCCTTGTAATACAATTCTATTTGATGTAGAATATTTGATTTGATTTTAGGTACAAAATTTATAAAAGTGATTAGAAAAGCAACGCGAAACTTATATTACTTTGGCAATGCTTGATTTAAATTAATTTCTATTCTTGTCCAAATCATCAAATTAAATGGCATATTTTTTTTTATTTTTTTTTTTTAAAGAATTTGTTTCACTCGTATTTACATCATTTCGTTCACCGCGATTACAGATACAGAATAAAGCTACACTTAATAATATTTGAGTTTAATCGAGTATAAATAGGGAATCGATGACGACACTTTTGAAAACCGATCGATAGAAGCCCTTACAAACTTTTCTCCCGCACTAATGATAAGCTAAAATGAAAAATTGTGCTTAACGCCGTAGATTAAATTGATGAATTAAAAATATCGAGTAAAATGACGAGGACGCGATTTTGAAATACGTAGCGGGAGGGAGAGAAAGACAGGCGCGGGTCCGAAGAGAAAAGTCGTTACATAAATAATAAGATTGGTCGAGACGGATGTTAAAGGGTAGGGAAAAGCTCGGACGAAAATCTTCAAAAGTCTTTACGACGTATTAAGAAATGGAGTCACTAATACGTTAAAGGCGTTGATTGACGTAGAGCATCTATACTTCGCGTTACAAAAGTCAGAGCGATAAATATAGCTTTAACATTAGAAACTGCTTTAACGTAAAAGAAAAGTCTCGAAATGTCGAGTTGGTAATATTAAATGCTTTCGGTAGTCGTAAAAGGTACGATTGTCTGCTCCGACAAACTAATATTTCCTTTTAAATTACCGATGTATCGTATATTGTTAGCTCTTCGCTTGGCATTTTCAAAGGCCAGCGTTAAATCCTTAGAGAATAAGGCTCAGATCAATTAATCAATTAAAATACTTTATAAAATATTTTCACTTGGCACTGATTTTTCATCGAGGGATTTTACAAATTTTCGAAAGACGATAGTTTCTTTATTATGAAATTATGAACGTATCTCATCAATAACGCTACGTCAATCCTCATTTTCGTTTTTCATTTAATTATTTATTATTTATTACAGTAGCCGTCTTATCGGTAGTTGGCTTCACAATGACTTACGCATTATCATAATGTAAAAAATATTACGCGACAGAATCCTTTATTACATTTGTCGATAGGGCGCTGCTATTATTAACAATAGCGTGGGAAATTTCAAATAAACTTATGTATTGTCTAAGGGCAAAATGTGATTGCCCTGTGGCAGAAAATTGGCAATTAATGCCTCGGCGAGTGTTGAAATTGCACGATCTCGTCAATACTCGCCGTTAAATTAACGCTAACGACTACGAATGAAAATACGACGGCGGCGTTGCAGGTGGACTGTTTGGTAAGGATGTTCAGAGGCGCAAGGCTTTTTCCCTCGCAATTCGGACGATAAACGAATGCATTTATAATCGTCAAATATGCGATATGATCAGCGAGTGCAGGAGCGGAATAAACTGCGACGTTTTTCATTTTATAAAATTTGCGGCATTGGTGATGGAACTCGATGAGGATATGGATAACGTTTTTAACAAAGGTTCGTACGCCATTGCCATACACTTATTTATTTATTTTTTCTCTACTTTTAATGCGCATAGATAGTGACGAAGGCGGCATTTAAAGTACATTGGCATTCTTTAATATGTTTGGATGAAATATTCTTGAGCTTAATGATTAAAAAAAGTTATAAGTTGTGCTGACCGAACAAGCGATTTAATGTATGGATAACGAGGCACAAATTATTTCATATTTCATTAATACATCAATAAAGTTTATAAAATCATCCCATACGCTAGCACATGAATAATAAAATCCAATTGATATAAAATTTTACGACTAATTTTACGGATATTCAATATATGCAATGTAATCCCGCGCAACGAGAAATTATATCTACTTACTACGGTCATGTCAAACATCGTATAATTTTTTTTTTTTTTTTTTTTTTTTTTTTTTTTTTTGTTAAGCGCTTAGTTATTTATATATTTCTAATATAACGTTTCACGTAATATTGACGATGTTGTCATTGATAATGGAGATTCTATGTGAAATACTTATCGACGAGACGTCGGACCTTAAATTTTCTAATTATGTATGATTAAAAATTCTATCGCGCGCGAGTGGTGTAAAGGGAGCAAGAGCAAGAGAAAGATGGTATATTGCAAATAAAAAAAAAAAAAAAAAAAAAAAAAAAAAAAAAAAAAATATCTCAAAATCAATGTAAATATTATTACAAATTAGGTGCTATTTTTTCTGTTATTTCTTTATTTTGAAGTTGAAGAACTGTCGGGGCATAGAAATAAAATTATGGCAAATAATGAGGATGGACTTTCAGCGATCATTGGACCGCAAAATAAAATTAGCGCAAGTTACATCGATGGTCTGTGCGAATTACACGATATACCGCATATTGTGATAAATCGACAAGCGAATCACGACAGATCGAGGACGATAAACCTTTATCCAGATCAAGAAGTATTGTCAACAGTAAGGATAATGTATTAGTATTATGTTTATGATTAATTTATAATTATTATTTTATGATTAATCGAAGATGAGGTGCATTGATGAGATCGTTGATCGTAGCCGTTGTTAATGTTGATGATTCATGAAATAGAAGCACCTTTTCAATTACAAAATTTTATATTTATTTGAGCAGCTTTGGCAGTCGTAGGTTGCTAATTCTTATTGCAAATGTATAATGATTTCGGCTAATCGAAAACGGCTAACCACAAAGATAGGAGATCAGCATTAGCTGACTATTAAAATTAATAAACGGATTATCGAACAATATTAGGGATTATAATAGAGACGTAGCTTACGTAAAGGCTTTATTTATAACATTTACAATGCTATTTGAGAAAGGGACTGACACAGGAGTTGGCGATTTTCGTAACACGAGAACCAACATTTCGCTCTTCCCGGCGGTCTAGATCTTTTTAAACTGGTACCAATAAATAAAGTGAATTAGATTTTTTTGCTTTCAATCGGATATTTCAATCGGCGGCGTGACGATAATAAGTAATTTTAATCGTATTATTTGGCCATTATTAGTCGATCGATCGTAATGAAAAATTATACTTAAACGAAAATTGCCCTCATCTACGATACTACAATGTACTTAGTTTTATAGTAATTAATGCCTAGGTGTACGTAAAGGTCGTCGAGAGACTTAATTGGACATCGTTTTTGATACTCTATGAGAATACCGATCATTTCTTGAACTTAAATCAGCTTCTAAAAATGTATGGTCCATTTGCATATCCAGTTTATGCTATTAGATTGGGTAATGGGCCGAACTACAGGTGGGTAGATTATTATTTGTTTGATCGGCTTAAATGTCGAATGATTTCGTAAATAATGACCGAGGTCGCTATTTATACGAACACGTGTGATTTTAGCGAGCCATTGCTGATAGCAAAAGAAAAGAATATCAGGAGCCTTGTAATCGACTGCTCGCCCGAGCATCTCTCACAAATATTGAAAGAAACGCAAGAAGTCGGTATGATGACAGAGTCGTACCATTACTTTATTACGTCGTTGGTGAGTTTCGCTTTTTCTAATATTATTTCTCATTGCGAATTTATCATAGTGATAGCCAGCAGTTGGTTATTCAACTTGACGCGATTGTTTTAAATTTGATAATGAACCGTGGACCTGCGATATCAGAGGAATAGACCAACGAAGGGAATTAATTTGCTATTCGCAGGATCTGCAAAGTCTCGATTTGCGTTCGTATCAATTCTCAGGTGTGAATATAAATGGCTTAAGACTGGTGGATCCTGATAATCCTTTCGTCAAAGAATTCGTAAGCAGTCGTTTCGATGACTTTGAGATTGAGAAGGTGGAGCAGCTACGGATGTCCGACGCTTTAATGTTCGATGCCGTGATCTTTTTTGCCCAAGGATATAAGGATCTCGCTTACGAATACGAGATAACTGGCAAGAAATTGTCATCTAAATATCCCAACATCGAACCTTGGCGTCATGGACTTAGTTTGCGCAATTACATCCTATACGTGAGTGTGATATAACCGCTGCTTTATATTACACGTATCTTATCATTAATAATCATTGTTATTGACTTTGCACAAAACCAATCTCGACGATAATTTAATGAAAAAAAAGAAAAAAAAAAGAAAAAAAAAAAAAAAAAAAAAAAAAAAAAAAAAACAAGAACAACCATTTTTTTCTTTTCTCTTTTCTTTTTTTTTCTTTTTTTTTTCTTTTTTTCTCATGGCACAAACGCACGCAAGTGTGCTTGTACGAATTCTGCAGACTCGGTTGCTTTATTGTTGATGCCTTCCACGTCCATCCTTAATATCAAGGATACTTATGCAGTATCAAATGTATTCGAAAAAATTGTGCAAAATATCAACAACTAACGTAAAGAAACGATTATTACTTTTATTTAAAGAATGTAAAATTAAGATATAGTCGTTCAAAAACCAATAATATATAATAAAGTTTGGTGTAAAGAGTAATGCATATTCTATCCGTTGAAATAATTAAATTTATTTTTAGTACAATAGTATAAATATATATCAAAATTCCGATGGAAGTCTGTAAATATTAATTTCAATATATTACTTTCTGTTTAATACTCGTCGACAAAATATTCTTTTAAATCTAAATCGATCAAAATGGATGAAAAATTATAATGAATAACCTTTATAATGTAAGTGATATTATCGGTTTATTAAAATTAATACGAAGAAATATATGAATTATCTATCGTTTTTAATATTGAATAATACAATCTGATTAGCAAAACAAAAGAAAAGAAAAAATTGAGATATATGTATATAATAAATTTTTTAAATGTTATGAAATTCACAATTGAACGTTAAGATTTTGTAATGTAAACGAGTGTATTCATTTTAAATTTTAAAATTAGCAAATTTTTCTAATATCTTTCATATAATTATTATTAATCATATATGAAATACACAAGGCTTATTCTATAATTTCGATGATATTAATTTAGGGAAATTAATAATTTTTACTCCAAATTCTTGAATAAATACATTATGTAAATATGTAAATAAAAACTTTGCACGAATCATATCAAAGATGAAAGTTTAGTATTTCAAAGTTGATAATTGTAATGTCGCTTGCAGATATTCATTGAAAATTTTAATTTCATAATCTTAATCATCGTTCTGGCATCGGATGTTCATTATTTTAAAGATATATTCATGATTAATACATAATTATTACAATTTTTATGAATTTATATGAATACTTTTAAGAAATGGAATATTTGCAAATAATTTTTAGAAACATTATTTTGCTTATCATGTCTTTCAAGAACTCAAAATAATAGTAAATTTCTCGGCTTTGCTTAATAAATCCAATGAACATTGTTAAAGATAATAACTAAATTGTCATTTATATCTTTACGTAGGAGTACTTTATCCTTTCTCAGAGAGTCCTCTTATGATCTTAGTACAATTGTCATTTGGTAAATACTGTTAAAAATTAATATAACAACGAGAATAATAATATACGATAATTATTCTTAGGATAAATAGATAAATAGGTAGGTAAATAAATAATATGCGTGGTATTAATGTTGAATATTTTGAAAATATTTTTTCAGAATACAGTAAACGGTTTAACAGGGCCGGTGATGCTCGACAGCGATGGACGCCGAAGGAGATTTAAGTTGGATATTCTAAATTTTCATAAATCTGGGATTACGAAAATTGGCACTTGGAATCCGGATACTGGATTCGATGATCTTCACGTAATCAATGAAATAAAGACGAAGCACTTTAATGTTTTAATTACATTGGTAAAGTAAATTTTTTAAATTTAGTTATTCGTCGTAGCAAAGAAATTACATGTTTACGGGGGCGGGGGGGGGGAAACTTTCA
The DNA here is from genome assembly GCF_000503995.2 of Ceratosolen solmsi marchali. Taxonomy (NCBI): domain Eukaryota; kingdom Metazoa; phylum Arthropoda; class Insecta; order Hymenoptera; family Agaonidae; genus Ceratosolen; species Ceratosolen solmsi. Next base: position 4,774,406 of record NW_011948432.1, read on the forward strand.
ATAGAATACATTTAATTTAATTGATTTCTTAGCGAAATATTATTACTATTTTAAGCATTTGTAATTCAATAATGAATTTTGTATATAAAAATATTTCGTGAAATACCAATGCGGTTCAAAGGCTGTGCTTTTCAATAAACAAATCGCCGAAATATCTAATGTGATTAAAATTTTTTTTTTTTTTTTTTTAACCAAATTATCGTGAAATCTCTATAAGAATCTCTATAAGCTTGATAAACTAAGTAATGCAGGAATGAAAGTCAGTGCAAACAAACCATTTTAGCGATTCGGTTAATCCCAATTTTTGGCGAATTTATTAGACACGAGTGCCACTCTATTTACGCACATTTTTCTTATTATTTGCGTTAATGGAGCAACAAATTATGATTGAACTATGGTGGAACATCGTAAAAATGGTTGCCACCAATTATAATAAGCTAACTGTTAAATAAGCATAATAGCATTATTTAATTGGAATAAAAAATATCATTCCAATGTTAATTTATTATTCGTCCTGCATTTTCACGTGCATTTAAGACTAATTGCATAAGTCTCGGTCTGTAGGTCTTGAAATTCTCCACTTCCACGTTAAGGAATGATCATCTATAATGATAATTATTGTCATTATTTGTCAATTAAAATCTTTTTTAATTTACAATTTAATTGCACGATTGATAGGTAACGCATTACTTAGTCGTAAATCCATGGGGTTTGATTTTTCGTCAATACAGCAATGGACCATTTGCATTTTTATTGCCGTATTTCTTCTTATTATTTAGTTGTATTAACCGTAACGAGGAAGTGGAGCTCTCGAATGATTTACAAATTTGAAAAATTCATTAGAATAGCGATCTGCAATGGCACTCTTCGGGACAAGTGAGAAAGAGCCATTATGAATGTACGTGCTTAAATAAGAAGTTTACATACGTTGTTTATTGGCATTTCGCTTTCCTTTAATCACTATCTCATTATTGAAGCAATGCTTGTACATTATACAGAATCCGCCATATGCAATGAGAGTGAACTTCTCAAAGAGCTTGGAGGGCAATGATAGATACGAAGGCTTCGTCATTGACATTATCAAGGAACTTAGCCGAATGATTGGCTTTAATTACACATTTTACGTGCAGGATGATTCGCAAAATGGCGTCTGCAATAAAACCCTAAACGGCCAGTGCATTTGCACTGGTATGATGGAAAAAATCTTAAGCGGGGTAAGTGTATTATTATGGGGCTTGGAATGGCCAATAAAATTAATCGTATCGATCGACATTAAACGCATTAAATGTCAATGCTTCGTTCGACATTCAGTATATAAATTACACAAATTTTGCGATATACGGGCGTTCAATTAAGAAAGATTCGCCTGTTTCTCGAGTCGTTAAATATATATTTAATTCAAGTCAAATTTAATTCAATAATTATCATCTTATTATTATTATATTACTGCGAAACGCGCCTACCTTATTCTATTCTACATTACTCTTACTTTTTAACATTTATTTCGCACGTTTCATGTTAGTTTGTGTAAACTGTCGGGGCGACATTGTCCTCGTGTATCGGCTCGGTAAAATCATTGACGATTATTTAAAGGCCAACGAGGTCTCGTAGAGTGATCGTTGAGACGACCTCGTTGGTAAAAAGGGGACGGAGAGAAGAAAAATTCCTCGACGTTTATAAGACTTTAAGAAGCTAACGATCGGTGAGCTCGGGCACGAAGTTTACATCAGAGTCAGCCCCATTGGTAGGAGACTCCCTCTTCGAGCTTGAGCTTTACAAGCTGCATCTGAATTATAGAAAATGCAAATGGCCATCACGGACCTGACCATAACCGAGGAGCGTGAGCTTTGCGTCGACTTTTCCACGGCTTTTTGGAATCTCGGGATGAGCATCTTGTACAAGAAGCCGATGAAAGCTCCGCGTACCCACTTCTCCTTCCTCGCGACCTTTCACTCTTACGTCTGGATCTACCTGGCGCTCATCTTCATTTTCGTCTCGCTGCTATTCTTCGTCCTGGGCCGTGTGAGTCCTGCCGAGTGGAACAACACGTATCCCTGCATCGAGGAGCCCAACGAGCTGCAGAATCAATTCACCATAACCAATTCGTTCTGGTTCACCATCGGCGCCATAATGCAGCAGGGCTCGGAGATCGCGCCCATGTTAGTTTGCTTCAGCTTACATTCAATACAAATTAACAATTGCAATTAACCACGTAGATATTGGGCGCAATGCCACGTGATTCATAAGCCATTGGTAAACTTAACGTGGCGATTAGACGATTAGGTAGGGTTAGTTTTAGTAGGTTAAACGACGCTTTCTCCCTGGTTCGTTGGAGTGCTGCTCGGAGGCGATTTCCAATATCGGCAAGAAGGATAATAATGATAATAATGATAATAATGATGAATCCCAGGTGTAGGATGGAGCAGCAGATTATTAAGGTCCACCGTTATATTACCTGTAATCTCGATTATTGTTAATACGTTGACGTTTGCCAGATTGGCTGCAGTGGCCAAAAAGTTTGAGCAAAGTTTTATGCGCGATTCGTATATGTATGGAATATCATACGGCAGCGTAATATCAAAAAATAATTGTCATGCAATATTAAGCCAGAAATAACAAGCTTTATACGCGCAGTATTGATAATTATTGACAGTATTAATGAATTTTCAGCATCTTTAACTATTCTAATCGCCATTACTTTCAATCACATTAACTCGATTATATAGAATATTTCAAACTTTTTATTTTTATTTTGTTCTACATTATTTCCTAAGTCTTTTTCGCGTTAATATGAATTGTGATAGCGCGACGCAAATACAGCTCAATAAACACAAAATTAATGATGAAAAACATTTCACAGGAAACTTATCAAAATGGTCAATTCGTATAACGCGAAATCGCTTTAATGCATTTAGAGATTAAAAGTGTAATTACTTTGGTCGTAAAAAAAAAAAATAACTCGACGGAGAAAGTATTTATTTTCTTCACATTTCACACACACACACAAATACGCAAACGCACAGAGAGAGAGAGAGATAGAGATAGATAGAGATGCGCGTGCGTGCGTATGTGTATATACCTAGTTTTGTATGAGAAAGACGTAAAAAATTTCATTCAAAGAGTTAAGAGACAAATTTCACACTAGTTTTGTATGAGAAAGACGTAAAAAATTTCATTCAAAGAGTTAAGAGACAAATTTCACACGAGTATTAACGTTACAGATCGAAATCTACGAGAACCTTGGCTGGCTGCTGGTGGTTTTTCTGCTTAATCATCGTATCGACTTACACGGCCAATTTGACCGCGTTTTTAACTATCGAGAGTCCCGTTAAAGTGGTTAGGGGCATCGAGGACTTGTATAATCAAACGGCTATTAAATTTGGAGCAAAAAAGGATGGATCGACCTTTATGTATTTTCAGGTAGGTTAGCCGATAAATAACTTTTGCGTTGGCGTCTCGATTTACCAAGCATTATCACAACAAGTATTGTGAGTGGTGAAGCGAGCAACGTTAGAAGTATAATTGCCGTTTAGGCATAAATGCGTAAAATTACGAGGGATTAATGAGAGAAAACAAACGTCGCCCGTGCCATTAGAGCTCGAAAAATCCAAAGCACCGAGGACTCGCCGAAAAGATGAAATCGAAGGAGTGGGAAAAGTGGATGGTGACGTCCAACGATCAGGCGATCCACTTGGCGAAAACGGAAAATTACGCCTTTATAATGGAATCGTCGTCGATCGAGTACATTCAGTATCGAGAATGCGACTTGGAACAAGCCGGTCCACTCATCGACCAAAAGTCCTACGCCATTGCTTATGCCAAAAGTGAGATATTGAAATTAACGTTTAACCCCAATAACCACATGGGTATAGGGTATTTTGTACACTGCTGACGTTGCAATTGGAAAATGCCGAAACGCGAGAAATGTAATTCCAGTTCCAGTTACATTCGAATTTATCATACTCAATATTCATTATCGCTTAACAATGAGCGCTAAACACGCACTTTGGCAACCTCGAATTCTCCTAATCGTAATAATAGGCGCATTTGATAAGTTATTAAAAATTATCCGAACCTTGGTAAAATGCTTATTTGAATATGTCGTTTTAATAAAATCATAGCATCCATCGAGTCACAATATTCGTCGATGGATATTTAAAAATATTTCTAGACGTGGGTCCATTTATCGAATACGAATGGTTTTATAAGCTTCGATTATCCCTTGGTGTACAAAATTCTCTATTTCTGCAATACCCCTCCAGCCTACTGAAAACCAAACTGAAATGAAATACCTTTCTAGATTTTGAGTACCATCAGCAAATAAGTAGAGCCATTTCAGTACTTCAAGAAAAGCTTATCATCATGGAGTTTTACAATAAATGGTGGAAGGAGAAGGGCGCGGTTTGTTTTGTAAGTTGCAACATACAATTATTAATAAACATTGGATCATTATTTCTCAATGTACAATAATATTAGATTGAAATATTAGCGTGGATTATCGTGAAGACGTAAGCGTCTTATTCGTCTTATTCCTCAATTAATACGTAAAGAGAGCGAGAGAGAGAGAGCGAGAGAGAGAGAGAGAGATTAATCGAATCGTTTTACTTGTTCTTTATTTTTACAAATGCAATCACCCGGGCGACCAAGAGCTCAAATTCCAATACACCAGCTGCCATGAACTTGGAGCAACTCGCCGGGGTTTTTTCAGTTTTGGGAATCGGCATTGCATTGTCCTGCGCAACGACATTATGGGAATTTTGTCGCCACGTGCAGATGACTTCCAAGAAGGAAAAGGTAAATTGCTTCGCCAAAAGTCAAAATATCGATACGTACGAGAATACGTAGCAATTGCCCGTCAAAGAAAATTCTAAATTACATAATATCGGCCTATTTATCCAAATATCCGTTAAATAGCAATAATTTGCATATAATATTATTATAATTTTTCTCCTTGTCGCAGGCCAGCTTTATAAATATGTTCTCATCCGAAATGAAGCAAATAACAAAGTCCAAAGCCGTTAAACCAGTGCTAAGACGAAATAAATCAACGGAATCAAACGTAACTGGTGGTGTCTATTCGTGTAATTATACAATGACAACTCAAGCTTAATTTGCCAATAAAAGCAAATTTATTACATTGGCGGTAATTAGGGCGAACCGACATTTGAACTTTATCTCTCTTTTCAATCATTTGCCGATTACCTCTTTCTTATTGTATAAGTAATTTTATAATGGTAAACTTATTAAAAGGCGAGGCATAATTCGTTGTACAATTTGTTTATAGTATAGCATAGCGTATATTTAATATAACGTTTAAATTATTAACGACAAAATTAAAAGCAATTGATACAGAGTTATGAATTAATCAATCTTTTTATGCAAATAGACGCATTTGAACATTCGTATTTATTGTCATTATTATATAAAATCATAGGGATTAATTTGGATTGATAAGAAATTCTTTGCTGATAACATACATGTGCTGTAAATTTTTAACGGGGAAAAATTTACTTAAACGATATTTTTCTCTCTCCTTTTCTCTATATTATGCATTTCGCTATTTGAAATCGTATTTTTCATTTAATATTCGCGTTCAATATCTAATATTGTTATAACTTTAAGGAATTAGAAAATAATACATTTTATTTATTTATTTATTTATTTATTTATTATTATTATTATTATTATTATTATTATTATATATATATATATATATATATATATATATATATTTTTTTTTTTATTAATATTAATTAATATTAAATTGTTAAATTTATTCCTAATTCAAAATATAATTGTGTTGCTAAAAGTCTACACTTACGTAAAATTATCAATACAGCCATAGTTATAATGAAATATAAAGAAATTTCATTCTAAGTATATAAGTATTCCGATAAATATGTTTGAACAGGTTTGAATAAATCATCACATTTATCAAATTATTCAAATTCAAATTATTTTATTGTTTATTATTTGTAAAAAAAAATGGACAATTTCATATGTTCCATAATTACATATAAATTTCTTTCATAAAAAGATTTGTAAAATATTTAATATGCATATATATATATATATATATATATATATATATATGTATACATACACGCACGCACGCACGCACGCACGCAAACATTAAAATCAAGTTAACAATAATTGACTGTAACTATTCGAATGATTTTAGAATTTATCATTAATAGACTCGTTAGTTAAAAATAACGAGTGCGCAAAGGGAAAGAAATCACTTCCAAGCTTTCCTTTTCAATTTATTAGTAGGCAAGGGAAAAAAATTGACAAAATAAATCTGTTACAAAATTTGTAAAGTAGATACATGTCAATTAGTTTTTACGCAAGTGAAATAGTCAATGGTTTTATGAAGCTTATATTATATTTCATTACGGTGGTATTCTTAGCAAGAAAAAATAAGCTTTTTTCTTCATAATTTTTTTTATTAGAATAGCTTTTTATATAATCGGTACTGTTTTCGCTTTACTTTATAAATAAATAAATTTACACTCTAACCATAAACATTGTTTTTTGTAATAAATAAAACGTACGCTTTTAATTATAAATTCGATATGCAGTTTTATCTATCTATCTATCTATCTATCTAGACATGCATGAAAAATTATTTATGTACAGAAGAAAAAATGTTTACTTTTACTTATGCAGGTGAAAAGAAAATACACTTTATTCGTAGCGTGGCGGTAACGATAAGAATATCTGATACGTAAGGACACGCTGCTTTACTATAATAATAATAATAATAATAATAAAACATTATAATACACGTATTTCATATCAAACGAATCATCACTAAATCGCATGATAATATGTACAAACACGGTCGTTCAATATGACGACTTCGCTATGATTACTATTAAAAAAAATTGAAACATAGTCGAAAAGAAAGTTTTTCCTTCGATACTTTTCACTACGTATAATCTACACGAATGTCTCAACAAAATATTTCTTTTTTTAACTAATTTTACAATCAATCTTTATTGAAGTACAGTTTGGAAAATATATTTCTTATAATTGTTTCGATCATTGCCAATAATTATTAATTATATTATATTTTGAAAGTGACAATAGGCATGACTGATGCTTCATTAATCTATTCCATTAAAGCGAAATTCTTTGCAATATTAGTCCAGCAGCTCTTGGTCTCTCTCATCCTACGAAGAAACCTAAATGCATATTTCTCATTCACGACGGCTCTCTAAAAACGCGAGCGTTAGCATTTATTCTCCACGTCCCAGTCGTCGAGGTCGCCGTCGGTCCAGCCGTCGCCTTCGACTTCCGTGGCCGTTGGCGCCAAACTGACATTAAAGACCTTCTTTGTCTCGGTCTCTATCTCGTCTGCCTCATCTAGCCGCAGAGTCTGTGTCTTTTGTATGACGGGCTCCATGTCGGTGAAAAAGTCGATATCTTCCGCGTTCTCGTTCATCGGCTTCAGATGCTTGATATCCAGCTCCGAGATGTCCGAGATTATCGGCTTCTTGGGGTACCTCGTGGACGTGAGCGGTAGCGGGACTGCAGACGCCACAGGCATAATACTCGTCGGCTTGTCCTCCCTATCGACGTCGACGTACTCATCCGTCAGCACCAGCTCACCGGACTCTGTTACGGCAGCACCCTCCGATTCGTTCTCCTGAGCATCCCAGTCAGACCAATTCTCCTCCTCGGCGAAGCTGAAGTTGGTCTCTGATTTATCCTCGCCGCCGTCGGGCGACGGCCTCTCGGGCAAACATAACCCCGTCATTTCGGGACCTATCGGGCTGCTCGTCGTATTTACGCTCTTGCAGGGGCTGCTGAACCTTACGTGACGGTTCTTCTTGTTCCTTTGGTGTTTGTTGGGACGACCGTCGGTGAAGAGCTTCCCCCTGTTGCCGCCAATGACCGTGGCTGCGCCAAGAATCGGCACGAGGTCGGCAAGGGCGCGCAGGGTAGTGCTTACCAAGTAATCGTCCGTGTCTTTGATACCAACGAGGAGTTCCGGTAACACGCGGTGCCTCAGATCCTCTATTTGAAATGTTTTCACGAACAGATGCAAATGCAACAGCAATAATAACCTGATGGGAGTGTCGCGAACACAAAAGACTTGGAGTAGCTGCGGGACGAGGCACGCTTGAAAGGTAGAAATGGATAGGAGGCCGGAGTCATCGTCATTTTCTGCGAAGCAACGGACGGGCCAACGTTATTCACCAAAGTATCGTTAATGTTCTTATTGTTAATAATGACAAATGGATTTGCGTTTTGAAAGGATGATTTGCGTTTGAAGTATGGCTGATGAAATAAATTTGTATCTAATCTTCTCACCTTTTGGCTTTAAAATAATGGGAAGAAATTTCGTTTGAGCTGTCGCATCTAATAGGACCATTCGTGATAATAGTAATTTTCCAAGCTGCTCGGCGACAATTTTCTCAGGAAAATTTTGCAATTGCGAGACTAATTTACTGCAACAATTACAATATTATGAGCGCGTGTAGAAGCAATGCGAACTGAATCGTTCGGATCGAAGCCTCGAAGCACGAAGCATAAAGATACTTACGAAAAGAATTCTTCCTTCTCGTTTTCATTTTTTAAAGGCAATTCCGTTAAAAATGCATAGATATTCATGAAGTTATGATTGAAAAATGGATGGTGAACTAGACAATCGAGCGTAGTGTCTTTTAATTTCTCTTTACACAGTTGTTTAAATTCACTTAAACCAGGAACATCGTCTGCAAAAAATTTTATACAATTAGGAGTTTTGTCAACTTGAAGAGACGTAATGGCAAATATTTCTTATGCGCTATTTCTCATATGGGACGCTTTACCTTCATTTTTTATCTTTAAGACGTCTTCCGCCAATACAGCGAATGCATATTTGTCGATGGCAGACGGATTATCTGAAATGGTCTGTATCGACGTTTCCTCATCAGGCGATATTGCATTTTCATAGCGATACATCTTTATTTTTCTGAGGTACATTAGATTTAATTCTGAAATTTGACACAGATATTCTAAGCCTCCCAATTTCCAACCGCCCTCCGACGTCACATAAATAGAGCTACTGCAGACATTGTTATGAGAGCTCGAGGCCTTTTGGTGAAGGAAAAGGAGAGCTCCCAATATACTATATAAACCAACGCAAATTTGCAACGTAGTCTGAGTGCCTATGACCTGTACAAGAGGCTTCACCTCCTCCGTGGCAAGGAAGAACTTGCTACCCTTCGACCAAGAAGACACGTACTTAAGTATATATGGATGGCGATGAACCATCAAATTCTAAAACAGAATGACAAAACTGTTACATGGGAATAAAATGAAATTGTAATATTGCCAACGTCAAAGAATTGTTAATATGGTGTGTATATATCGATTACGAATTTGACAACACATCAATGCGCCAAATGAAACGTACTTTCGCTGCTTTTTCTAAAGGTGACGGTTTACCAAAGCTCGCATCAGAATGTAAGGAAGGCTCGCTAATGAATATTGACAAATTTTGGGGGTTAGGTCCTTGAATTTTTGAGCTGTGATGCGTCCAGAAATCAGTGATTTCCAGCGCTTTATCGTCGATTTCCAAGCCTTTCAAGACACTTTTTTCGTTTCCCATTATGGGCAATGCTTTAACAACGAATTTCCCACGATGTAGAATTTCGTCCAACGCTGCTTAACATTCGATCGTTATCATTGCAATGCATATACATACTCCGGTGGGTTTTCCCACACATCTAACGTGGATAAAAATAGTTTCTGTATTGTGATTATGTTGGTTTGGCGCTTCTTACCAATAAACATTTTACCTACTCTCTCTCTCTCTCTCTCTCTCTCTCTCTCTCTCTCTCTCTCTCTCTCTCTTTAATACGATATTATTTTTCTCCCATGCATCGGCGACTTATGACGTTCACTTTACTTTTACGAGGTAAAAAAGAGCAAAACAAAAAAAAAAAAATTGATTTTTAATTTATCATGTATAACGTTTCGTACGTAAAGGGGGGGGGGGGGGATGGATCGGGGAGAAATTACAAATATTTAATAATTGCATTAGCCATTATCGATTATCGTCATTGCATTTATGAATTATAAAATGCAGCTGATATTTTTTTTTATACATACACGCGTGAACGCTCATTTATTTGTCTATATTAATATATTATATAAAATGTATATTATTATTTGATTGATTTCAGATCGAATGACATGTTTGTTAAACTATTACAGAAATATATATATATATATATATTTTTTTTTTGTTTTTTAAATCGTATGTTATTTATTATAATTACATGACCATGAGAGACAAGGAAAGCACATATTTCAAATATATTTAAAAAACTGCATTGCTGTTGGGAATATATGGCCGAAACAAATTATATTTGTATAATTGACATTTTCACTTACCTTATTTTAAATAGTAAAATTATATTTCCTTTTGATAGTATACTTCACGATGAGCTATATCGAATTGGGCGATAAAACAAGAAAATTATAATTATTATATAATGAATATTTAAATATTGTTCACATAAATCAATTATGTTTATCCAATATATTTCTTATAACATTTAAATGAAAATAATTTTTCCTTGAAATTCAAACAGCTTCATATCTATCATAAACTCATAAACTCGATAAATCCATGAAAATGATATTTTTCATGATTTCATGTTGTAATCGCTTAGGCTCCCAATACAATGGCACCAACGTGTTATTAAGTATTTACATAAATATATAAATATTCAAATGCAATAATGAAAATTATTGTTATAACAGTATAAACATGTTTATCTTTCAATGTAACTGACTGCTTCAAAGTAACAATACTCTTGATTATCTATTGTTATTGTGATTATTAGCAAAAATCCTTTTAATCAAATTATCCTTACCTATGAAAGTTAGTTTAATTTTATCATTGAGATATTCAAAAATACACCTACTTCACATCTTAATATCTTAACGTAAATTTATTGCAATGTTAATATCATTAGCTCTCGGTTAATCTGAATTTTTCATATTTATTGTCATTTAAAATACGTTCAAATTAATATTTATCCTTAAATTATAATTATAAGATATAATTGCTGTATTAATCATTTATTTTCCAATGTTCAATCTCATTGGAATGGCAATTATAAAATTTTAGAGATAATTATTATCTACTTTCTGCAACATTAATTATACGTCTTTAATGCATAGTAAAATACATTTTATATAATTTAATATATCTCATGTATCATTGTTAACAAAAATAGCCAACACTAGTGTTTGAAAATTGTATTGAATAATTATTTTAATGCTTGCTTGACATATCCAAACACATAAAACTATATAATCTTATAATAAAATTGGTTATTTTACCTATTTAACATTTATTAAAAATAATTAAGCTCAATTATTAATTGTAATTTTATTTCTTTGATTTGACTGCATAGCGCAAGTATTTAATGAAAACGACCAATCGATTAAATAATTTGACAACAAATTATTATTATCGAGTCTATGATATAAATCTCAAATCATTGAAACAACCATATAATAATCTAATTTCATGCATTCAATGCAACGAGTATGGTCAGTTCCAAATAATAATAACAATTAGTCGTTAATAAAAAAAAATTATTTTTTAATAATTGAAAAAAAAAAAAAAAAAAAAAAAAAAAAAAACAGATTTGGTGGTGGTAGAGGGGGGGGGGTGGTGGTGTGTGGTTTGGTTGGGTTTCTTCTTTATCAGTTTGTAATGAAGAAGAAAATTATAGGTAATCAGGTAACGGGGATAATTGAGAAAAAAGACATTATTTTTTCATTGTCAAGTTGTAATCAAAACCAAGCGCACATTAAACAGAGGCGGCTCGGTTATGACTGCAACTGTGTTTTAATTTACAATTTCATTGCTGCTAAAGACAATAATTACACCGCAAGCGTAATGTTTATGCATTATTTTAGATTTCTTCTTTCCCATTTCGAAACGCCCGATACAATTATCGTTATTACTATATAAAGTTCTTTTTTGTCTTAATGATTTTAGTCGTTGTGTCATTTCTTTCATTGACTTGATTTCATCCAATATTTTCATTAATCGAAATCACAATGCACCTGTGTGTATACGTGTGTTAGTATCAATTGGCATTTTTTTTTTTTTTTTTTATTTTTTTTATATATTGTTTCTTTTTCTTTTTTTTTTGTTTGTTTTTCTTTGTTTTTTTTTTTTTTTTTGAAATAGTTAAGTAAATTTCATATCCCCTAAAATTTTGCAATTTCTTGTCATTATTACTTTATACTTTATGTATTTCTGGGTTTTAATTTAAGAAATTACGAGCTTAAAAAGTTGCAGTCTTACGCGTCTCAACTTTAATTTATTATTTTTTTCTACCCGTTTAAACGCTTTCATGTCGAAAGCCTCTCTACCTACACATCTTCGTTCCCTTACTTATTTTTGTCTTTCATCATCCACATATCTTTACAATACACAATAATTCTTAAAAATTATCTCTTCCATTGGCCAAAAACTCTATTATTCTTCCTATTCCTTAAAACTTCTTATCTTGTTGGCCGACGTCTATATAAGCGCATGCGTGTGTGTGTGCGTGTGCGTATTTATACAGAGGATATACAAAGTTTTCCCGAAGGAAAAATCTGCATTCAACGGCGTTTTCATTAATTTATGCCTAATACTAGCATAATCGGTGCGAGAACACGATGCCGATGAAGTTACGACCGTTAACTTCCTTAGTTTTTTTATTTATTTATTTATTTATTATGTCTTCGATCTGATTTTGTTGTCTTGTGTGGGCATCTTATGGGATTTAGTCGAAGGTACTCTTCATAAATCCGTTCAACTTAAAAATATCTCAAGACAATTATCGTTAATTTAACACTTAATGATATATATATCGTTAAATTAACCCGCTAGACGATTTCGATTTCCATTTCGATTCAATAATGCTTCCATACGAAAATTACCATCGTTAAGGATTCATTAATCTTTGTCATTTGTGGCAGAAGAGACGAAATGATAATTACACCGTGGGAAAAATGGGATAAAAAGGATTTCCATTTTATGCTTCTTCCAATAATAATTGCGTCTCACCTCTGACGCAATAAAAACTTAAAAAATTGGATTTTACAATAAGAGTAATAGAGTTTCGTAACTATTATTTTCTTACGTTTGTCCATTCACCTTCCCTTATCTTAATTGTCACTACCCCATCAACGTGTTAATTATCATTTAAGATAACACCGTCTCATATCCAATCTCATTTATTTGTTTGTGTGCTTTTGTTTACGTTTGTTTCTCTTTTCAGTACAGAATTCTACAGTCGATGCAATTATTTTCCTTCTACACGCATTACAAACGTTTCGTGTGCAAAGATGTAGAAATCAAGGAGAAAAACTTGTTTATTGATTATTATTATTTTTTTTCTTTTATCAATAAAATAATACAAACATAAAGAACCGTGTACAATAGCGGCGTTAAAAGAAGAAAAAAAAAAAATGATAGTCACATCGACGTTCCTGCGCCACATGCAACGACACATAAGTCAAAGAGAGAAAAAAAAGAAGATATTTTTATTTTTCGTCATACATCATCGTAATCTGGGCAGACAACAAGATTTGGTCCAATGAAAGAAAATAGAAGATTAATAATTAGGATGTTTGTCTTTTTCTCGTTTCTCATGATGTGGCTCGCTCTCTTTTTCTTTCTTTTTTTTTTCAGGTTAACGACTCGGCTACTGCTTTTTTCGTATTATACTCATTTTCATTAAAATGTCAATACTTCCGCCGAGTTTAACTCAAGGGACAGATAAATTTTACAGGCACTTTGAGGGTTGATTCAAGGGTCTGTCTTTCCGCGTTTTATCTTTATCTTTATTTATTAGTTTTAAAGCATCGGACATATTGTTATCGCTCGCTCATTATTTTGTATCATTCATTTTTCGGTTTTCACGAAGCCTATTTTAAAACGCACTGGCTTACGATAACTTACACAAACAAAGACTATCGCAGTTAATTATTCATTTTATGTTTTACAATTACACTATCTCGTCATCCTTAACGTTCAGAATTCACGGACACACAACGTTCAGTCTTTCAAGTAAAACAATATGTACAGGACACGTATTGTCAGTCGCAGTAATAATCATTCGTCGGAGTCGGCATGCGCTCTCTCTCTCTCTCTCTCTCTCTCCCTCTCATTCTTATTTATTACCACTGGACACATTAGTTTAAAAAGTAAAATAAATCGTAAAAAAATTATTTTCAGCTATGAAGACCATTTTTCTCTTTCTTTCGATATTTGACGTCCTCGGTTGCTATATTTCACAAATGAATCTTGTTTTATAAATACCAAGCATTGTCAATAGCCAGTCTTTAGTGTTAAAAAAAGAAAAAAAAAATATATATATATATAAACAGATAAATAAATAAATAAAAAAAACAGACCCCCGCACCGATGCCCGCATTTGCCTTGGATACGACTTTCTTTTTTTCACTAGAGAAAAACAAATAAGAACGTACCGACACACACTTTTGCACTAGGTATATTTAACAGTTTACCACGTACATCGACTATGTTTTATAAATATATTGCGCAGTTTGTTTCATTCGAGCAGTAACGAAGTCCGCTGAATGCACACATGCAAACAAACGTGCAGTAAAAGTATTATGAGAGAAAAAAAAAAAAGAGAGAGAGAATTGTTGATAATTGTAGCAGCAGTTATAATATAATGAGGAAAGCATCCTTCTTTTATTTAAAAATTTGATTTTCTCCTTGTTTAAAAAATTGTCGATAACGACCACCAAGCGAAAAAAGTTCGAGCTCGCCACTTCGTCAATTTCTTGCCAGTTACGTTAAGAAGCACTTTCTTCATATCGTACATGTACATGAATTTGATTCTTGGTAGTACAGTTACCATCTCTTTTACATTTCTAAAAGTTTCAGCTTAGATATATCCGCGTAATTAATAGACCTTTATTACTATTTTATATATATATATATATATATATATATATATACATACATATATATATATACATATATATATATATATATATATATATATAAAGTTACATGTGTCAATAATTTTTGTAATCTTCAAAGACATTCGACATGAGAGCATTCGAATCGGTAGTACATTTAAACTCCATATTATCATTGTCTTATATTTCTATCATTGCAGCTCCGCGACACGACGCGTAAATTCTTCTCATATCCGCTTTTAATATTACCTATCGTGAAAAAACATTTGAATTAGATGGTCGCCGAAACGACTGGCAGTAGATTTCATACCTTGAGAAAAGAAGAAAAAAAAT
Source organism: Ceratosolen solmsi marchali (assembly GCF_000503995.2). NCBI lineage: Eukaryota > Metazoa > Arthropoda > Insecta > Hymenoptera > Agaonidae > Ceratosolen > Ceratosolen solmsi. The sequence continues at coordinate 4,789,703 of NW_011948432.1, forward strand.
CCAATCCAGTCTAACCCCATAGTATCGTTTCTTTCAACGGCTGCGAAATATCACGTTTAGCCGATTCAATAAAAACTATGTAACTATGGGATTTCAGTTTAATTAAACATTTGCCTTTTATTCATTATCTCAGTTTCGTCTTTATATAATAATAATAATAATAATAATAATAATAATAATAATAATAATTAATTAATAATAATTAATAATTAATTAATTAATTAATTAATTAATAATAATAATAATAATAATAATAATAATAATAGAGGATCTAATTAGAACGATAACGGAAAAATGTACAATTCATTATATTTTTTTTTTTTAAAGACAAGTGGCTCTTTCATTTTTTTTTCTTTCTTCAGCCTTGGCAATAAAATGAATGTTATGCTGCACTTTCGATACTTTAAAGCATTACACAGCTATAAACGATGAATAACTCGTAACCTGTGCGAAGGCGAGGTCAATTATCGATTTGCGAACGATACTGTAAACAATTATTTCCTACTTTTATTTAAAGACCATACAAAGTAGCGACCACATCACAGATTCGTACTCCGAAGTCGATTCTCACACTTTTTTTTTTTTTTTTTTTATATATATATATATTTTTATTTTTTATTTTTTAAATAAAGCAAAAGACAGTCTTTTGAAGTCATTGGCAATGCCTTTATAAGGAAAAAAAAACACTTTAAGCACTTTTTTTTAGTCGTCTTGCGCGTAACGTATCATTGACGAGTCGCTTTGTGTCGCTACGTGGCTCTGTCTGAATAAATGTCTCTGGTATCGAGAGTGTGCATGTTTTAAGGTCTAGGCAGGATAATTTATCGCTCAACTATCGGTAGCGATTGATTTCGAAATTTCGCTGTGTATAGAATAAGTAGAAATTTTACAGGTGTATATACTTTTTTTGTTTGTTTTGTTTTTGTTTTTAAATCTTTCTCTCACCAATACCAAAAATTTTCAACACAGCTTTTGTCGGATCGAGTTGATAATACTATATAGACAAGATGGACACACGAATGATACTTTAGTGTCCTTAGTTTGAATGATTTTTCGATTTGTTTTTATGTTATGGTTTTTTTTTTTATGTTTTCTTTTGTTTTAAATGAAATTCCTTATATCGTTCCATAGCCAACAAACAGAATTACAACAGCTCTTTAGTATCCGATTGAACAATTGGACAAAAACGTCATATTCATTATTACTTTCTTTTTCTTATTCGATGTGGTAAAAATAGACTTGCCACCGACTATTCTTTTGTGCTCGATGATCATTACTGTGAACCGTGAGTCGAAGACCCCATTTATAATTATTCCTCCAAGACGGAAATTATTTTTAGACAGACCATTCCTTGCTTACATATTATTTCTATTCACTGATTTCTCCTGTTTCAGTAATTGAAGATATATATATGTATAATATGTGTGTGTGTGTGTGTGTGTGTGCGTGTGTGTACACGCGCGAGCGCGCGCGCATATATTTATATGTATGTGTACATACGTGCATATATAAATATATACAGACATATATATATATATATATATATATATACATACAGGTATGAATATAAAACACACAAACGCGTACATATATGTGTGCATATGTGCGTTATGTATATATATATATATATATATATATATATATATATGTATGTATGTGTATGTATGCATATTGTGGATTAACGTTAGATTAAAAGCCTTCGTCGACGATTTTATATTTTCCATCATTATTCATTTTGTTGGCTTACTTCCTCTTTGTGGTCAGTATCTGGCGGGTTGGCATTATTTTTATTCCCGTTAGTTTGATTTCCAACATTGGAATCAGATATTTTATCATTATGAGAATCCACTTTATCATTGGAATCCATCTTCGAGTTGCCTATCGCAGATCACAAATCAAGAATTATAATTTTTAATTGCTAAATAAAATTTTTGTTTTCATTCGAATCGTTTACTTATTAAACGAGTTTTAGCCCAGTAATCGTAATATTGCCGAGGCCCGCAAAATAATTATCAAACAATGACATGAGTATATTTTCAAAAACATTCATCTTTAATGGACTCTTTCAATAGTTTTACAAATAAACGATTCATCTCGTATGTACAGAGGATGACATTAGATCTCACTTTGTCCGGAGTAATATTGCTGTTGCATCTTCATATTGCGCTGCTGCTGCTGTTGCTGCTGCTGATGAATGTTGGACCTGTGACGATTCATCTGCGTTTGTTGTTGCTGCTGCTGTTGCTGCTGCTGCTGTTGATTAGGCATACAATTCTGCTGCTGGCCTTGCTGGGAGTTGTTGGGATTGGGACCCGGTGGAAAGGGCACCACGGGTCGTTGAATCGGCGGTGGGTAGCGTTGTTGCGATGGCTGAATGCCACCACGGGGCGGCATCCCCATTGCCCGGACGTTCTGCTGTAAAACCTGACCAGTTTTGTTGTTCAATATTTGCCTCGCCATTGCAAAAGTCTTAACGTTTCGAACGCCAATTCATGTTACTCGAAACTGCCTTTGTAAACTTTAACGATTCAAAGTGCAACTAAATAAAATGGTACATACGTAGTTAGTGTAGCTGCTTACCAGAGCAGACTGACTGCCACCCTGATATTGTTGGAATTTATGATGTTGCGTGGGACTTGGCTGTGGCTGTTGCGAGGATGACTGTTGTTTTCTTGATTTTGGCGATGGTATTTGGGGTGCTGGAAGAACGTCGCGAGCATTAATCAACAAATGCTTATGAATACTTATGAAACTTTTTATAAAAACTCTCAGGTTCATTGAATGTCGCCTGGATGTGCCGATTATATTCGAGTTTAAAAATCATACTCACTGGAGCTAAAAACCGATGCCAGCACGTCCTGTTGATTGCCCGACGGGCTCTTTAACTGCCGTGGCTGCTCTTGCTGCTGATGCTTACTGAGGAAGGTGGCAGCCGCATTGGCGGGTCCCGGCAGTCCACCCGCGGGGTTACGGTACTGTTGAGCCGCGGCCGCAGCGGCTATCTGTAATCCGGAGCCCGACAGGAACTGCGAGCTGAAGTTCTGAAGGCCGACGGGGGCGGCGTTACCAGTTGCTAGGCTCTGGCTATGCTGGCCAAATCCCTGAAGGCCATAGTGCGCTCCGGTCTGCTGTGCCGCGCCACCTGGTTGATAAAAGCCCGTCTGGGATCCGGAAAAGACATCTGAAAAACGAGGTTGGATGGGGTGCGTTTAATCGTAACGAATTTAGTTGCTCGGTAAACGCTCGTTAAACGATCGGAAGCCCGCCCTCGAGCATGTCCGACGATTCATGACTCAACAGTACATTATTTATACGGTTTTTTGTATACATTTTGTAAAAGCGACGTTAAGCCGAGGTGGTAACATAGTTGCATTGGTCTTACATGGAGTAGTTAAGCGCATTTACCTGCTGATGCGGCACTGTAATAATTATTTGCCGAGGGCTGAACATTGGGACCGGGTCTCTGAACCAATTGGGAGTTGCCCATGTAGCTGCCGCTTACTCCTAATACTTGATTTGGATCGTACGGAATGTATGCCAGCTAGAACGAGGAGTCGTATTTTATTAAACGGCATTTGGTAAAATTGACGAAAAGGCGCGCGGGTTTAACGAGATATCTCACTTGATTTGGTTGCGGAGGTGCCGATGGTGCTTGAAAGTGCGGGGCCTTAGTGCCAATAGCGCCAATCGGTTGAGATGATGGCTTGACACTGGCTGACATTAAGGAATTTGAGGATGAACTGATAAGTACAGTATTAGGATTATTACTAAGTTGTTGATTTTGTCCAAATGGTGGTGCAGCAGCTGCAGTCTGTGAAGTAAAAGTAACGTTTTGTTATCGTATGTAAAGCAATAGGTACAGCATGATTTTCGTGAATTCCCAATCGAACGAATATTTGTATGTGTATTTCAGTTTAGTCAAGTATAAGTTTTCGTCAATATGTGTAATTGAATTTGAAAAATCAATGTAGACAAAATAATCAATAATCAATGTAGCGAGGACTAAAAGCATGAAAAGGCGATCGTTGCCTTTTAACCGAAAATATAACGAGCCACCACCGCGACTATGAACTATGACTATTAGAAAGAATTGGACGAAAAGGCGGGGAGAATTGATTTGATTGCGACAATTAATGTCGGGTGTACCAGCCGTTGTGACGACGGCCGTACTGAGCAAGCAAGCAGCGTTGACGATCCGCGGTGGTGCGAGTATGGGTGACCTAGGCGTTAGTGCATGTAAAAATACGTACGAGGCGGTATTGCGAGAGATTGCTCGGGTAGATGTCCGGAGTGGGCGCGTTGGGCGCATGGGGCGGCGGTGGCTGCTGTAGGTACATGTTCTGCTGGTTGAAGGAGCTCTGAAGCGAGGCGGCGTAAGGCGGATACTGAGTGAAGGGGGACCTGCTCTGGTCCAGCTGGAATGCGCCGTAGAGGCCGCCCGCCTGGGCCGGCAGTTGACCTGATCCAGTGTTGAAAAGGACAGCCGGTGGCGAGGGGATCGCCGACATGCTGCCATACTGCGCCGCCTGGGAACCCGGATACTGCACAAATTCCTATGTCAATCATATAAAACTTGTTTGTCTCGGGGGCGTATTGCCCTCCATCCCTCCCCTCATCCATTATTCAATCCCCACCCTCTCGTCGCGCAATTTTCCGTCTCGTTTTCCAAGACTATAGTTTGATTCGTTCATTTCCCCCATTGATCCCGAGGTGCGAGAAGCGCGCGGCACGAGACCATTTTGTGTATGTATTGGCGGTTATTCCGTAGGTAATGCGCTTGCCCCATCATCTTACGTTCGATATCACGAGGACGACAATGCATACAAAAAGAAACGTTGAACGCCGAATGCAAGACCGTCAATTGTTGTCTGTAAGACTATCCCCAGCCAATCGTTATGATCGTCGATCGAATAATCAATTTTTATTAAGATTTGCGTGACAGCCTGTTTTTGCAGAGAATTATAGAAAATGAAGTGTTGCTCACAATTCTATACGTAATATGCAATAATGTGCGCTCATGATAAAATGACATTAAACATTTAGTTTATAATTAAGCAGTGAGAGCAGAGGACGGGGGAAATAATCAATAAGTTGTAATCTGACAATCGCATTTTAATGAAAAGCTTCTTTCTTTCATTTTACATATGTGCGCGTATATGTATGTTAAGTGTTTTGGATAAATAAAAAGGAAATTTATAGTTTGCAAGTTGCACGTGGTCGTCAAAGTCAAAACTGTACTCGAACAATTGCTCATTTCTTTTTATACTCTTTCAAGTATTAATTTTTTATGTATCATGTCTCGATTAGTTTGATTATCGACAAAATTGTATAATAATCAATGTAAATTGCAAAAGAAAAGAAGAAAATATATATATATATATATATATATATATATATATATATAAATTCCCAAGCCCATTGAGAATTATGTTCGCCGTTCGTGTAAGTGGGAGAATTAAGGGTCACCACGGTGACAAAAAAAAAAAAAAAAAAACCGACCGAACGAATCACTGCGCAACACTTCAAATCGCGATAGGCTTTCGTTTCTTAGTTACTCAACTCGTGATTTCGAGCTTCCTTCTGAAACGCACCTTATGCTCGCGACTACTACAATTCCAGATGGACTCGGTGCGCGTAGCTAGCATTACTTGCGCGGTAAATTTCTCGCTCGTCGTGAATCACGAATCGCGAATCTCATTAAATCGAAAGGGGGAGGAGGATGAGGAGGGGAGGACGGGTGGTAGAGCGCACGGGCTGTTGGTAAAGGCCAATCGAGTGAGGCCGTAAAAGCAACGCACCGACTGTCGCGAGCAATTCGTTTTATAAATAGCTGGATTTACGGGGAGCGGAGACCTCATCTCGGGAGTCAAGTGCAGCCACCGCGTTCGGGGCGCGAGGATACGGCCTGTCCGGTAAGATGAAGTATCGGAAGCAAGGAGTTGGGCGACTGGACCAGTGTGACGAGGCGGGCCTCATGCAGAGTAGAAAAGAAAAGAAAAAAAAAAAAAGAGAGAGAGAAAAAAAGGAAGAAGAGTTAAGTCGGTGCTTTGGCATTAACCTGATAATTAATGTGAGAGGGTTGTCCGGTGGAATTGAAGGGCGGGGGGCTGAGGGGCCCCTGTAAGCTCGCCGGGGGATGGCCGATGGGGCTCTGGCCGGGCCCGATGGGGCTCGGACCCGGCACCGAGGAGCCTGGCTGCGCTCCGCCGCCACCCGATGATTGTTGCTGCGGCTTCACCTGCGGGGGAACCAGCTGCGCATCAGGCAAAGAGTCAGCGTCTTCCCACACGGGACATGATCAACGATATTTTTGCTTATGATAGTACACCACCGTCGCCCCACGACCCCAATATCTCATCATGCCATCCTCCCTTCTCACATACCCTTAAGCCATCCCCACAATTTCAACATGATAATTCTTTATATATCTATATATATAGATAGATATTAATTAGTTTGGGGTGCGGGGGGATAGGTGAGTGGCGTTAGTGTTGGGAGTTGGTGGGGGAGGGGGGTGGGTGTCCTAATGGGGGATGGCTGGCTATCTGACTGGTTGGCCGTGCGAAGGCGGTGGCTTTTTTCTTTTAGGCATGCATGACATGTTATGATGTATGTAGTATCGTGTGATGTGCAGTGCGAAGCCGGGTGTCACTTTTTTTCGCTTTACTATATTTGCGGGCACGAGAAATCGCGAGATTTCAGGGGATGAAAAATTTACTTGAAACAATTTACTTGTCTTTTTCATTTGATTTCCATGTTGCGAATGACAATGCACGATTAATATATTTCCACAGAGCATTTATATAGTCGGCTTAATTTTTATAGTCGTCGACGACACTTTGTAAACCGAATTTTGTTATTTGCAAACAATCGATTAATTGACAGAAAAATAAGAGAAAAAAGAATTTAAACCGTTAATTTTTAAATATATCGGAATGGAGGCTTCCTGCATTTAATATCGAGTCCCGATAAATTTTCATCTTTTCAATACGAAAAGTGACAAGCTTTAATAAATACAATAATTACTGCGATTCTCTCTCTCTCTCTCTCTCTCTCTCTCTCACCCCCCCCCCATCTTGCTTCATTGGCAATTCGATACTATTTTACTGATACGTATGCCCACGGAATCATTTTACATAATATTATTTACTCCGATCATAAAGAACTTTTCTCTTATTCTTTATAAGTGAATGTATAATCCCATTTATGTTATTTATGTCGACATCTGTTTGATGAATTAATTTATCAATTTTTATTGGAATTTAATTTCATATTCGACAATGATAACTTGCCAATATTTCACATCAATAGAGTCTCAATTTAAATGAAACGGGGCTCTACTTGTTTGAATAATCGTGAAAAGCCATTATGAATTTGCAAGCTTCAATATCAATAATTATTCTAGAATTTTATTTCACGTAGCCAATAATTTATACGACCATTGCCTGTAAAATTATTTTTAATTCAAAATTAAGTCGAATTTTTATACAGTTTATCAATAAAAATATATTGATCTACGATTATTTAATATGATATTGTCACTTTTTATTTTAAAATTTCTCGTTCACCGTAAAAAAGTTCACCCGCGTAATATCTTACAGTACATGACGATAATATTTATTATAATTTTTTTTCTCCCTTTTTTTTTCGAAACAAAAAACGCTCAAATGCGGTAGTATGCATTTGTTTTTGTTGTTAAATTTAAATTAAAGATGATAATATGATAAGCTTTAAAGGTAAAATGTCTAGTTGAAATAGTTAAGAATATTTCAAAATATGTTGACTAATAAATAAACAAATGAAATCTGTATGACATTATATCGTTTAAAAAATGGCTGCATGAATTATTCCTAATTCGAAATTTGTTAATTGCTATAGGTGCTTATAATAACGATAAGATTATTTATAATTTTAATTTTAAATGTCGAGGGATGGGTGGGAGGGTGGGTGGGTGGTTGGAGGGGAAGGGGGATGGGGAAGGGGGGGGGGTTGGGTGGTGGTAAGGGCGGTGGGGGGTCGGGGGGTGGGGGACAACATTCGATCAAAATATATCACCAATGCAAACAGGTAATTTTGTAGCAATGTAAAAAGAAAAGATACGAAAACTATTTTGAGAGGCACGCGACGGTAATGAAGGGATAAAGCGAGAGCGCGAAAATTAACGACACCGTTGTTGCAACTTGCACGCAAAAACACACAATAAAACAATGGAGAGAAGATAAGAGAAGTGCCTACCTTGCAAACGTTGGTCGAGGTCGTGATCTCATTTTTCATGTTGCCCTGATTATACTGTTGGTGCGCGTTATAGCTGTCGTCTACATCGTTACTCTCGAATGCCTGGGGGAAGCTGCTGGCGTTGCTCACGACATTGCCGTCGACCTCGTGCTCGACGACCGTCGGCATAGGCGGCGCGCTTTCCCAGACCTTCTTTACGGAGGCGATTTTGAGGTTGAGCTCGGCGGTCGAGGGCGATATCGTGCTCTGGCCGCCGGTAATGTGCATGGATCTCGGCATGCCGAGACTCTTGCTTTTGTCCTCGGTTAGCTGCGTCAGGTCAGAGTCGAACGTGAAGTCCAGCTTCATGTCCGCGTTGTCTTCTTTGTTATTGAACGAGAGAGGCATCTGTATTGGCTCTTGCTGTTGCTGGGACACCTTGTCTTTCATGAGGTCGTTGGACTTGTTGGAGAAGGCAACGGCGAGGGCCTGCTGCTGGTGCTGTTGCAGCTGGCTACCGTCATCCTCTATGTCGTTCACGCGCTTATCGCGCGACTGTGACTTCATATGATTCGAGTACTTGGACTTGATGGCCATGTCGCCGGCCGAGCCTACCGTATTCTTGGTGTTCTTCGAGTAATTTGTATTCTCAAATATGAGAGTCTGGACAGGAGGCGAGGAGGCGTCCGTGTTTACTTTGCTATCTTGGCTGCTGCCCGGCTGCGCGAGCTTACCACCGCTCGTGACCTTGTCGCAGTTGGGCGAGTTACGTTGGCTGACGGCGGTCGCCGTGCCGCAGGATTGCTGCTGCTGTTGCTGCTGCTGCTGCTGTTGTTGCTGCTGCGGTTGTTGCTGCTGCTGCTGCTGCTGCTGCTGCTGCTGCTGCTGCTGCTGCTGCTGCTGCTGCTGCTGCTGCTGCTGCTGCTGCTGCTGCTGCTGCTGCTGCTGCTGCTGCTGCTGCTGCTGCTGCTGCTGCTGCTGCTGCTGCTGCTGCTGCTGCTGCTGTTGTTGCTGCTGCTGCTGCTGTTGTTGCTGCTGCTGTTGTTGCTGCTGCTGCTGCTGCGAGTCGACCTGGCTGGACTCGTGGTCCGTACCGGCGCTGCCACCCTGAGCGGCTGGTGCGAGCCCCATCATTTGAATGTCGGCTGGTAAGGATGCGATGGCGGGTGACGGGGGCGATCGACTCGAGGATCCACCTACGAATGTTTTAGCCCAAGCATTGACGTTAGAATTGCTTTTTATGGAATTGTTAGCATTGGTGTTAGAAGCGTCTACCGCCACGCCGCCGATTGCGTCATTAACTTTAGTCGCTCGATGGTTTTGTGTCTTACCAGTGGTTGAATCGCTGGATTCGTTTCCACCGTGGCCACCACTGACTCTGACCTGTTGATGCTTGGTCATCCGTTGCTGCTGCTTCTGAAAGCGTGGGGCTACCGGTCGAATGCGCTCGTAAGGCTTATTGAGTACGACACCGGTCGATTGATTCAGCATCATGGGCATATTTTGCGCCTGCTGTTGCTGCTGCTGCTGCTGCTGCTGCTGTTGTTGTTGCTGCTGTTGAGACTGAGCTCCGTTGGTTTTCGATTTGGACCGATCACGTTCGCCACGGTCCTTCTCTCTGTCACGTCGTCCGGGTTTAGAGCTCTGCAATTCATCCTTTTGCTGCTGCTGACGGCTCGACTCCTTCACGTTCTTCTTCGAACGCACTTCTTGGAAGCCATCGGCGTCGAGCTTATTGTCATCACCCGCATTAGAGACGTCTTCTCCAACGATGCAATTACTATCCATGTCTAAGTCGGCGACGTTCACCCCTCTCTTATCCTTCGACTGGGATTTGCCGCCGCCGCCGCCGCCACCGCCACCGCCGCCGAAGTCATTGAGCGCCTGATTCACGAGGTTCGGATCGTTCAACTTGATCTCGTCGATTCTGTTTACCGTCGTGTCCTTGTTCATCATGGACTTGATGATGAGGGAGCCGACGTTAACCGAGCCTTGGTTTCGTGGCCTGCCATTCTGCGATTGCGTGAGCGGTGGGTTATTTCCCGAATGGTGATTACGCTGCGAGCCGTCGCGGTTCCCACCGCGCTCGGAGACATTCTGGGCGTTACGGCCCTTCTCCGAGCCTGACGCTCGATTGGACTGGGCGTTGGAAGACTTGGGACCTTTGTCGCCTCTTGAGCCACGCTGATCGCGACCGTGTTGCTCCCGATTGTTGCCGATAACGTTGACGTTCTGCCTCTCGCCTCTGCCGCTAAAGGATTTGTTCGAGCGGGGCCCGTGTCCATCCTTCCTCTCATCGGGATGCTCCTCGCTGTTCTCGGAGGTCGTCTCCCATTCCTCGTTGCCGGGTTCGTTGGAGTTCTGTTTGCCGATCGCGCTATGAATGTTGTTCATGGCCCGAGTGCGCTCGCCTCCCCTACCGCGTCTGCTGCCGCTCCTCGGCCGCTTGGGCCTCGAGTCCTCTTTCTTGGCAGCCCTGGGAGCAGGTCCGAGATGGCCACCCCCGTGGTTAGTGTTCATCCTATTTGGTGATTTGGCGTGTCTACCGGTCATACCGGCTGTTAGCGCTTGCTGTTTGGCTATAATTTTGTCGTCGGACAACTCGGACTGATTGGCCACGTTGGGAGCATCATCGTGCTCGGATGGGCTTGGCGTGGAGGAGTGTTGTTGATTTTGGCTGCCACCGGGATGTTTGTCGTCGGCTCTTTCGGAGGAAAAGGGACTCTTACTTGGGGGGGGCCCGTAGCCTTCCATGCGCCCACCAGCGGCGCTGCCTGTGACGGTGGTAGGTCCTCGATTGTTGCGAAACCCACCGCGTCCACGGCGAGATGGCTCACCGGATGGTGCAAAGCCTTCGCGATTCGGTCTTCCACTACCGCGCACCTCGTACTCACCGCGCTCGCACCTTTTCTCACCACGAGACTGACTGTACTCCCCTCGCGAACTTTGCAACTGCTGCTGCTGCTGCTGCTGCTGCTGCTGCTGCTGCTGCTGCTGCGGCTGCTGCTGCTGCTGTTGTTGCTGCTGTTGTTGCTGCTCGTCTTTCCTTGAAGCGACATTGCGGTTGCGCTCGTCCTTCTCGCCCTTCGGAACCGACGGCTTTGGCGATCGCGCCGACGTGGACCTTCGCTCGTCTTTGGTGGACTCTGCAGCCAGGGTATGCCCAAGCTCATCGCCGCTCAGCTCGGAATCGGTGCGCTCGTAAGCTCCGCCTTTAGCCGATCCGGGACGGCCTCCCCCCACGGATCTCGGAGCACCGCTACGACGACCTCTCGCAGGTACGTCGGCACCGCGCCATCGCTGTCCGTAAACATTAAAAGCACCGCCACCGACACCTGCTCCGCCTAAACCACCCCCGCCGCCACCGCTGCCCCACTGACGAGAACCACTGCGGGGCCCGCGGGAGCTGCTACTACTCGCACGATTACGCGGCTTTTTATCGCGTTTCTCATCCTTCTGATCGTCTTTCTCAGCATCGTCACTACTACCGCGTTTGTTGCTGTCTATACTGAGCTTATCGATGCCCTGCTTGAGATCGTTGAGTTTCTTGTTGTCATCCTCATCGTTATTGTGCTGCGAATCCATCATGCGCTTCTCCTCATCTTCCTTCTCGAAGCTGGGTGAAACCGCGTCGGCCCAGGATCCTACTTTGGGCGAATTGCGGCCTCCGCTTTCGAGAATTCGTTCGGACTTACCGCGACTCCACACCTCAGCGCCGTTTTCTTTCTTAGGATCGTTAGACAAGAGCTCGCCGCTGCCCTTCGGTTGCTTATCCTTCTTGTCCTGGATGTCGAGTCCACCACGCTTCAAGGGTCCGAGATTACGTTTGAGCTCCTCCTGTTCGAGCTTTTCCTTGTTAATCGGACCAGGCTGTTGTTGACGTCTGTCGCGCACTGATGACGGCACGTCGCGATCCCTGTCTCGGTCTCTATCACGCTCCCTATCCCTTAACTCATCGCGAAACAGGTCGCGTTGATGCAGCTGCTTGCTGCTTTTCTCCTCGTAGTCGGGGAAATCGTTACATACGGCCCAGGAGCCAGTGCCATTGTCACGCGACGACTTATGGAAACTGACAGTACTGCCACCACCACCACCGCCGCCGCCGCCGCCGCCGCCACCACCGCCGTCGTCGTCGACGGGGCCACGAAGCGTGGTCCTCGAATCGCGGGATGTGCGACTGTCGCGGGATTCTGGGCGTTGGGGTCGCTCGCTACGCTGCTGTTCATCTCCGCGCCGTCCACCCATATCGTTGGTAGAAGGCACCGAGCGATCCTCGTGGGTACGAATATCGCGGCGATCCTCCCGCCACTCCTGACCGCTCGACTCTGAGCGACTGTTGGTACTGTCGCGGCCATGCTGCTGAACGGGTGCCTGCTGATCGTCAAACTGGTCCTGGGCAGCAGGGCCCTAAATCAAGACATCACAGCATTTTAATCGAATGATTCACATTTTTTTTTCCATTATATTAGTCTCTCATTTATTTGGACGCTTTGCTCATTTATGTGTAAAATGATTATATTCAGTCGATAATGGCTCTTTCGATATGCAGTTGTAATTTTGGATACTCAGATCATAATATAGTAAATAAGGTAATATTTATAATATAAAGACGTATTCATTTTTTCTAAATAATAAATAAGTAAGTTAGAGACTGCAGTATTCTATTGTTTACAATAAAACGTCACGTGATCGATAATTGATCTACACAAATGTAGGTTAATTATGCTCGGCATAATAAAAATACATAAAAGCAAATTAGTTTTTTTAAACATTAGTGCCAGTCAATATTACTTTTGCCCTTTATTTTTTTTACGAATGATAAAATAAACTATAATGTCATAATGTCATAACACACTAAAAATTTCAAAATATATTTTACTTTATTTTATAAGAGAGAAGTATATATCTGCTTATTAAATGCAATTATTCATATTAGTCGAAGTGATTGATAAACAATTACCGTATAAAAATAAAACAATATTAATATTGATATTAGGATAAGTTGAGAAAGATATTTATTTCCGATTAGCCTGCACAAGATTTAGTTAAAGTTATTATTAACTTTAACTAATTGTACTTGATAATCTTAACTAGTTATAGTTTTAAAGTATCTATATTTTGTAGAAAAATGTTTATTTATTTTTCAAATCTGCTATGGAGACAATCTTTTAACCGTTATTATGACGCATTCAACAACTAAAGTTAGAATTATAAAACAACCATCGAAGGATTCCATTATGATATCAAGGACTACTCAACCGATTACTTTAACCAAGTTAAACTAAAAGTTGATCTTTAAGGTCTACAAAGAATGCGGGGGGGGGGGGGGGTTTTGTAGTTAGTCTCTCATTTTTTATTTATCCTTGTTTCTTTAAATTAATTACATACTATTATATGATAATTTTTTTGTTCCAAAGACGATTCAGAAATAAAACTAGAAAAACTGGAATATGTTGTTGAGTTAAGTACGTTCAGATACAAAACGAGCGAAAGATATACTTTATTATTCAGAGTAAATCAATATTTTAAATGTAGTTAGGTAAATTTGTTGTGTATCAACTAGTAACAGATACGTGTACATAGAAAAAAAAAAAAAAAAATATTAGTAACTTTGTGATTTTTTCTCATGACTTATAATCATTCATGCAATGCCTCATCTTTAATGTTGTGTTAAAAAATACAATATTAGAACAATTCTATAATGTTTACAATTTATTTAAAATCCAAAATTTGAAATAAATTTTTTTTTTTGAATGCATATTACACGACACAATAGGAATAAAATTATAAAATTGGTGATAAAAAATAGGAATTTCTTCATTTTACAATTAAAATTTTATGCTACGATTTTAAGAATTGGTAACATGTTTTTTTCATACATTTGTTTGAGTTCTGAAGCGTTATAATGTACAATTTATGTCTACGTCGAGCTTCTATTAAAAATTTTTAACGATAGGATAAATGAAAAGCACCATTACGAAGAAAAAAAACGGATTGAAGACCTTAGATATAACATGAAGTGCGCAAGCACCCGCACTTTCACTTCTTTTTCTGCAAAAGCAAAGAATTTTAATTTCAAAATAAACTAAACGGCACTGAACTCAATTACAGCTTGATTTACTAAAATATAGTAAAGGAAATAAATCGATTTCTCGGCTACCCGGTGCTTCTAAAAAGTTCGGTTAATTAACATGCGCCATATAGTCAGATTTCTCGATAGATTTACTTATTATTATGTTTTATTAAAAGAATTTTTAACATAATAACATGAATACCTGTCATTTAAACAAAAATATATAAAAATATTTGTTATTATTTGACCATTTTTTTTTTATTTTTTTTTTATGACATTCATTTGAATAAAATTTCATAATAATAATAGATAACACGAATCATTTAAAAATTTATATCTAATAAATGAATGACGAAACGTTACTTTTATGTAATATAAAATAAAATTCTAATAATCATACACAAAAATGCGATTTAATATTTGGCATAAAATATATTATGAAATATTAGTTACATCGGCGTCATCCAACATTTAAATGTCAATAACACGATAGTTTTCATGCAATATTCAATTTTATCAATTTTCATTTAAAAATGTTTTATAAATTGTTCTTATATATATTAAAAATTGATGAAATTTAAAACAATATGAAATAGGACTCTGCTCGTCTTCTTCATTAACGAAATTCAATCTTAAACCATTAACTTAAATATTACTATTGATCATTGGATAAAATAATCGAGCGTGATAAGTTACAATACGTGCATAGGTCCGGGAAGCACTAGGGCACGTCGATTGCATTCAAACAGAATGTTAAGCATTGTTCGGCTCACCTTGGAGTAGTTGTCGTAGTCCTTTTTGTCTCTCGACTCCCTAGCATCAGGCTTGTCTTCGTATCCTCTGCGCTCCGTGTGATCGGACCAGCTACCGACTCCATCTCTACTTGGTGCGTGTCTGTCCTCGTAATCCTTGTAGCGCTCGCTTCCTCTGCGAGGATATTCGTCATAGTAGCCGGCGTCGGAAATTTGTTTGCGACTCGGCTCGTAGTTGCTACCGGCCCGTTGCCCAGAGTGTCGGTGACGATCGTCGGGGCGCACAGACGGCGGGGCCCGCGAATTTGGTCTCCCATTGCCCTCGTCATCGAGTGGTCCGGACACATCCGAGTCGGCCCGTACGCGACGCGTGCTCGACTTCATGCTGCTGCCTATGTTGTTTGTTTGTTTTTTTTTTTGTTTTTTTTTTGTTTTGAAAAAATGGAAAATAATAACGTGGTCAATAATAATAAAAGAATTCGCTTTATCCGAGCTTGGTATAGGGTGATGATAGTGTGCCTTAGGATCTCCGACTACCGACTGCTTATTAGAAACGTGACGCTTTTCCTTGGTACAGGTATTTTCTTTGAAATTTGATAAAAGCATGTGGCATATATATTAAATAATTTAAAATTTAATTTGTACGCAGTCGGTACTCAAACTCCTTAAAATATTAATAACGATTTAATGTATCGTTTTTAAATTTCGATTTTAGCAGCCAATTCAATTCTAAGCAAATTATATACAAATCTAAGAAATACATTCATTGAGTGTTGCAAACCTTAGAAGAAAGAGTAGTGTGTAGCAGCATCAATAGCATACTGAGGATTGGTAATTATACAAGTCCGTCTATATACACATATGTACTTTCTAAGTATGTAAACAATCGTCTTAAAAAAATTACACAAACCACAAAGTTAAACTAAGTGAAGGATCTTCATTAATTGTGTCGTAACTAAGATATCAAGCAAGAAATGAATCAAATTAAAGAGAAAGCAATACCTAAAAGTAAGGAAATTAAAACATGAGTGCTGACGGATTTTCCTGGCAAGTAGGAAAGAACATGAATAAAAATTGAAAAGAAAAACAATAGAACAATAATAGTTAAAGACAATGAGCTAGACTTAAATCGCTAAATGTCACGTACTCAATGAGTTAGAATGGTTATGGACCCATCGACTGGGATCGTATTGCTGCGAAAATGAAACTGGCTGCGAGCGTTCGGCACTGGGGGACAGCCGATTATTAGAAGCCCCACCTGCACCGGCGCCGCTTCTCTCCGCCTGCTGCTTTTGGAATCTTGGCGGCAAGTTGCTTTGAAAGAGCCGGGAAAAGGCCGGCTCCCTCATCTCCCGCTGATCGCGATCGCGCTCGCGCTCACGATCGCGTTCACTGCGATTATTAGCCGCGCCGCCGCCACTGCTACTGCCACCGCCGCCGCCACCACCGCTACTGCCGCCGCCGGGGGGCAGAGAAGAAGGCGGCTGCTCCGCGGTCTGCTGTTGTTGGCGTATGAAAGAAGGACGGTCTATCTGGCGGAACTCACTTGTCGCCTGTTGACCTGTGGACGATTGCTCGCGGCCGGACTTGGGCTCCGCCTCTTTGCCGGCACCCTCGGAAGACGAGGTACGCGAGCGCTCGCGATCACGTTCCCAGTCGGGCGCGCTTGGCGCGTTCGACACTGGTACTGGAGCCGAAGAGCTTGATTTATTGCTTTCGTTTAGTTGCTGGCCACTACTCTGCTGTAGCTGCTGCTGTAGCTGTTGCTGTTGCGGTTGCTGTTGCTGTTGTTGTTGCTGCTGTAGCTGTTGCTGTTGCGGTTGCTGCTGCTGTTGTTGCTGTTGCTGCTGCTGCTGTTGTTGTTGTTGTTGTTGCTGCTGCTGCTGCTGCTGCTCCTCGCCCTGCTTGTTCTTCTCCTTTATCTTATTCTCTAGATCAAGGAGCTTTTTAGCCGCTGCCTGCTTTATCGATTCTTGGAAACGCTTCTCTTCCTCCTCCTTGCGTTGACGAGCGAGTTCAACTGCAAACGCAACTTTCTCGGTGATTATGTCTCGACGACGCTGATTCCACAGTTCCTCATCATCTCCACCAGCTTAAAGATAAAGAAAATAAAATGATACATGCTTATAATGCAATTCGTTACTGTAATTAATCGCAGTCTCGGTATACCGAAGCAAAACTCAATGATGACAAAATTAATTCCAAGTGGATAAAAAATAAAATAAAATAAAAAAAAAAAGAAACTCGTCTTAATGTGAAATTACCTCTTAAAGAGTGGGCATTTCGTAATGTCTGTTGTGATGGGTAGTTAGGTGGTGGTGCTCCAGGTGGACCACGGTAATCGCGCGACATTGAATTCTGGTTGTTCCATGAACGCGATTGCAAATCGTTCCTAGGTTCGTTCCTCGGCTCGTTTCTGGGCTCGTTTCTGGGCTCGTTTCTGGGCTCGTTTCTGGACTCGTTCCTCATTTCATTCCTTCCAATAATATTTATATTATTTTCCTTCTGCTCCTTCTCCCTCGAACTAAACTCTTTCTCCTCTTGCATGCGCTTCTCATCTTGCGCATGTTTCTCCTGCTCCTTTCTGTGGTCTTCCTTTTTATTGATGGCAGTCGTTTGTTGCGGCTGGTCGTCAGTCTCATCGTCGCTAAAGGCCAATTTCTGATTATAGTCAATGTCATCGGTAGCCGTCCAGCCAGCCTCGCATGAGATTTCATCCATGCGTGACAAGTCCTCTTCTTTAATAATCGGCCGCGTTTGAATTTCCTCGTCAACGGGCGGTGGCGGTACACCACGATCGCGTTCTTGGCGTGGCTGCTGTCGTGCCGGCGATTGATCTGTCGGGTAGTTGAAGCGGGGACGCTGTCCACTTGCCGGCAACGGCGCCGGAAAATTGCCGCCTGAGAAATTACCTTTATACATCTGCGACAAACATAAAAACAATTTATTTTATTGCATTAAATGCTTGTTTATGCAAGTTTTTCATTGTTAAAATCCAAAAGGATATTGCACACACTTATATTTTTAATAAAAATATTCTATTCCACTAATAGCATTCATAGTTTACTCATTGAATATATATATATATATATATATATATATATATATATTTGTAACTACTACTAAACAAATCATTAATTTCCAAATTATTAACAACTTGTTTATTTAAATATTAGACATCTTATAAATTTTTATAATTTTCTTTATCATAAATAGCATAAGTTTATACATTTAAATTATTAATTTGTAATTAATAACTTTTAAGTTCTGTACATTCATTTGCAATTTGAATCCGTGATTATTGCTTTGAAGTTTTTAAAACTTAAATTAATTTATTGAAAACATAGGTTAGTCAAATAACCATTGATAGTATATATAATGAAATTATATATTGTTGTTGGGAAACATAATGAAAATCATATTTTATAGGATATCCAGTTTATAAGGATGTGGAATTTAAAATTCCATACCCTGAAGTTCATCATGCACAGCAACCTTATCCTGCTCTAGTTCCAATGCTACATCCGATTCCCATTGAGGTAATTTATAATAAGTTTTTATTCTAAATATAAATATTTTATAAGAATATTTTTTCAATATATGTTTCTCAATGTAATAAATAAAACTGATAGATAAAATAAAAAGAAATTTCCCATATATTTATTAATATAATATTTAAAATTCATTGATTTAATTAATAATATAAAATCAGAGAACATTTTTCGAAAACATGCAATCTATTATTTAATTTAAAGTATAAAGTATAATTTTAAGTAATAAGATTTTAAGTAAATTTTTTAACAATGCTACGTTTATAAAGATAGCGAATCCGTGAATTTGAACATAATTAAATACTTAAAATACAGTTAATATAATGAATTTTTGTAAGGTTGTAAAATTAAATTTAGATATATTCCGGTAATTCTACAGAATAC
This sequence comes from Ceratosolen solmsi marchali, assembly GCF_000503995.2. Taxonomy (NCBI): domain Eukaryota; kingdom Metazoa; phylum Arthropoda; class Insecta; order Hymenoptera; family Agaonidae; genus Ceratosolen; species Ceratosolen solmsi. The sequence goes on from NW_011948432.1 coordinate 4,808,677, forward strand.
AGTAAATTCTATCTTAAGCAATATTATAAACCATTATAACATATATTTTATGATTCTTAATTTAAGCATATCTTTTAATCAATTGATACGTTTTTTTATTGAAGTACGTGTCTATTCTGATAAAACGTTCATTATATTAATTTATGTGTCCGTAAAATATTAACCATAAACTATTTCACCTCTTATTCAAACTAACGTTAAATTAGCGTTTCAAACTAACTTGTTTCCCTTACATTTATTGTGTGACAAGTATTGTGTAACCTTCTATTGTACAAGTGTAACCTTCTTATCATGTCTAGCCCACTATTGAAATAATTATTTACAATTTTAATTTTAAATTCTCATTAAAGAGAGAGCTGGATGAGGTTAATCATTTATTTTAAAATAGTTGATTCAATATTTGCTTTAACAATATTAAAATCGGTTTTGTTTTTAAACGTTCATTGCTAAAAATCATTGAAAAAGAAAACAGAAAAACCATTTCAATGTGCTTCAGGTTGCTCATGTTTCTGTCCGTAAGTAATAACACTGAATCGATCGCTTTATTTTTACAGAACGTTTCGAGAATCGGAGGAGCTACAACAAGATTTAAATCTCAAATAAATATTCTACTTACAAACGGAGGAATTATTCCTCTATAGTGATGCATATTCGGTCCGACTTGATGTTGGCCCTGTGGCATCTGGACTTGATTATTTTGCGATCCTGGGAGCTGGCCTGCCGGGGCCATGACCAAGCCTGGCGACTGGACCGAGTTCGGTCGTCCTCCAGCGGGAGCCTCTACTTGTCCTGGGGTTGGGCCAACTTGGAGGCCCGGGCCCCCCTGAATATTTCCACTTCCGGCCACTCCTGCTAGTGCCCCGGTTCCTGGCCCACCTGCTATGCGACTTCCACCTTGGATCCAACTTCCTTCTGCTGCGCTCACAAAAACACAGACTCCATAAGTGACGAGCTCATTCTCGACAACGTCAACGTATTGTAACACGTACGTTACCAAATAAGTAATGTATTCTTTTTCTAGAGCTCCAGAACAAATAGTAAAATATTTTTACATTGTTTTTTAATCAATTATTGGCATGTAAACGTACTGTTCTTGCTGGCCTACAGTATCATTATACAAAAGGAATCGATTGACTATTAATTGAGAGACAATTTTTTAAATAAATTTTGTGAAATTTAGGTAAATCTGATAAAAATAAACAAAAAATAGCATTATTTTTATTATTAATAAATGTTATCTAAAAATTATTCAAAATAATGTGTAATCTGGTTTGTTGTATATTGTTGATAAAATGAAGTACTGTAAGTACTGATTGAATATAAATGTTAACATGTGCTTCCTTGCAAACTCACTTAAATATTAAAAAAATTATCGAGAGGATGTTTATTTTAATAATCGACAACCAAAGCGGATTTAAAAAGAAACTAATAATCTAATAATACTGTTTTTAAAGCATTAGGTATTGTGACAATTTTATAACCAGAATATAAAATATTCAAACGTTATTTAAATTCTTTAAGCGATATAATACATTTTTTTTAAGAATTTATTTTTAATGTTAAATCACTTTAATAATTAATTTTCAAATAATTATATTTATATGGAAAAGCATTAAACAATTTACTGTACACAAACATCACAACAGAGACGGATCAATAGATGGAATTAACATATAGCAAATATATTTCTTTAAATAAAATAATATATTGGCTATTCTAGGGGATTATAATTTGATGAATGCATTGCCCAGTACCAGAACGACTAACATTATATTTTAAAGATAATATATAAATCGATAATATCCAATCACTGCATAAATATGATTTCTGATGCAACTTTTTAAAAATAAAAAGTAAAAAAGAAAAAGCTATAGTTTTTTAACATACAAAACCTATTTTTATTATTACATCGCTTGTCATATCGATTATTGATCGTAAAATAGTAACTAATAATTCTTATTATGCGTATGTAATTATAAATAAATACTTGAAAATAATATGTATGAAAATATAATTTGCATATAAATTTACGAATTTATAAATAACCCTATTTAGCTATGTGTTTAAAATACACTTTAAGTATCGGTTTTTCTTTATTTAAATTTTTTTTTTAAATAAAGTTTTAACCGAGAAATTGTATTTTATTATGTTATATTTTGAAATATTAAATAGATGGACGCAATAACAAGTTTGCTTTGGCTTTACGTCATGATCGATGATTGTCGTCGGCTCCCATTATTTCTCAAACAGTTAATTTTAATTTTAAAAACGAATACCTACAAAAACATATTAACGTTGGCAATTAAAAAAAAAACTTATTTAAGTTTTAATAATAATCGACAAAATATCTCGGTGAACAATTAAACGATGACCAATATATTTAAGCTTACTTTGGGGACGTAGACTTAGCCCAGGACCATATTGTGCGTTCATTTCTCGAATTTGTTGTGGCTGTTGTTGACCTGTCGGTCCACCTCCTAAGTGACACAATGCAAATGAATTGCTCATTACATCGAAACAATTGTTTTTATAATATAATAACAAAATATAAATATATTTGTTATTATGGAAAAGTTATCAATTCATAAAAAATCACAGTGAACACAACACTTATCAATCACACTGAACGATGGTGCATTATTAAGTTCGAACTCGGTTCATATAAATAAATATATATACATATACGATCAAAAAAGAAAAACAATTATTTATAATATATATATATAATTTATATATATAATTATATAATATATAATTTATATATAGTTTTACTATGAAAACGATAGATGCATTAACCAGAACACTATAAAAGCTTTAAGTTATAGGAGCTTAATTCGGAAACTAATAATACATTTTTAATTACTACAATTTAAGAAAAATACTATATACATAGGCATCTACAACCACTAAAAACACGTATAAATAAAATAAAAGGAAAATTGCTGGAGAATTATTTAGATTTTTATCGTAATAACAAGAAAAATTATATACTTTCAAAATCTTGTTCATATGCAAAAAAACAGAAACAAAAACCATGAAGAAAAAAAGAAGTGTCGCTGCATCCAAAGAATGAGGTGTTCATATTTTCTAGATTTCAAACGGTTTAACATGTAAATACATTCTTCATTTTCTTGTGAGACTATTCTGCAAGCACTTTACATTTTTAAATATTGAACACTAAGAGGTGTGCGCAAGATTCAAAACAATGAAAAAGGAAACGCAGCAACGACAGACTGGGGTGGTGGGTTTTAAAAAACACAATGACCGTCATTTTATGAAAGTATCAAGATAATGTGTATGTATATATGTGCCTATATATATATATATATATATATATATATATATATATATATACATATATATATATATATATAAATACAACCATGAAAACTATGTATACATGTGTCTATCTAATCACAACTACACGGCGGCAAGCAGAGCAGCGCACCTGAGTGGTTGTGGGAATAAGATTGTTGCTGCACAGTGTTTGTAATCGCATTTGCAGCCGACGAGGAAATTTGCTGCTGACCCTGGTTCTGAGTCGAGACTGAAGCAGAGGATTGTCCGCTGAGACTGGGGAATTCGTGTTGGAACTGCGGGGACTGATGTGCAAGGAAACTCAGACCGAGAGTTCCCCTTACTCCTCTGCCCGACTCCACAAGCCCCGCATAACCAATCACTGCAGCCATACAGCATTGAATATATATACATTTATCGGTCAGACCAGACAAAGATTCGCCCAGCAAGCTTTTCCAGTTCGCACACACTTTCAAAATTCTGGCCCATAGAATTATTACCAATCGTTTTCCCATTGATTTAATTAGCTTTTATTTTACATTTATGTCAACGCTCTATTCATTAATACTTATACGATCTTACGTAGATATTTCACACCACTTTTATAATAAACCTATTGACATATTGTCGTAACTCAATATGTCAATTCATCACTGTATAAACAATTTTACTCTTTCATTGTCATAGAGCCCCAATTATTTATACACATATTAACTAATGGGATATAAAAAAGAAATTCTTTCCTACCTATTGAATTTATTAATTACAAAGTACTAGCGGATTAAAAAAAAAAAGAAGAAAAAAAAGTAATTTTCTATTATTGTGCTGGGAATGCTACTGTTAGCATTAAATTACATTGTCGTATAACTGCATATAAATTGAACTCCATTTTGACCAAGCTGAAAGTAGTACGAGGCAATAGCGTACATATGTTTGAAATAACCATATAATACAATTTATCGAGTCTGATATTTCTGTCAAATTATGTATGTTAGAGTATTTGGTTAAGAATATGGAATAATGTTAACTTACCAGCTTCTCCTGGTTTGCTCATGATTGAACTCCATGATGATTTGTTTCCTACTTCGGGTGGATGTGAAGATTGTAAATTGTTTTGTTGTCCTGGCAATGGTGGATGTTGTTGTGGTGCCAGAGATGCAGGGGTGGGTCCTGTCGTACATTGTGCCGGTAATGAGTTGGTCTGTTATAATTAAAAAAGTAATTGCATTATTCATAAAAATATTGAATATTTAATTTAATTATATTATGTATTTTAAACTACTGCTGATGTAGATAAATACAAGTTGTAATATAAGGTACTTTGTCGTGTGAAATAAACTTTAAACTGATTGATATAGTATCACTGAAGGCATTTAAAATTTAATTATAATACATTCTGTAAACTCACAGTTGTATTATCAGATGGGGTGTTAGGTGTTGTTACGGTATTAGTAGTAGATGTTGTATCCTTGGTCGTGGCCCAACCACTTCCTCCACTTGGTACAAGACTAACAGCTGGATCACTGCTGCTGATTTCACTTCTCAAACTGGGCAAATTTGCAGGTGGTCGCCGCGCCGAGGGCACCTTTCCCAAGCTTTGCATTCCATGTTTGCGGGGTACTGTATTTTTTTGTTGATGTTGTTCCAAAGACTCTCCCTAAATCATTTTTTCATTCATCCTTAATATTTATAAATACTAGATGATTTGGAATTTAAATTATAATAATCATTTGCTTACCCTACTTGATCGATACAAACTATTGATATCTATCGACTGGTATTTTGTTTTTCCTTTCTCCCCCTTCGACACAATCCCTGACAGAGTAGACATGCTGTCTGCAGGCAACCATTTAGTACTACTCAGACCCAACGAACGAACCCTTTGTCTAAAAAATTACAATAAGAATCGCTTATAAAATTAATTATTTTACAATTAAATGAACTATAATTATCTAAATAGAAAATGCATGCATAACCACTAATAATAAACAAGGAACTTTTCATAAGATCAATGTAAAATGTTTTTAAAAAATTAAAATACAATACTAAATTGCTTGATAAATTTTTTTTTTATTATTACCAGTTCGAGCAATAAAAGTAAAAAAATAAATTATTTTTGTTTTAAAATTTTAACTATAAAATAAGTTTATAAAAATTTATTTAGTTATATATTTAATGTATAAATAATGTATAATGAAAAAACTTAATATTGAGTATGTTTATGGTCTTTAGTCTGAAATATTAACAAAAAATTTCTATGCATTCTCAAAATGTATTTAATATATTTAATTTATAAAAAATTTGGTCAATTCTTCTCTTTACAATTGGGGGAAGGGAAATGGAGGAGGAGAAGGAGGAGGAGGAGGAGGAACGGTGGTGGTGGTTTAAATATAATAACGCTAGGGATTGAAAAAAATGGTATAATTATATATTTATTATTATTATTGGAGTTGACTTTGCAGTAGGTACATTAATTAAGAAAACAATTTTTGGCCGATCAATCTAGTGACACAGTACACTCGAAACCTCGTTTAAGTTTAGTACTTTACCAATTGTTCCGCTTATATCGAGCTCCAACCGAACGATCAATTTTATTCCAATTTTGCACAATCTACATACATTTGCTATGTGATATATCGGCGTACATTAAATCCAAATACAGAATGATTTTTTTTTTGTTCCGTTTTGTCTTGTTTTGTTTTCTAAGCAACCATAAATAATTAATACCGGCGACGATTATTCTTCTCTAATATTTAAAATTATTTCTCGCGTATGCGGTTATTGTTCGCATTTCTCTAACCTCACTTTCTCATACCAATGGCGCCATGCACGTTACTAGTTGATAATTAAAACTATACA